>NC_133001.1:57201060-57504090 GCF_048564905.1 Vicugna pacos
TAACTGGGGAGTAGGTTCACTCCAGTTAACGCATGAAGCTACGGGCCATCACAGGTTAGGTGGGAAGAGCTCCTGGCCCTCCCACCTTGGCTGAGGCTTTGGCTTGTGTGGCCTTGAACACAAAATCTTCCATTTAACCTGTTAGCAAACGTCCTCAGGTGACAGTTTATAGTATTGGTCTGTTCACTTCTCTGACCTCCATCTTTCACACTATATTTGGCCTCTGAGAAGTTCAGAAAGGATTTCTTAAGGGATTATTGATGCAATTAAAAAGATGCTTTCTATATATTTCTAGGAAAAATATCTCTAAAAATTGTAAAGTGATGGCATCTTAATTATTTCCATCAGTAAGGTCATTCAGGGAGCATGGCTCATGGTGCTGCTGGAAACAGATCTCTCTGGTAGCCAGGCTAGGTGAGTCACTGACACATACAAGGCAGGAATCTGGCCGAGCAGAGGGGAGGGGCCTTCCACCGTCCTTGCCAGGGGCTAAGTTAATATGGCATTTTGCGTTGTATTATTGACCTTGTCAGGTTAAGTCTATGCCGTGTGCTTGCACCTGCTAACCAACCAGCATAAACCATACCTGGCTTTTATACAGTTTTCAAGATGAAATAGAAGCTAACCCAGATGACATATTCCAGGATGGATAGTGGTGTCATGCACTGAAATACACCAGGATTGAAGAGACAAAATGTTAATTTTGAAGTTAGAAATGATATACAAGTGAAGGTGTCAACTAAGCTGTTGGCCTGGGCTCAGAGTAGAAATCCGGGCTAGAAACATAAGCAAGGAGTGAGTTGGGGCACCGCGGGAAGGAAAAATATGTCCCATTTTCAGTAGCCTGGGCTGCCGGCTGGTCGCAGGGGAGAGCGAATGGGACCTGAGATTCACAGAGAAGGCTTCTTGGAAGAGAAGGGCTATAGGAGCCCCTAAGAGCCATGAAAGATACCTGCACGCGAGAAAGGATGATGTGCACTCGGTGGCAAGGTTGCTCTAACAGGAGAATTCTGATGGCAGGCCCACCTGGGAGAGGCGGGCAGGAGACAGAGGCGTTTGTTTTCACAAGGAGATAATGAGGTAAACAACCTCAGATTCATTTTGTTTTCAAGTGGCACGATGTTGTGTGAGGTTATTTAATCTTCCTTTAAACAAACAACCCAAAAAGAACAGACGGCGAGCACCATAAACATAAGCTGCGGAAACCTCCGGAAAGGTAACCTGTTACGCTGCAGCGACTGGCCCTGCCTTCCCCAGCTTCGCCGGCTCCAGGTGCCGCCTCCCAGCACCTGCCGCATCCCAGCCCCCGAGGGAGGCAGCTCTAGGACCCGGCCGCTGGGAGCCTGGGAGTCTGCATTTAGCAGAAGACGGGTTTGCCCAGACCTGGAGTCCAGTCTGTGTAGACACAGTGCTGCCTGCCGCCTCCTGCACCCCCACACCTCCCATGTGGACCCAGCTGCGCTGGGACCCTCCCTCCGTTCCTGCTGCCTTGCTGCGATTCCTCCCTGCCCTGCTGCTCAGTCCCAGCTCCCCGCCCAGCTCTTTCCACATCCCCATTCTCATACTGCCTTTGGCTACAAATAGACGGAACTTTTTGCTATCTTCACTGCAAATGTCACCTCGTGTGTCCCACCTTTCGGAGTAGATCTCCCTGGATGCTGGCGTGGGTCAAGCAAAAGTCTGTTTCAGCCACTAAGCCCCCTTACGACACTGGGACAGTGTCGCTTAGACCCTGGCCCTCGGGGTCTGCCATCAGCTCAGCAGCCGGACCTGACCTGGCTCCTGCTTCCCTCCCTTACACCCCAGCTCCCGCCCCACTGTCCCTGCATCCCTCTGCTGAGCCCAGGTGGTGGTGCTCCACGAAGGCTGCAAGCTTCTAGGAGAGTTACCCATCATTTTATTCTACAAACACTTATTAGCTGACTTCTCTGGGCAACAACAAAGGCAACATAAATCCCCTGTCCTCATGAAACAGCATCCTGGTGGGGGGTGCATGGGAGGGGGTAACAGTGAATGATCAAAATGACAAGGCATGCTAGATGGTGTTAAACGTTCTGAAGGACAGTAAAGCAGGGTAAGGGAGAAGGAATTCCAGGAGAGGCGAGGGAGGGTGTAATTAGAGTGCCCACGGGTATTGGTGCAGTGGTGTTTTAGCAAAGACTTGAGGGAAAGAGAGAAGGAAGCCAGGAGACTATCTGAAGGCAGAGCATCCAAAAGAGGAAGCACGGAAGAGACACTGGAGTGGACGCCTGCTCGGCACGTCCAGGGAGGAAGGAGGACGTCGGGGGTGCTGGACGGACAGGTGTGGAGGAGCTGGCCCGTGGAGCCGCAGGGGGTCAGGTCAGGGAAGACTTGCAGCCTTTATTTAAGGGGAGATGGAGACATCAGGTTGCGAGCAAAGGACTGAGATGATGAGACTTCCACGGGAAGAGATCACTGGGTTAGGAAGAGCCAGGTTACAGAGGCGAGAGGAGAAGCAGGGACAACTTTGGAGCAGCTGCAATACTCCACGTGAGAGATGACGAGTCAGGGTGTGGAAATGGAAATGGGGAGAGGTCCAGATTCTGGATTTATTGTGAAGCTGGGTCCAGGGGGACGCGCCAAATGAACTGTGAGAAAAGGCGAGGAGTCCAAGGTGACTGACTTCCCAGGGCTTGGACTGGGCAACTGTACGGACAGATTGTTGTTTACGGAGATGGGGAGGGAGTTCTGGGCTTAGAGATGGAGGAATGAGGAGACTGGTTTTCGATGTGCTGAGTGGTGATGCAGTTAAATATCCAGCAAGAGGTATCGAGTAGGTAGGTAGCTGCAGAGGCTGGAGCTCAGGGGAGGGGCTCAGATACACACTGGGGAGTATAGAAGCTGCTTAGAGTAACAGGACTACAGAAAAACACCAAAGAGTGGAACAAAGGGAAGGTCCGAGGGCCAGCACAGAACCGCTGTTAGGGCTGCCCCAGGGGAGAACGTGAAGATGAATTCGGGGGCTCTTGGCTCCCAAGCCTGTGCATTGTAACCAAATGAACTCCATTTTTGTGTGTGTGTGTGTGAAAAGCCATACAGTGCGGTGGTTCCGCACCTACTGGACTCACCCTGCTTGGGCTCAATTACGTCTTCCACCACTGACAAGCCTATGACTGGACAAGATAATCTCTCAGTGCCTCAGTTTTCCCATCTATAAAATGGAGATAATAACACTGCCTTCCCAAGCTTGTAGATTTTTCATGAGGATGAAATGCGTTAAGCATCTTAGGGTGAGTCCAGGCACAAAACGTACACCAAAAAAGTGTTGGACGTTGTTATATGTTTTGGGAGTTATAAATACAATGTCATTAGAACCAAGAGGCTGATTACTAAAAAGAAGCTTTTCCATGAAAAAGAGCAGTAGATCCCTCTAGCCACAAGTGTATAGGTAAAGGCGTGTTATTAGACACAGTTATGCGTTAACTTTTGGAAGATAAACGGAGCTTCTTAATTATGATGAAATAATATGAAGTAATGTTAGGGAACATAAGCGTCTCAATTGAAGGATTTTAGTATTTGCTAACCATGGGAGGAACTGTAAGCGATTGGTACAGGTGTGAAGCGTAAGATACCCAGGGCAGAGCCCTCAGCTGAGTTTCGCTCTCCCGCTAGGAATCTCCTCCAGTGTGTGAACGGGCCCAGCTTCCTAAGCACCTGAAAGCTTTTGTACAGGAGAGGCTACAACTAGCTATTTCTTCGTTATTTCTTTATTGAACAGGTGACATTCGAATGCAATCCTAGGCTTGGGCAGATGGAGGGTATGAAACTGTAGGATCGGGGAGCAGGTGGGGACCTCAGATAGGACTGCAGATGAGGAGATTCACCAGGAAGGAAGCGCGCCTTGCTAAGGCGTTCTGCAAGCACACCGCAGGTCCCGCAGCACGCGCCAGGTAGGGCGGGGATGGATCCCAGGTCCCAGCTCCTCAGAGCAGGTCCATCCAAACAGCGTGATGTGGCCTCTACTGCCCTCACCTACATCCTACCTAAAATGTGGGCTTTGTCTTTAGGAACTGGATCCCCTGTTAACAAAAGAAGCAGAAGTGTGAGATTCTGGGCAGCCCTGCAGGGTTTTCATTCTGGACTGCCAGGCACCCAGGGAGCAGCCAAACACTCTGAAGAAATTTCAGTTCAGAAGCCGTCCTGGGGAGGGCACGTTTATCGTGAGAGTCACACGCCAGGCCACGTGGAAGGGCTCCTGCACAGATCATTGCTGCAACAGATTCTCGCTCAGTCACTGTTTTAAAAATGAGCCCCTTCCTGTCTTTAGCGAGTCCAAAGGTAGCTTGATTTAGTCAGTGAGAATTTCTTCTTCACACCATCAGGTAGGAAAAATAGTCCACGACTTACCTATACAGCCTGAGGTCACATACTCAGTTTGAAACTAGAAATCAAATACAGGTTTATTTGAATTCAAAAACATTGGCTTTTTCAACACACAATCCTGACTTCTTTCTCATTGGGTTTAATCTCTTAAATTTTCCTATATTTATACGAAAATACCAAATAATCTTGACCTTCTCCCCGTGATAACACAGTATAATGGATTGATTTTGAAGACAGAGCCAGCTGCAAAATTTCTAGGGAGTTGAACTAAAACTCAGAAAGAAATTTCAATTTCTCCTCCCAAGTCTCTAGTCTCAGGTCCACAATAAGATCTTGTCACTTAAATGGAAACATTTTGCCAAAGCTGATTTGAAGGGGTAAATTTTCACCTGTAGAAAACCGTCAATTATACAGACACCATCACAAACTCTAAAGCAAAGCTAACAAAAGTAGCAGGTTTTTACAAAACTGCAGAGGCTTGATTTAGTCAGTGAGAATTTCTTCTTCACACAGACTTTTGTCGTCTCTCTCTCAGCTCCTGGGGCCCCTTAACAACAAATTTGCAAGGTGCGCCTGTCTGGTACCTAGGCGACATTCTGGCACTTTGACATTCAGCATCGTGACCTGATTCTCGCTAGACTGATAATTAATATTTGCACTGGCTGCAGAATTAGCTTATTTTTTCAGACTACTTTATATTCGGAAACTGCCTTCATGTGAAGCAGGTTTTTGTCTAACAGCCAACTTTGTTTTAACATTGTGGTAGTCATGGTATTTATAAGAACAACTGCTATTGTCGAGCTATGATCTTGCTGGCCCCGCAGACGTCTTGCATGGCTTATATGACCCCAACTGCACTACAGCTGGGCAAGATAAATAACATTACCCCCATTTTGTGGTTGAGGAAACTGAGCCTCTAAAGTTGAAGTAGTTTGCCGAAGGACATGTAGTTGATGAGGACGGCAACGAGGTTCAAACGCTCTTGGTCAGAATCCAAAGATGCTCTTAACTGGACCAGACCATCGCCATCAAGCTGAAGAAGGTCCACGCGAATGAGGAGTAGAAATTAATCCGAATTCCAAGTGAAGGGTTGCCTTAGCAGAGGTCCTGAATTACTGCAGATCTTCCTGCTGCGACAAAGAAAAAACAAGTGCTCTTCCAAACCAAATGGTTCAGTGGGGAGGCATGTGGACATACCTGAGTTCCCCTGGCATTCTGCCAGCATGCAACTATGATCCCAAGCACTATTTTGTTTTTTTTTTTTTTTTGAACAACCAGCGTTCATTCTGATTAGTTCACACTCAGGGCGGAACAGGTGTTAAATGCATCGAGTCGCACTCCACGCATCTTCATGTGTCTCCTCATGGACACAGGACAGTTTTCTTAACAGCAGGAGAATACAGTTGAAGCCATTTGAACATATATCCTGTCCAGCTTACCAACCACATCTTTTCAGGAGGAGCTACAAAAGTCAAATCAAACTGGAGGGAAGCAAACCGACAACCCAAGCTCCCTAAGTTTTCTCTCGGGAAGAGCTTATTGTGCTTTGACTGTAGTTTAAGTCTCAGAATTCTCCTCTGTGCTTCTTCTTGAAGCACAATTTCACTTCCCCGATGATCTGGGTCAACACTTGAACAGATGGCGGCTGGCATCTCCCAACAGTAGCTGGGAAAGGACTGGGAGGGAGACTCAAAGGGTCCTCAACTGAAAAACCTTCAGTTTACAAAGAAATCCCTTTTAAAATAAAGGTCGAATAACTGTTGATTTCTTCTTTTAAGGAAAAGATGTTCAAATTCAGGTTGACATTTTACTTACTTGTATTTTAACTTTTATTGCTTTTAGTGTACAAATAATGCAGACTTATTTGGGAAAATAGAAAATACAGAGAAGGAAAAAAAGAAAAAGCAGAAAGCATTCCATGCAGTCTCTTCAGAAATAAGGCAGTGTTAACGTCAACTTGATTTGACCGATTAACCCAATTGTTGAGAGGGTGGGGGTACCATTTATCTCCTCATAACCTTTTTTGGAGCCTGTCTTTTTCACTTCCCATAGATTTTTAATATACATGTTTATATTACACAATGAAATCATGCTGTGTATGCTATCAGTAATACATTAGCAGGTTTTCACAGTAATAATTCCACCACTGTGTTCATGATAATGTTCACATACTGTTCATTGTTATTTCAGTGGTGGAGCCACTCCATCAAATGGGTGTGATACTAGGATTATTTGCTACACAGCCTTAAATTAAGATTCCAGTTGATTAATTTTGGTTGTTTTTATTTTTAAAAACACTTAGATGAACATCTTGTGTAGACATATTTTGGCACTTGGCTAATAACGTCCTTAATATAAACCCATAGAAGCAGGTCAAAGCAGTGAACATTTTTAAAGCTTTTAATGCAGTTTGTAGAGAGGTTACAAGTTATTCTCGCACAATCCGTGTGCAAGTGTGCCTCACCCCCCAGCCTCTTCAACACTGTACGTTGTCATTCTACTTTACCGTTGTTCGTCTCAGCAGCACAGGAAAACGGGGGCTCCTTTTGTCTTAATTCAGCCTGCTCCTTTCAAGCCACCTTCAACACACACACAAAATCCAGTGCAAGTCTTTAGGCTATTTGGACTTTATGCTGGACATTTTTCATACTATTTCTTTAAATGTTTTCCCTCCAAGTTTCTCCCCATTTTCAGCCTCACTGTCTTCTCAATGTCCAACGTCTACTTCAAAAAGGAAACCCAAAGGATGTAATTCGAGAACTGCGCATTCCTGGCTACGTCTCTGCTCAGAAGCAGAGAACCGTAGAGCCAAGGGAGCAGACTGTGTCCCAGGGCCCCCACCACATACAGTTCCTGGGAAAAGACCCAGGTTTCCTGGCACCTGGGGTCCTCCGTACTGAACAAGGCAAACACGAGGCACTGTCTGCGGCCAGCAGCTCCGTGGTGGTCCTTTTACTTGGAATAATTGCCTGTTTTTATTTTCTGTTTTCATTCAAAATGTATGGTTGGTGTTTTGATAAAATCCACTCACTTTCCAGAAGACAGAGTGGTGGAGGCTGAAGGAGACGCCTCCCCTCACTTTGACTGGGTGAAGGCTTCCTTCCGGGCTTGCCTTCTGACGAGGACGTCTGCCCTGCGGGCGGCTGGGGAGGCCTGTGAGTGCCCTGGCGGCCTAGGCTCACAGGTGAAGTGGGCATCTGGGAGTTCAGCTTCAGCCTCCCACAGACCAGCACCTGGATGGGTGATGAGACTTGGAGCGAGCTCAGTGTGTGCTCCACCTGGGTGCAGAGGAAACAGCCAGTCAGTCAATGACTAGGTTATCCGTCAACAGGCAGGGACTGGTTAATACTGAAGCCCTGACCCGCTTCCACCAAGGAAGGTAGTCAATGTCTCAAGATGGGAGGACATGACTCCCCCATCACTTCAGAACTGAACTTACTCTTCAAACAGCAACACGTGTAAACAGACTGAACCCCACAGATTTGTAAAGAACTCCACCAGTATTTACAACACAAGAAACACAGAAGGTTTACAATGGGTCAGGGAGGGGCTGTCGGTAAAAGACACAGAGATACACGCCCGGCTCAGGGCACCAAGTGGAAACAGAGGCGCTTAGCCCACCCGCCCCCACCTCACCCCGGCAGGTCGTCAGCTGCGGAAGGCAGAGCAGAGGGAGGGGAGGAAGCTCTCACAGCAAGGCAGTTGGCACGAATGAGCTGCTTCTGGTTATATTTTAGGAACTGAAATTAGAAATCAAGGACTTCCTGAAAAATTCTTGAAAGAACATAATAGGAGGAAGTTACAGCCCAGCACGTATTGGCACTGGGCCGTGGGCAGGCCACCTCTGGCAGCCGACCGGCAGGGCTTGGCTGAGGTTAAGGTAAACCTAGAAAAGGCCTGCACAGGAATGCTCGTCTTCGTCACACTTAACTGAGGAAATCCACGTTAGAACCACCGCACAGATAGTACCTGAAGTTGTGCGGGGTGAATCAGATGTGCTGGCTTTCCCTCATTCTGCCATGTAAGTCTGCCCATTCTCAACTAATCCTCTTGTCATGTTCAGAAATGTTGAGTTAAAGAAACCCTGGGTATTGTTAGAAATCGATGTTTGATCTGCCTGAAGCTGCCTTTGGAGAACTTCCTCCAAGTTCTGGTGAGAAAGGAAGGTGAACAGGCTATGTCAGCAGCCCAGACAAGGGGCGCGTGGGCTCGGTGCTGCGACTCCCCGCGGTGGTGGGCTCGGTGCTGCCTGCACGTCATGTGGTGTCTCTGCCTCACACGGGCTGTCACATCCGGGGACACTGTCACGGGACAAGACTCCAGGGCAAGTCCAACCTCGTGGCCCCTCCCAACCAAACCGTCGGGCAGCTGAGTGAGACCACGGCTTGTCTGGCAGAGGAGGCCTGAAGCACCCCCCCACCCCCGTGCGTTAACACTGGTCCCATGCTCTTCCCTGTGACCTCCAAGGGAGGGGACAGCCGGGGAGATGACTGGAAGCGCAGAACTCATGGAGACTTCACCCTGCCCCCCAAACCCACCTCCAGCTCTTTCTGTGCCGTTGTCCACCACTCTCACCTGCGGCATGTTCGGTAAACAGGGCTGCTTGTACGCGGGCCCACGTCTACCTCTACCCACAGGCCTGCTGGGGGGCATCAGGAGGACCCTCGGGCCCACACGGTCCCCTCGCCAGGGCAGCTCAGGGTCTCCACAGCGATTCTGTCCAACGGCAGGTGTCCTGCGTCTTTCTGATAAACACATAGCAAGATTCACAGTGCTTGCTCTTCCCGGGGGGAAGAGATGAGAAATCCGGCTCTGCAGTTAAGGCATGAAATCCCTGATCCCAACTGAAGGATGAGTAAATGGATGTAAGACTGACCACTGACCCCACCGTCTCGTACAGCTCTCCTCCGACTTAGAATCGGGGCTGATTAGCGTTTCATCACAGAGCAGTGGGAGCAGCGCGGTTGAAGGGGAAATGGCCTCCGGGAAGCCTGGGAGAGGGGGCTGGGCCTAACGGCCACCAGAGCAGGCGCACTGCCCAGGGCGGGGGTCCCTGACCGCCCTGGGCTTGTCTGAGAGGAGGCCTCAAAGGACTCAGCCCCAGGACATCCCTTTTCCTTCCCACGCCCTTGACGGTCTGTGATGATTAAGGTCAAAACCTTGTCTTGCTTAAGTGGGACTGGCGTCAGGATTCTGCACAAAACAGCCCTTACACCACCTGTACCATCGCTTACAGCCTTGAGCTCTGTGCTTGTGGAAGGGTGGCCAAGGATTAACCCACCTTTTCTGCTATTTTTTAAATTTTATATATATATATGAAGTACAATCAGTTTACAAAGTTGTGTCAGTTTCTGGTGCACAGCACAATGCTTCAGTCATACATGAACATACATATATTTGTTTTCATTCTTTTTCACTATAAGTTACACAAGATATTGCGTATAGTTCCCTGTGCGCTGCAGTATAAACCTGTTGCTTATTTTATATGTAAATGATCCCTGTGTCTTCTTCACTGGCTTCAGATGTCAGGGGCGGGGGTGGGGGGCACCCTTAAGAAGTGTGGCTTGTGTTCAGAATGAGCCCCTCACTAAACAGCAGTTGTGGTCCCAGCCTGCACCCAGCACTGGCTTCCTGGGGTCCCAGGTCCTGCCTGGGAACATGACAGGTCAAGGCCGGTGAGCACCTGGCCCCAGACTCCATCTCTCCCACCGTGTCTTCCTTTCTTTTATCTCCTCTATTCACGGGTGTACCTTGTACTTAAACCCTACCACAGGGAGCTAAGCTGCATGTCAGCATTCCCAAGTTCCAACTCCTGAAATAGGCGGTTTTCATGTGTGCCCAAAGAGAGGTAAACTCTGACTTCTTATTAATATTTCGTGATGTTTGGACTTTAAATGAACAACCCTGTCTGCAAAGAACCCACGCACGTGAGCAGTCTCAGCACAGCCACGTGGAGTCCCCCAGCCTCAGAGGACGTCTGCGTGAGTCACTGGACGCCCCTGCGTTGTGGGTGCCGGGACCCGGGAGGGGTCAGGGCGCCGGCAACCTGCACTGCGCTGTTTCTGAAGTGTGGCCAATCTACAGTGTTGCGTTAGTCTCAGGTGTACAGTAAAGTGACTTGGTTACACACACACGTATATGCTTTTTAGGTTGTTTTCCATTACAGGTTTTTACAGTTGCCTATGCTCTACAGTAGGACGTTGTTGTTTTTCATCTGTTTCATACATTGTAGTTTGTATCTGCTGCTCCCAAACTCCTCGTTTATCCCTCCCCGCCACATCCCGCTTTCTGGTGACCATAGTTTGTTTCATATGCCTTTGAGTCCGTTTCTGTTTTGTAAATAAGTCCATTGTTCTGTCGCTACCAGAATGAGCTGCAAGACAGCGGAGGGTCTCCTACAGCTTTGCGTCTCTCTCCAGGTGCCCCTGGGCAAACCCAGGGAGCTGCCTGTGTTCCACCACACGGCTTCTTGCTGAGCGTTGTCACCGAGAGATTGAAGGCTTGAGTGCCGGAGCCCGGCACAGCACAGAAGACTCCCCCGAGGCTGCGGTCCCGGAGACGAGGGGTTGTCCCTGCTCCCCTCCGCTCCTCCCGGGCGAGGAAGCCGCTCTGGCTGCCCGCTTTTGTGGGCTCGTCAGTGGCCGCCCCCCCGGGCCCAGTCCCACTGTCTCGCTTCCAGAAGAACAGGGGCTCAGCCCTTCAAGACACGCGGATGAGCTGCAGCCTTTTATGCGGCTCCGCGTTCATTTCAGAGTTCCGTTTGCCAAGTCTGTGTCTCCTGCGGGGCCTTTTCTCCTTTGGGCATGAGCATCCGTGAGCTGGCCGGGCCTGGCAGGGTTTCCTGCTGCAACAGTGACGCCTGCTGTCGAGGACAGAGCTGGCGATTTTTCCCAGAGGCGTCTCCATGGGGCCACGATGGCTTTCAGACTTCCAGCTTCTGGAAGGATATGTCAGCTCAGTTCACAGGAATAAGGACTGTTGAGATAAACGAGCAACGCCAAACAAGAGGCCAGGGACCTGCAGAGAAAATCACAGAGGGAAGAAAGCGCTTCTGCGTTGAAAAACAAAGAAATCAAAGACCCCTCTGGCAGGGCGTGAAGCCACCTGGCCACGATCTGCTGTGCCCGGAAAAACGGATGGAGCTGGCTCTTGACGCCAGGAATTCTGAGATGTCAGAGTGATCACAGCATCTCCTCGGGGACAGGGACACGGCGCCCTCTGCTTCTCTCTGGAGGCCAAGCCCAGCCTTCCTCAGAGCAGACCCTGGTCCTCCAAGGAACTGGTTTCTGCTGGTGGCCTTCCCTCAAGCAGAGAAGCGCCCGAGGTCCACCTGCCACCCTCCGGGGCACAGGGAGCGGATGAGGAATGCCCTCTCTCCTCTGTCTTCCCTGCACAGGGCAAGTAAGTACTGGCTGTTGTCAGCTTGTCAAGTTTACGGTGTCCTCATGTTCAACGACACAGTCCCCCGATTTCTTTAAAACCCCTAGAAATTATAGCAGGAGACATTTATAATCAATGCCCATTTCACACTTGCCTGTAATCTTCGGAAACAGTTCTGTTATTATGGATTTTAATTTGCCTTAAACTTTCAACTAAGGGAGGATTTGAAGTACTGATGGCATATCAAATTCCTATCTTACAGTTTTTAAATAAATAGACACATTTTTAAACAAACTGCTCTCGGGATAGTTGCATAAATACTTTCAAAATGATTATTTTGGGGTTCCAAAAATATTATCTTGCCTACATGGATATGAAATTCAGCTTTTCTGCCGATACCCATAGGCAATTCATCAAATGAGTGTCATTGATACCTGAAAGGGAGGGGTGTTACTTTGGAGGTGGTGGTGCTGGTCTGAGGGTTAGCGGAAGTAGGCTGTCCAGGGTGAGTGAGCTGGGTGTCCTCAGACAGATGTCTTTGCCCCTCTGAGTCACAGTTCTATATGTGTCAAGTCAGGGACTCAGAGCATACTTCAAGAGTTTTCAAACTTTCATAAGAATCTATCTAACCCTGTATTTGTCATATACAAAAATATCTGCAGAGCAGCCTAGTTTTAAAATTGGAAAAGGTGGAGTCCTCACTTATTCGCCCAAAGTAGCCTTAAAAAGACTCCTTGGCAGCCCAAAGATCACCATGCACCAGTTTGCCAAGATGCTCTGACTGCCCGTCCCGCCCCAGGGAGTCTGTGGTCCACGAGCAACCGTCATATTCCAGGAAGAATGACAAGCTGCCGACCAACGTGTGTGCGCTCCCACCTGCGGAGCGAGGGTAACTCAGCCTGGGGGGGGGGGTTCCCGGCCCCTCGGAGAATGAGTGGTAAAAACTCACCTGGAAGAGCTTTAATTAGTGCAAAAATCTAAACAGTTGCTGCTTTAAGTAAAATAGGAAATAATTTCCCTTCCTTAGGCATCCTTCTCCTCAGATGTAAAATAAGCGATCAGATTAGGGGATTATTAATAACACCTTATTACCTCAGCATGATATATGGAACATGACCGTTTCATTTACTTTTGACATCTCCATGGTACCATCCTGAGCTCCGTTTTCTGGCTGAAGAAACAGGTATAGGGAGATTTTGTAGGTTGACCAGCGACGCCTGCCTGGGTGGTTCCAAACCCCTGCTCCTGTCATTTCTCGCCCGGTGCTTAACCCATCACTTCCTGACGCCCCTCCTTCAACCACGCATGGTAGCTTCAAAATCTGTAATTCTACGATTCTCTGAAACACTGTCCTCACGTTCTCATAATGGAGAGTTGCAGCTTTGCACACAGATGTGAAGCCAATAATTTGGAGATTCCAGCATTTTTGTGTGTTACCCTGGCACTCCCTTCTCAGGCTCACATACATAAAAATATGAGCATCCCTGATCCACAGCAGCTGGACCACAGTGCAGGCTGCATCTTCAGGCAGGCTCTTCAAGGTGTTCCCGTCATGTCTTCTGGGGCCGCCTTGACCCCTCTCCTGCAGGCACGGGGCTTCACCAGTTCTGTTGGAGTCTCTCAGGAATGTGCCTTCATTCCTCCTCACACCTGGGCTGGACAGCACAGCAAGACTTCATTTTGTTGTTGTTATTTCCCATTTCCCATGTGCTTCTCTCGTTCATTTTAATTTCACTGATTCCCCCTTATCATTTAATACATTTTCCTCATTATTGGCATCTGGGCTGAAGGCTGCAACACAAACACTGAAAAACCAAATCGAGATTAAAAAAAAAGAAAAAAGAGCAAAATATTCCCGTTTCAGATGGAGGAGCAGATGGGGCTCTTGGCACTTCAGAGGATTTAAATTGACCCTCTGCACCACGCAGGGGAAGGCAGACTGTCACTGCTGACAAGGAAACACGAAGAGACCTGCTTTCCCATCAAACAGAGGAGCTTTCTGGAGCCCTTTTCTCTCGGCTGTTTGTGAAGAGAAGAAACCGTACGATTTATTCTCACTCTCTTGGAACCTGAAAATGCAGCTGTGGGACCCAGGAGAGCAGACTGCACGCTTCCCCTTCCACCTTGGTGATCTGGACCATCGACTTCTGAGCCTTGGTTTTGCCATTTGAAGATGTAATAAAAGCACCTGCCTCTCATCACTGTTGCATGAAGGAAGGTGAGTGCCAGGGCAAGTGCCCGACACACAACAGGTGTTCGATGTGTTGGATTTCTTTTCCCTTTTTTCATACATGGCCAGAGATGTGAATTTTTTAGAGGCTCTCTCTTCACAACTTTCTCTTTCACAGCTGGTAAAGATAAGGACCAGGTGGGTAGCTCTGACCTTCCCTTGGATGACATTTATAGAATAAGCACGATCTATACATAGGACAAGTGTGATCGGCATTTGAGACAGGAGTTCCTTATTTCAAACAGGTTTTGAGCTTGCCTGCAAATCTTTAAAATATGGGAAACTTGGACAACCTTTAGTCACAAATCTTGAAGCTGTCCTCCTGTTCAGTTATCAAAATATGTTCCAAATCTCTATGTCTATCCATTTTGAGCTATTCTAAGTGCTGACTTCTTTTGATTGGTGTGAACTGTTCATTTTAATAATAAAAAAAATCTGCTTTAAACAAATCAAACTTCGCACTTGTTACTAAAAAAACGGCGTAAGCTAAGTGTAGCTAGATTAGTTGAAGGATTACTTGATGATAAAATAGTACAATCTCATAGCAAGAAAATCTACTTGGGAGATTTACAAATGAAAGTGTGTATTAGAAAGACTGTGAGAGAACGAAAACGATACAAGGAGAAAAGGAGTGAGAATGAAAGGAGACAGAGGAAACTTTGGTGAAATATGTCCTCTTTGAACTTCCTGCTGGACATCTGACTTCTCCATTTCAAACCCTTCATAGGTGCCTCGTTGCCCACAGATGAATTCAGTCCCCAAGGTACAGCATGTAGGGACTTTTCTCACTAGTCTGCCCCAATTTTTCTACTCAATCCTGAATAAGTCCCTACATGTCCCCGTCACTGATGGTCGACCTCACCAAACCATCACACTCCCCAGACGATGCCCAGCATGGTGACTGCACATTGCATGTGCTCAGTGTCCATTGTTTATCCAAACAAGGAGCTTAAAACTCACTGTATTTAAGTCAATGGTTTATTAAGGATGAAGATCACAGAAAATCCCGGAAATTCCACCTATTTCAGGAAACAGGAGTGAGGAGAGAGGCTGAGGCAGGACTGATTAGACTCCCATACGGAGGGCCAGACCTCCAGATCTGCTCCGCCCTCGGCACTGAGGCATCCACACTCCTCCATCCAGCTGGGATATGGGCATTTCCCTGATGGCAAAAATCAAACTTGAGTCTCCGGACTTAGGAGTAAAGAGGAGAGAGAAGGTAAAGCACAAGGCTGAAGACAGAGGGAAAGAATGAAGTCAGCATGAGGAAGAGGAGGTCCTCCCAAATCCTTCTCTCCTTGTTCCCCAGCACACCACCGGCTGAGACGGAAGAACCAATCTCTTGAGAACTGATGTGTCTGAGAGAAAAAACACAGGTCCAAGGACACAGTCATATCCATCCAACCACCAATCACTCCAGGTGAAACTTGCCAGTTAACTAAGCCATACACGGAACTTCAGGCCAGCCGTTTAGTACGTGACCCTTAAATCAAAGCAGAAAGCCAAGAAGCACTAGGTAACTGGGGAAAACTGTCAACAGGAAGAGAAATCAAAACCTAAGAACAAGGTGAAAAGGAAGCCAAGGAGATGCAATGAGCAAAACAAATCTTTTAAAGCATATTTAATCAATATTCTCAAAGAGAATTGTCACATTGTTACATCAATGAAACAAGAACAGAATGCTGTTAAATATGAACGATCAGAGAACAGAGCCCTTAGAAGTTGAAACTATAATCTACAAAGTTTAAAACTCAATAAAAGGGTTGGAAGAAAATTTGAGAACATCTCCCAGAAAAATGTAATAAAAATTATGGGAAATGGGAGATAGAGAAGATACGAAATTAAGAGAATTTATCTGAGAAATCAAATGTCTCAATAACAGGAGTTCCAGAAAACACGAAGTAAATGGAAGGGATGGATTATTAAAGCAGTAGTAGATGAAAATGTCTCAGAATCAAAGAACTGCAGCTCCGACTGCGTGACTGTGGTGGGCTGAGTGTTAGCTCCCCGCACCCAACAAAATCTGTGTCCTAATACCTGGAAGCTGTGAATGTTATATATTTTTTTAAGTATTTGAAAATGTATGAAATGAAAATTAAGCTAAGGATCTGGAGTTGGGGAAATGATCCTGGGTTATCTAGGTGGGTCCTAATGTAATCACGAGTGGATTTGTAAGGGGGAGGCTGAAGGAGGTTTGGTATGCACAGAAGAGAAGGCACTGTCACCACAGAGGCAGAGACTGGAGCGATGCAGCCACAAGCCAAGGAACGCTGGCAGCCACCAGAGGCCGGAAGGGGCAAGGACAGAGCCCTGCCTGGGCTTGGATTTCAGTTCAGGGAAACTGAGTTCAGGCTATTGGCCACCAGAACTTAAGAAAATAAATTTTTTAAGCCACCCAGTTAGCGGTCATTGTCACAGGAAACTAATAAAGCGACCTACTCAATAAATGAATATATATGTATGAATAAATGAATATGTATATATATGAATAAATGAATGTGTATATATATGAATAAATGAATATGTATATACAGCCACAGCAAAAAAACACCATGGCAAAATTTCAAAATGCCAAGTTAAACATAAGAGATTAAAAGCTTTTCTGAGAGAAGAAACAAATATTTTCTGAGAAACGGGATTCAGACAGGAATCATCATAATAATGACTGCAACTCAATGCAGCAATATCTGCAGAATTGAATATTCTGAGGTTAAAATAATTTCTGATCTAAAATTCTATATCCAACCAAAAAAATACTGGCCCCCAATAATGATATTTTTGGCAAGCAATATCTCACGAAATGAACCTCTTCTGCACATTTTCTCGGGAAGATCCTGAGATCTTCCCGAAATAAATAAATAAATAAATAAATAAACAAATAAAGAAGGAAACTCACCAAAAAGAGGAAATCATGGAGTTTTGGAGGAAGGTAAGCAAAATTAGGTGTGATTTAAAAAAATGACTTCCCAGGAAATTCGTGAAGGCAGGTTCCAAGATGAAAGCTTGACCAGAGACTCAGCGCAGAGCCGTCCGTGTTGAGCCAGGAGGATGGATGTTCTCACATGGAAATCTCAGCTGTCCCACAGTGGAATTCATGCATTTCCTACGTGTGGGGTGATACTGACTGTGATGCTAAACCTTTTCTCAAAAATAATTATTGTGTAAGAAAATTATCATTATTATTGATTGAAATTAGAAAAAAATTTTGTCAAAGATACGTGTGGTGAACATACAGACGACACCTAAACCCTCATCTTTCATGATTGAAATTAATAGAGAATGTTTTACATTTTAAACAGTAGAATAAATATATATTGTTTATAAATCTGGCGTTTTAAACCAGAAGTAAGGACAAGAAGAGTCTGAAGTATTCGCTCTGGGGCCCAGGGCAGGGGCTGTGAGTGAGGTCACAGTTTTTCCTAAGCTTTCATTACCCCGATTTTTGTAAATCATGCACACTTTTTATTATGCATTTAAAAAAGGAAGGAAGAAAGAAAGAAATTTATGGGATCTCTCTACAAATAGAGTCCTAATCCAGCTTTATACATGACAGTAATTTTGCTAAATATGTGTATATATATATCCTGTTAATTCCTCTCCCTGCTCTCAAAATGCAATTCACAAAAGCCAGTTAAAGACAAAGAAACCGAAGTTTAGAGAAATTGGGTTGTGTATCCAACATGGCAGAATAAGGAAGCCCACGACCTGTGACCTGTCTAATCTAGTGTATCGTGTCCTGTTGATCCAGCTCTCCTCCACTGGGGCTCTGCGTAGTGGCGTAGACCTTATTCTCTTGACTCCAGTAAGCATGTTCCCTTCCTGCTAGCTCTCACCTCTCCCTCTCCAGGGCACTAGGATGAAGGACACCTGCAAATGCCGACATCATCAGGGTGACCAGCATTCTCAAGGATGATTTGCAGGCAACAGCTTCCACCTTCTATCTGTCCAGATGGGTCCTGGGCTGGCCAGGCCCTGCAGCGAAACAGAGGCCAAAGGCACCCAGATCTCAGCATGACCTTGAGTGATGCTGTTTCTTGCCAGGCGGTTTATTCAGGCAAAGAAGAAATGTGCTATTTCTCTGCTCTGCCGGGTATATGAAGTAGGGCTACGAAATGTCACGCCCCATCATTGCCCTCAAGTGGCACATGGACAGAAAGTAGGTATCAACTGAGAACTAGTAAAACAAGGTGTTTTTATTTTTTTTATTGAAGTATAGTTGATTTACAATGTGTGTTAGTTTCTGGTGTACAGCATAGTGATTTGGTTATACACACACATATATATATATATATTATTTTTCACATTCTTTTCCATTATTGGGTATTACAAAATATTGACTATAGTCCCCTGTGCCATACTGTAGGACTATTTTGTATAGAGTAGTTTGTATCTGCTAACCCCAAACTCCTAGTTTATCCCTCCCGAGACCTTTTCCCATTTGGTAACTGTAAGTTTGTTTTCTATGTCTGTGAGTCTGTTTCAGCTTTGTAAATAAGTTTGTATCATTTTTTAGATTCCACATATAAGTCATATCATACATTTGTCTTTCTCTTTCTGGCTTACCTCACTTAGAATGAGGATCTCCAGGTCCACCTGTGTTGCAGCAAATGGCGTTGTTTTACCCTCTTTATGGCTTAGTAGTATTCTGTTGTAGAGATACGTTGCATCTTCTCTATCCAAGCATCTGTTGATGGACATCTGGTTTGCTTCCATGTCCTGGCTATTGTAAATAGCGCTGCTATGAACCTTGGGTGTGTGTATCTGTTCAAGTTAGAGTCTTTTCAAATATATGCCCAGGAGTCTGGTTGTTGGATTACATGGCAACCCTATTTTTAGTTTTCTGAGGAATCTCGTACTGTTTTCCATAATGGCTGCACCAAATTACATCCCCCCAGCAGTGAAGGAGGGTTCCCCTTTCTCCACAGCCTCTCCAGCATTTATCATTTGTGAATTTTTTAATGATGGCCATTCTGACTGGTGTGAGCTGGTACCTCATTGTAGAAAAACAAGTTTTAGAGACTAAAACTTTGGAGCCTAGAGAAAGGAAAATTCACTTTTGGTCGAAATGTCAGAAAAGGCTTCATGGCGACGACAGTAGCATTTATCTGGGCTGTGGTGAACCGGCAGTGCCAGTCACGCCCCTGCGTCCCCACCGTGGGAAATGTCGCAGGCCCATCCTGACACCCGTCTGCAAAGCAGGCCTGACGGCGTCCTCCCGTGAACCTGCAGGGCCCACCGCTGGGTTACTCCTGGCTCTGTTTCTCCCTCTGGGATCTGAGCCCCTCAGGGCTTGGGATTCATCTTAATCAAAGACTAAAGGTTGCTGGGTGTTTATTAGAATCTATTAAAAATCCTTGCCAAATGAAAGGAAAAATGCCTGTGTGTTCCGGCCCATGAGCTCAGCTCCTCTCAGGGTCGCTGGGCTGTTTGACTGGGGCACTGGGCTGTCAGCGGGGCAGAGCCCGTTTCAGCAGAGGGCACTTCAGTGTAATTCAGGGGGCCCTGCCGTGCGTGGGCCTGAGGACACCAGCTGAGGTGAAGGGCCGTGGTCCGTTTCCAGCCCCCTGAGTCCCCAGGCTGGCCCAGGAGAACATGGAGTTTCCAATGGCTGAGAATTACTGTTTCCAATCTGTCATTTCAAAGAACGTTTTTGAAATTAGAATCTGATGTGAGAGGAAATGAAGGTGTTTTCCCTCCTAACTCAAGCCCGGTCCTTTCTTCTGGACGGCTAACCTCCTCAGAGGCCGAAACTTGAATGCCGGACAACTCTGATACATCACTGGGGGTTCAACTGCTCCCAAGTGAAAAGACAGGTCTTCAAAAGTAAAACCCCAACCCTGGGGCTCATACCACGAGCCTGAGAATTGCAGCCAGAACGGAAGAGTCTAGGGGGGGGTGTGTTTGTGTGTGTGCGCATTTCCTTGGGAGCATTTTTCCTGATTTGGGGGAAGAGAAGCGTTTATTTTTCCACTGCCATTCACACCAGCTGCCGCGAAGCAGCCGCAGAGGCTCCCAGTGCAGCACTCTGGCCGTAGATCACGGAGCCGGCCCTGCTGCAGATGGACCCAGCAGCTGGCCGGAGAGGTGCTGGGCTCACCTCCCCCCACCCCGGGCTCCCCCGCCGCCCTCCCCAGATTTATGAAGCAGGAAGCAGCCAGCCAAAAAGCTACAGACAAAAAGCCAACTGCTCCTCTTCTTTTTTTTTTTTTCTTAAAGCCAACACACCTCGCACCGATCCTTAGCCACTAACCGGTGCAAGTGTCCATCACCTGCCAGTGTCGGGAAGCCAGCACCTTGGACCCCGAGGACAGCATTGTGTGCAGATGCAGTCAGGAACGCCCAGTCCGCGGAGTGTCTCACCGTCGGGGTCTGGGAAAGCTTGGGAGGCCGTAGTCACATTGAGGGTGCACTCGCTCTGAGCTTGACGCCTACAGATTTCCACACTGAATCACCGAGTGATGTTCGGGAGATAACAGATTAAGGATCGCTGAGCATTGTGCTCAGATTGACATAGTCATGGGGGGAGAGGGCTGTTTCTGAAAGAAAGCTCTAGAACTTTCTAGAACCCTGGGACTTCTTTACAAGCCTTCGGAATAAGCCATTTAATCATTGGTGTATCAATTGTCTTTAACTGAGATTTAGATGGATTTTTTTTTTTTATGGTTTTAAGTCATCCCGGGATAGAGTTCAAAAATTCAAATTAGGTCTGGGGTGGAACTCCACCCTCTCATTTCACCGGTGAGAAA
Organism: Vicugna pacos; assembly: GCF_048564905.1. Lineage (NCBI taxonomy): Eukaryota > Metazoa > Chordata > Mammalia > Artiodactyla > Camelidae > Vicugna > Vicugna pacos. The sequence goes on from NC_133001.1 coordinate 57,221,761, forward strand.
ATCAAGGCCTTGAGAATCTAAACAGCTGGTCCAAGCTCACCCAAAACCTCTGAGGGAGAGCAGAGGGCAGAACCCAGCCTCCGAATATGAACCCTTATTGTTTATGTATTTGTTTTTAAAGGTAATCACCCTGCCCAAAAAGCATGTCAGATACATAATGGACATGCCCAAGTTCCCCGATGTGGACCCAGGGGCCAGGAGTCATGACTTACAGACCCACCGAGGCTGGCTACTCACTGCAGGCAACGTCAAGGGGACGGAGGGGAACTGACTGGGATAAATGAACTGACTTTAACTTTTCTAAGTGCAAAGGAGTTTTGCAGGGCTTGGAAATTGCTGCTTAAACATCTGGATTGTCGGGAGGTTAGGATGGCGTGTTAGAACTGTTACACGCCAGTGGGAGAAACCCCCCAAGGCTGCCGGTCTGTCAGCTACCCCGGGCTGGAGCCCGGCCAGGAGAGGGAGGCGCCCCACCGCGCACCCGCCGGCTGGAGCCCCTAGGTCGCTCCTCTGCGGCCCGGCTCTCCTCGTCTGGCTCCTTCTACCAGCACTCTGCGGGGGGCCTGAACTTGAGCCCATGCCTTGCACACACCTTCTCTCTTCACACAAGTGGGAGGCTGGAGCGGAGCGTGGTTGCAGGAGTCCTCCAGTGTCGGCGCCCAAAGCAGGGCCGTGAGCGAGGCTGACAGCCAGCAAGGGGAGACGGCAGATGAACTGGCATTTTCTTATCAGTGAGCTATGGGGCTTTACATGGGTGCATGAGGGCACAGCACTGGGCCAGGGGCATGGGTTTTCACAGAAGGGGCCTGACACATTTCTCAAAGCCCAGGTACAGAGGCAGCAACCTAACATGCAGGCAGAAAGAGCAGAGCTGTCCACGGAGTGGTCCGTGTCATGGCCTCAGTCAGTCCCCATCGTCTGATCCCATCGTCAGAGGCTGGGGTTCCGTGTGTGTCTGACAGGGTTGCAGTGGCCGTGATTTTCATTTGGGCCCTTGTTATAAAATGAGTTTCCTTTCATTTCCACTGCACTGGAGTCACTGGGTTCCTAGTTTCTCTTGCTCACCAGATTATAACGTCCTTTTACGAAGGTCCGCTGTGTCACCCCTGTGGCCAGCATTAAGTAAGCCCTTACTGATAGTGATTGAACAAGTGATAACTGAACAGATATTTGAATTTGAACATTGTTGAGTGCTCTGCATCCCTCAAGTTCAGTTTTTTTTTTTACTGTCGAATGTTGAAGATCAAAAATGAACATTCTATAGCCTAACTAAGCTGTTGAAAAATAAATAGCTTAACTGTTTCAGAAAAGAGGAAAACTGGTTTCTCTAATATGGCACACCTCTTTCTCAGCCGTGGAGTTCTCGTTCTTACAGTAGCTGCATCCTGGTATTATCAAGAGCTAAAAATGAAACACTGCCCCCTGCGTCTCAGCCTCAGGGATCCTGACTCGGTTCTCTGGGGCACAGGCCTGGTGCTGCTGGGCCCCAAAGCTCCCCGGGTTCCAGCGGGCAGTCAGGACTGAGAACCGCCGATGGGGGGTGCTGCGTGGCCCTTCTTTGGGTAACGGGCCACCGGACTCCACCCATCTGCTTCTGGACACACCAAGAAATAGAACTGTCTGCTTATGGGAGGCACTAGGTAGAAAGAACTCAGTCGTTAAAGTCACACAGATATGAGCTGAATTCTTGAATTTGATCAAAAATATGTTTTAAACTTGTCAAAAGGAGAGATTACACCCCAGCCATAGCTGTATTCCTTGGGACACTCTGCACATACCAGGCGCCCATTAAACATTTGTAGAATTTAAATAAGATAAAGAATCATGACTTACATGACTTACATTTCTGTCCCAGATGTCCTTAAAGTGTCTGACACTCACTTCAACACAAAGAAGCCACAAGCTGCTATGACAGCCAACAGCTGTGGCAACGCTATCACGATATTCCATTGAAATTGCATAGCTCCACTGAAAAAAAAATCACATGGTGGAGCCTGAGAGCTTGGTGGTGGTGGTGGTGGTGGTGGCGGTGGTGGCTGCAATTTAGCGATGAAGCTTCTTCCAGTGCTTGGCTCCGGCAAAGTCAGGGTTTATGGCTCCTGGAGAATCAGGCATGCAGCTATCAGCGTTCACAATTTTCTCAGCATCCGAGGGCAGGCAGCCGACTGCATTGGTATAAAGAAGATCAGAGCGACACGCAGGTGCTGCAGACTAACCCCCGTGTGCACGTGCTTTTATGTGTCCGAATGGGACATTCGGCAAGGCGGGAACCAGCCCCCACCCAAGGAATTAGCAATGATGATCTCGAGTCCACAGGACTCGTATTAAGATAGCGCAAGCCTGAGGGGCTGTCAGTGGACTGGCCTGCCGCCCCAGTGCCCTGGGCTTCTTACGGGGACACCGCACTCCACACTTTGTGTCCAGCCTCAGCTATTCCCCTGTCAGCCCCAGACACCAGTTTTAAGCACAATGAGAAGCACCTGTTTTAATGGCAAATCATTAACCAATATCTAATGAAGTGAAACCTTTAAACAGGCTGAAGAGAAACAGATGTTTCCAGGACTTCATGAAAGGGGATTATGCACCAGCGTACAGCAGAAGCCAGCCCCGCCTCGTCACACGTGTCATAAAATGGCCAACTGTCCTGGCTGGGTGTTCGGATAAGCTCAGTGAGAATGGCCCCCCGTTGGCTTCAGTCGAGTCAGGTGCGTGCTCAGCTAGACATCCCACACTCACAAACACACACCTGTTCCCCCCCACACACAGTGCCGAGGCTGCCTGTGGGTGACAGGTAACTAAACACACTGCCACGAATAACATTCAAAAAGCCACCAAACCACTGCTGACATCTGCAGCCTGGACACATTGAGTGCACTCTGGCCACAGGTTACAGCGAAAAAGGACCAGCCCTGCAGCCAGGCACACCCAGGCGCCCCTCTCATGAGCTGCAGAAACCTGAGCAAATGGTCTATCTCCGGTGTCACCCCTTGGGCTCCCGCTCCAAAGCGGGCACCTCTGCCCCGGCCGGCAGTCAGGCAAGCCCGACTCTCTGTGAGCGCACAGCCCGGCCAGCACCCAGCGCGCTTTTCTCCGGAGCCAGCTCCTGGTACACAAGCTGCCGTCGCGTCGTGGGCGTGTGTCTGCGTGTGTGTGCACGTGCATTCATGCACGTGCACACATGGCTGTCTGTGCAGAATTAGAGCTGCCCAACTCTCTCCTGATGACGCCCCCAGAATTCTAACTTTCTGGTTGGTTCCCATCACCTTCTATTCTCGTGCTCAATCCTTGTCTCTCGTGATAGAACACCTAAAGGGAAAAACTGGTAACATTTGCAAAATACGCAGGCGTGTGGTCACTCCCTTTTGTGGTCGTGGATTCTGCAGGACGGAAATCACGATCATCGTTTTAGCAATAATATTCGCTGAGTGTTTGCCAGGCGCATTCACGGTTTCAGACATCTTTGCCTGCCTGGTCTCACTTGACAAACACCAGGGATGAACGCTCGGAAAGGGCGTGACGGGGAAGAGGTGGCCCAGGTCACAGGCGTCCGGCCAGGACTGGAGGCCCTGACTCGTTTACAGCATCACTTCCGGCTATGGAAGGACACAGACGTGAGACCACCTCTGTCCTGCAATTGGAAAGCCTGGGAGACTCTACATATGTATTTCCCTGGGAAACAACAGGCTTGTCATGGCTTCAGCATCCCCAGCCCCCCTGAAAACCCCACACAGCTCCGTCTTCAGGGAAAACCTCGTTCTGGAGCGTGGCCCTGCTCTCCCGGCAGCCTCAGCAGAAGCCAGCTTCTCGGCCTCACCCACGAGACAGTGAATCTTGGGACCTAAACTGGATTATTGTATCTACAGACACAGATACTTAGCTTGGAAATTTGAGACCAATATTCTAATGGGCAGAGGGACACATTTTGGCCTCAGTGCACCTTTCTCTCTCCAGGAACAGCACAGAATCAGTTTGGCTCCAGAACTGACCTGGTAAAAATGGAGACAGTCAGTTCTGCTCTTTTCGTTGATATTAATCTCCTCCTCCCTCTCTTGTTCTGCACGCGCGTGCGCGCGCGCGCACACACACACACACACACACACAGCCAGGCCTTTCTGGAACAAAGGACAAAAGAAGCCAGGATTTCACGGCCTCTGGGGAAACCTCCAGGGCCTCGGCATCCTCGCTGACCTCTCACTCACGTTGTTATCTAATTAGCATCTCACGGCGACTCTGAGGGGACCCGGGAAGTAGGGACACCACATCCGTCAGGTGGAGAAGCGTGCTCAGAGAGGAGGTGAGCTGCTCTGGATTTGCACTGAAACTAGAAGCGTGCCTTGACCCCCAGCCCCATTCTTTTATCCTAAAATGCTTCGCCATCATTCTGGGTCACAAACAGCGGCCGCAGCGGGGAAGTCAGTACAGCAGTGACACCAGGCGAAGCCGTCGTGCTGAAGACACACTCATGGCAGAAGCAGCAGCACCAGTGGAGTGGCGAAAGCAGCGATGACAGGGGGGCGTTAGGAGCGATGGCAGCGGCTTAAGGACCAGCAGCAGTGAGGGTGACGGCGGTGACGCAGGACGAGCAGCGTTAACGGGAGCATCCGCAGTGGAAGCGTTTACACAGACCACTTCCAAAGGAGCAGAGACACCAGTAGAAAATGTGTGCCACCCGTCGCACCTTCATTATTAAAACCACCCATTACACTTGGTAACAGAGTGAAATTCTAAGCGTCATGGCAGCAGCGGTGGAAACCACACGGTCTCCTGGCATCTCCTCTGGCAGTATTCCTAAACGTCGTCCGGAGGCGACAGTTTATGAATCATCATCCCGCTTTCCAGACAAGGGCCGTTCGGCTAAATAAAGTAACTCGACCAAGGCCAAGCTCCTAACAGGTAATAGAGCCAGGAGTTGAGCTCAACTCAGAACAAACCTAAGGTTTATGCTCCAAATACCCTGGAAGCCACATTCATAAAGCAAGAACTGAAGACAGGACAAATAGAAGTACACCAGTGGCAGGATTTTAATTCACTTCCCTTGCGATGTAAAAGGTAAAAACAGACAAAAGACGTCACAGTAGGGACGTCTTAAATGAAATATTAATGAGGTGAGGTTAACCGATGCACGTCTGCCTATGTGCCAGGGAAACAGAAGGTATGCATTGTCAAGTGTCCCTGTAACCGCCCTTCAAAATGGACCTTTCATGAGGCCACAAGAAAAACCTCAACAAATTCTAAATGACTAGAAATGCTACATACCATGACAAAAAAAAAAAAACTTAGAAATTAAAAAAACAAAGTTAGAAAATATAGCAAATCCTAAAAGCCTCTCATAAGGAAATTTTAAAACCTTCCATTTAACAACACTGTGGTCAAAGAGAAAATCCAGACCTCAAAGCTGAAAATGTCTGGACATAAGGGCAACGAGAACACGAGATGTCAGAACCCGCAGAACACGGCCGACAGGTGCGCAGAGGGGGTCTCGGCTGTGCACACCTGTGTCCCTTAGCAAGTATAAATGGAAATGCATTACTTAATTATTTAACTCAAGAAATAAGAAAAAAACAAGAAAAATAAAATTAAAGGAGGCACAACAAAAGAACTAATAAAGGCAGAAATTATTTACTTAGAAACAAGAATAGCAGAGTTCATGAATAACTCCAAGAGTTGGTTTCTAAACATTAAAGAGTAATGATAACAAAAAAAGGGATGAACTATTCATAATAAGAACCATAGAGGTGGGGGAAGGTGAAAAAAGATACAGCATGCTTTGCTGGACTTCATGCAAATCAACGTGAAGCCCCGAGAGAGCACGTGTATTACCCGGCTGACTCCCGTGGAAAGAAAACTTCTAAATACGCCAATTAACCCGGACAGAATGAGCCTCCCTGTAAAAGAGCCCCGCGCCCAGCACATTCCCCGGTGAGGCCGCTGGGGACGAGCGAGGCTGAGTGACACCCGGAGAGACTGAGAGCAGGGCCAGGGCCCCCACCGAGGGGGATGTGTCTTTGGGGTTCCCTCTCATTCTGCTGAGGCGAAGGGAGCCTATGAGGAGAAATCGTTGGATAAGAATGAATCTCTTGCCCTTAAGAAAAAGAGAAAATGTCACGGAAGAACTTCCAAGGTGAAGGCTGATTTCTGTATCATCTTGAAAGGGGACCTTTTCAAACAGGTGTGTCCACCTGGGATGCGGGAGGAGGTGGCCCAGGTGCAGGGTGAAGGGGTACCTGTGCCCCGCCCGTCCTGGACCCCAGGCTTCCACTTAGCTGAGGTCCCTCCGGCTGAGACTAAGGACCCCGGGGCCAGGGCAGGGCAGTGGCCACGGAGGCGGGGCTCAGTCGGGGAGGTGCAGACGGGGCGGCTTGGCTGCGCGCGGTCCACACTGCCCTTCCTGAACCTGCGCCCTCCATTCCTCCTTCTTCGCTGCCCTTTGGGATGTGGGTTAATTTCAAGGGGGGAAAAGAAAGTATTCTGAAGGAAGCTGAAAGGAAGGCTGGAAGGGCAGGAGACAAGACGCAAAATTCACACTAACATGGAAAACAAAAACACCAAAATAAAAAAGTCACGAAGACCTGCTGAACGCACAGGCCCGGCCAGAACCTGAATAAATGGCGTGCTGCAGTGCCACCTTCTGGCCGTCTATGGGCACTGCATGCTTGTCAGCTTCTGAGAAACCAGGGATCTTTGAAACCCCAATGCCACAGACTGTGAGCGCCAGGCTACCCCCAGGTTTCCCTCTTGCAAACTCCTTTCAGCCTCAGTGGTCCCTCCTCCTCGGGTGAACCTTGGGCTTCCCTCCAGGCCAGTCCAGACCCCGCATCAGGTTATTCCGGCCAGCGTGCACACACACACATGTACACACACTTCCCTCACCTCAAGCACTTTGTGACGTTAATTAATGGCCAAGAAATGAGCGCATCAAGGAACGTCCCCTCCACCACCTCCCAGTCCTCTCTCTCCTCTTCCTGCGTCCATGTTTCTGGCAAGAACTAGCCAAGTCCTCTTCAGCCCTCTGTCATCGGTCATCCACCTCCTGGCGCTGTTTCCGTGGCAGGTGCACAAAGGTGGAGTGTGGCTAAGGAAACTGTGCAGCACAAATAAACCATTTGTTTTACTGAGTTGTATTACGGTGATTACGGAGCCGTTAATTCAGTGGGAAGGGACAGTCCCTCCCCATCCAGGGGCCCATGGCCAGGGCGACGGGCCCAGGGCAGGCACACCCTGGTTTCTCTGTACCCTGCTGGCTACCCACCCTGAGCCTGGCTCTGGAAGGAGACCGGCTTCTCTGCTGACTGTGGAAAGTGGGGAGACCGCTCCCCAGCCCTGCACTGGAGAGGATCGGGGTCTCAGGCCTGGATCCCCCGAGGGCAGGGCCTGTGTGCTGGCTTTCCCCATACCTAGCACCTGCCTCCACGCAGCACCAGCCCAGATGTGCTCAGACCAGCCTGGAGGCCTCTAACAGACATGCCCTCTGAGGCAGAACTTTAGAGAAAGAGTGGATGCTCTGCAGAGAAATAACAGTTCCACACTCTGGAGTGAGGACTCTGCGGTTTACCTCTCTGACACTTAGCGGGGCTTCTGGATAAACATAAGCCCCTGCACTGGGGTTCGAAGCTAACCCTCCACTCACTGTTCCCTGAGGAACCGATGGAAAGCTCTTCACAAGCACCGGATCGTTTCCCGGCTCACTTCCCCAACGTACAGAGTAATCTGTCAATGAACTGTCACCACCTGCCATCACCTTCCTTTGTCCGCCTGGCCAGCACCTCAGCCTTCGCATCACAGATGCTGTGTTTTCTACAAACTGGAAGCTTATAGCGACCCGCACGGCACAAGTCCAGCAGCGCCTTCTTCCCGGCAGTGTTGCTCACTTCACGTCTCTGTGTCGCACTTCGGTAAGTCTCTCAATATCTCAAACCCCCCACAAGCAGAGGGATTAATGCTTGCTGAAAGCTCAGAGGATGGTTAGCGATTTTAGCAATAGGGTAGTTGTAATTAAGATATATACATTTTTCAGACATGCTATTGAACATTTAATGGCCTACAGTATAAACATAATTTTTTGAAGTACGATTGATTTACAATATTATATTAGTTTCAGGCGTACAGCATAGTGATTCAATATATTTATAGATTATATCTACTTAAAGTTATCAAAATATATGTAAACACAGCCCAAAACAACGGCTATATTTACAGAACGTTTATATGCAACGGGAAGCCAAAAAAACAAACAATCCTGTGACTGCCTAAGTGGGATCCTCGCTCTATTACGTGGCCTGAAGCCGAGCCCTCAGTGTCTCTGAGGGGTGCCCGTCTAAGGCTGCTCCTTCTACGCGGAAGGTCGTTGTCTCGAGTCATCACCTTCAGGGATGCTCTGAGCTACATCGTCCAGAGAACTTGCTCCCGCTTCTGCGTCAGCGCGTGCCACGTCTCCTGCATTTTTATGTCATGGAGATGGCGTCCTTCTTTAACCCTCAGGGACCAACCTCTGCTAGTTTCGATCTTCTCTTCCGCAGCCTCCTCACCTCTCTCAGCCTCCACAGGACGGAGGAGAGCTGGGGCCTGGCTCCGGAGGAGGCTTTGGCTGGAGGGAAGGTGGTGGCTGGCTTGACCTTCTGTCCGACCACTCGGACTTGCTCCGCGTCCACAGTGAGGCTGCTTTGCTTCCGTACCATCCGTGTGTTCACCGGAGCAGCGCTTTAACTTCCTTCAGGGACTTCTCCTTCACGTTCACAACCTGGCCGTTTCATACGAGAGGCCTCACTTTGGGTCTGTCTTGGCTTTTGACCTGCCTTCCTCACTAAGCTTAATCATCTCTTGTTTTTTATTTAAAGTGAGAGATGTGAACTCTCAGGAAGTCATTGTAGTTATTGATTGGTCTATTTTCAATATTGTTGTGTCTCAGCAAAAGGGGCGATGACTAGAGGGACAGAGCTGGGGGCACAGCCAGTCAGTGGCACAGTCAGGACCCGCACATCTCTGTCAAGTTCACTGTCTTCTGAGGGTGCAGTTCATGCCACCCTGAAACGAGCCCAGCCGTAACATCGAAGACCAGCACGCTCAGTGTTCAAGAAATGTTCGCTTTTACTATTATCGCCATTACAGCCGAGAAAAAGTAACCGAGTTCCCTGCAGCACTAGACCCTGGACCGTGTCTTCCTTTTGAAATATTTTATTCGCCACCCATGTTCTCTCCCTCTGCCTCCCGGCCGCCTCCTCTGAATCTCCCTCTGTGGGCCGCTCTCCCCCCTGCTGTGCCGGGCCTCTCCTATGGTAACTCTCTCTCTGACATCTCTTTGGCTCCCATACCCTTACTGTCCACCTTTATAACAACGGTTCCAAAGTTAATCCCCTGCTCGGATCGCTCTCCTAAGCTTTGTTCCTTTATGCCCGCCCACCCTTGGACACTTCCATTGGGTGGTCACATGAGGGAGGGGATACGAGTGGACAGGCTTAACCTGTCCATCACCAAACCCACAGTCCCCGCCCCTCCCCATCCTGCTCCCACCCCGCTGAATTCATGATCCCAGGGCTCTCTGCACATTTGTCCAAGGTCTCGAGCTGACAATACCTCTGCCTTCTTCTGGTCACCTCCACACCACTACGCCGACGTAGCTGCCACGTTCTGCCCTACGAACGTCATTAAATCCATCCTCTTCTCTCCAACCCCACGGCCAGTGCCTCCATCAGGACCTTAGCATCTCCCGCCTGGATTACTGCCAAACCCAATTTTGTGTTCTCAGAGCTGGTGTCAGCGTTCCCTGCAGAGAGCTGTGCTGTTTCTAAGTCGAAAGCCAATCATGCGTCTCACCTGCTTACAACTTAACTACAGGATGAATGTTGAACGTTTTAGCTTTTCCGAATCTGCTCAGTACTTGGATCACAAAGGTTTCCAGTTGAATTGTTGTCATCGTCCTGGTGTAGTAGTAGTAGCAGTAGTAGTAGATATTTTGTTCCCCCAAAAGAAGAATTTCTAGAGGAAACAGGCGATCTGTCTGTACACAGGAGCTTTCCAGAAACTCTCCCAGCCTTAACGTGACCACCCTGATATGTGGCGTGATGGGACGTTCCGTGCTGGAGCCGGCTAAGGGTGACCTCACCACAGTCAGTCCTCTGGCCAGAGGAGAGGGCTCACCTCTAAGCCAGCAGAGACACAGAGGAAGAACGGTGCAGAGCCCTCGTCCCTCCTCCAGCCCCTCGCACACAGCGCCACGCGCTCCAGCACCCGTGTGCGCGAACCTTCCTCTTTCTTTGTTGAACTGACTCCCCACCTGAATTGTCTGCAATCAATGTGTCTTCACTTGGGGCCATCGCGTCCTCCCTACCATGGAGGCAGGGTCTTTCGCGGCCTCTCTTCGTTGAGATCGAAAGCGCCCTTGCTAACCTCTTCTTGCCCAGTTCCCCGCATCATTACAGGAACAGACCTGTGACCAGGCGTGCCCTTCACCTTCCATCCCCTTTGCAACGCGACTTCACGGCCACTCGCATCAAGAGGCAGAAGATATTTCCCTCCTTCTTAACTCTGGGACATTCTTGAGATTTGTTTTGGCATTAAAAAACAAAACAAACAAACAAACAAAACACCACCACCAAAAAAACACAACAGAATGAAAATGAAATTGTTCCACGCCAGACCTCCAGAGACACGCCTGCTTCTGCTCTTTGCTCAGCCTCAGGCCGGCCTGAGGACAACGCCCGCCAAACCTTCCAGCAACAAGAGGCCATGCAAAGCACAGCCACGTCAGACCGGTTGTCCCCACCAAGGCCCAGAACACACGAGGGGGCCTGGCTTCCGTCAGCAGGGCTGACCCTCCCCGTGACCGCCAGACTCCTGGGCAATAATAAATGCTTGCTGTTTTTAACCCTGGATTTGGGGATGATCAGCTAATTATCAGTAGCTAATTGGTGCGCCGTCTCTTGCCTTTTTTAATCCGTTACAGGGTGAAATGGGGAAATGCGTGTCATGTAGTTTGTATTTGATGGGCGATCCCATACTCGCCTCTGAAAGTCTAGAAACAGTTCTCATCGTTCTGTCGGGTAGTTGATGAACAGCTGTGGTGCCCGTACCAGAAGCAAGTGTGAGACGGAATCCCAGGCCTCAGCCTCTGGCCTGAATCATGGAGCCCCAAGAGCAGGCGTGCTCACCAACCGACCGAGTCCGCAGCGAGAGCCCTCCAGCCGGCTGCGAGGTGACGGAATTCCACCCTGGCCCACGGGGTGCGTGCAGGTCAGGACAGGAGATAAGCAGCTGTCGGGGGAGGACTTTGTGAGATCATTTTTTGCTTATCTGGGAAGAAAAAGCCACCACTAACCCCACCTCGCCGTGGGGCTTGGCTCCTGCTCTTTCCCCCCGAATATGACTCATTACTCTCTAAATAATGCACGTGTCCCAGGGACAACAGAACACTCATAAATATGCCACTGAAGCCTGGTGGGAAGGTTACACTCCCCTCAGGGCTCTGAGCTGACACTGGAAGCCAGACTCCAACTTGAGACACAGAACCATGCAGAAAAGTATTTCCATAGGCGAGCTCGGTATGAGCTGCTGGAGTGCCATGTCCTGCTTTTGCCTGGGTGTTGGGGATTAATCTGGCCCTGATAATGAAACTCAAGTTTGAAATGCTAGCGGCCTCATTTCTGTGACCAGCTCACAGGAAGGTCAGGGGTGAACGGAAGAGCGCTGGCTCCTCAGGCCCCCGTCTTAGGAGAGCCCAGGTCATCAAAACATTATTTTGTTTGTCTTTTGGTTCCATAGCTTCCACCCACCCTTTTAGAAATCATTTGGTGCCCACAAGCTAGACACTAGGAAAAACAAAGTGCAGACTCAGGCCCCGTGTCCTCCGTACAGACACATCAATCGGCCACTGCAATTCATCTCCAGCACCAGCTCGGCAATTTGACCAAATGCTAGAGGGGCCGAGGAGGAAGGAGGGGCACAGAAGCTGGTCGGGGATACTGGGGTGGGATGGAGGCTGAGCTGACAGGAAGGTCTTCATATAGGGTGGGACATCTTAGCAGGGCATCTTGGAAAAGGCTGAGGCTTCTTCCAGGTGAGAAGAGAGAGCAGAAAATTCCAGGCGTCTCTGGTGTGGTCTGGGAAAGAGTGGAATGCAGTGCAGCTGTGGTCTGGGAGCGTGAGCTGGAAAATGCAGAGCTAAGTCTGTAATAGGAATTTCGAGGCCCAGAAAACACATTGACTGCTTCATTGTTGGTTTATTCTGGCCGAAGTCTTTGCACGAGGGAGATTAGAGAGGGCATCGCAGTATTTGTCTGGCTGAATCCTTTGGAATTTGGGTGGGAACGACAGAAACAGCCAGCACCATGGGGTACCACGTGCTTCAAGCATGGCCACGTGTCGTACAGACACGCTCTCCCACTGGGGCCTCACCCACCTTCCTTTGTCGAGCTCCTCTCAGCTGTGGCCACCTCTCTGGGAGAGCAGAATGCCAGCGTAAGCCAACCGGAGGCCTTAAATCAATTCAGGTCCTCCCAGTTGTCTCAGGGTCAGCCCTTCACCCTTTGGTGTGCTCTGAGCTCCCCGGGGACAGAGCCCCGGGCGGGAAGGCCCTGAGGTCTCAGCTGTCAGCCTGCTCCTCATTATAGTGTCCTGGGACTTCCGTCCAAGCTCGTGATCTCTGGCACTGGTGGACGTATCTGCCCCTCTCCCCGGTCCCTAGTCTCCTGACTGCACTGGCCACTGTGTATCTTCATCAAAAGTCTCCTCTGAAACTTGAAAACTGACACTTGGCTCTTGTTTCCCTCTGCATGTTCGGTGTAATAACTCTACCTGGAAATCTGAGCATTGACACCGCCTCTCCCTGGCCGCCTGACTTAGGGGGTGTTGGGCTGTTGGGTGGTGCGGGAAGGATGGGGCAGAGAGAAACACTGACCAATAGACCCTCCGGTTAATAATTTACAGTATTATCCTGGTACATTCAGAACAACCTCCTCACACGCCCCTCATCTCATCTCTTCACCCACTTTACAACTCTCATTTTAAGTTCTTTAAATGCACCTCTAAGGCTACCCACCCAGTAAAAGGAAGGCAGAGGACGAGGAGCATGCTTATGGCACCATGGGGATGCAGTCAGTGAAGGCAGAGCATGGAGCTCTCTGTAGGAAACACGTACTATTTCTCCAACAGAAATAAGGCAAGGGACAATTAGAGGAGACAGAAAAATACAGAGTCGTAAGCACCAGGCTGGTGGGGGCTCCGAGGGTCAGATGCCGCAGTGCCAGGCGGGGAATGTGAGGGAATCTCAGCAGGCGGAGGCTCCCCGGAACCAAGACCCTGAGGTAAAGTTGCCCGAGTGCCATGCCGGGGAAGCAGGCTGACAGAGAGCCTGTCCCACACAGGTGCATCGTGGCCCTGAGTGCAACATGCTCCCGACAGCAATGGACGCAGAACCGAGATCAGCAGACAAGGAAGGGCCTGAAAGATTTCACCGAAGTAGGTATCGAGACGAGGGGCCCACAGGCAGGTGGGAAAAACTGATGGCCCCAAGGACAGGAAACAAGGTATGAGATGGCAATTCCCTAACAGGGGGTGGAGGTCGGGAGGTGCCCTGGGAAATGCTGCTGAGAGGATATTGAAGATAAAAGTGGAATTGGATTCAGAACTCGAATGATGTAGAAGAGACTTAGAGCCAAGACACCCTTAGGTGGACAATAGTGGGGTGGGTTGAGAGGGACAGCGGGCAGGTGGTGAAACCACAGAATGAGGGGTGAATCTGTACGTGGTTGTTGTATTGGTCAGCGAGAGCTACCGTAACAAAAGCACCCCTGGTGCAGGGGAAAGTCATGTCTCACAGCCCTGGAGGCTGGAAGTCCAAGACCGAGGTGTCAGCAGGGTTGGTTTCTCCGAAGGCCTCTGCCCTTGGCTTGTAGACGGCCACCGTCCACCCCTCTGTGTCCGCCTCTGTCCTGCTCTCCTCTTCTTCTTATTCCTGGGCCATCAGCCAGGTTAGAGGAGGGCCCCTCCCAGCAGGCTCATTCTCACCCAGTCATTTCTCTACAGGCCCTGCCTCCAAACACAGTCGTGTTCTGAGGTATTGGAGGTTAGGGTTTCAAAATAGGACTTTTAGGGAACACAATTCAGTCCATAATAGTCAGGATCTGGGAAAGGAGGAGATTTCCTGAGACACTGAGGAAAGTGCAGAATTGCTTGAGAAGCTGGTGGTGGATGCAAGGAGGAAGGAGGAGGGGACGAAGGACACAATCACAAAGTGTGCGGGACGGGGTGACATGAAGGAGGCCCAGCCTGGCGTGGAGATGCCCTCCAAGAAGCACCAGCAGCGAGCACGGAGCAGGGGGTGCAGTGAGAGCGGAACAGCCACCACAGGACTCCACGAACCACTCCACTGGTTAGTGACATTGATCTCGGGATTACTGGAAATCAGAATTGGAATTTTTAGGCTGGAAAGTGAAGACCCAATAAATGGTGCCCACTAGGGGATGAGAATCACCTGTGTAGAGATTCAAACAGGAATGGGTGTTGGCTTTGTTGAGAGTCATAGCCCTGTGGATGGTATGACAGAAGCACGCTTGGGAGATACTTAGAGGGTAGACTAGATGCGAGGATGATGGAGAGGGTAGTGTCAAGGGTGGCTTTGGGAAAGAACGATGGAGTGGATGGTGCTGCCTTTTTGAGTTGGGGAACTATGGAGAAATAGGCTAAAGGTGGGAAAATGACTTCAAATTGTGATTTGAGAAAGGCGTAACTTGAAGAACCTTTAAGATCAAGTCAAGAGGAGATGCTAACCATGAGTCATTTAGTACATGACACTGCAGGTCAGAGAAGAGGTCTGGGCTGAGAAGGGACAGGGGGCATCGTCAGGAGAGAAAGCTGAGTGAGAAGGGCCACAGGGCTCGGCCGTGAGGAGCTCCATCGTGTATCTTGTAAAAAGCTGGGAAAAGGAGGAAGAGCGTGACAGGAAGCTGAGAAAATGTGGGAAGGAAACTGGGAGAGCGAGAGACGCAGGAACACGAAGGGAGAAAGGAGGTGTCAGGAGGGAGCGTGAGCCTTGGCAGAGCTGACGAGAGGCCACGCAGGAAGCGCAAGCACTGGTGTGTGCGGAGTGGGTGGCAGAGAAGTCACTGGACATGGCAGCACGGGCTGTTCAGGCGGAGCAGTAGGTGCTGAAGCTGGTAAGGAGAGGAGGCGGACGTCCGCTGTGTCACTTGGGAAAAGTGGTTCAAATGCAAAACTTTAGGCCCTGTCACCTGGAGGATGTGGCAACAGATGAGATCTGATCATTGTTTCACAAATTCCTCTCTGCGTGGCAGGAAGACCCTAGCGCAGCACCTGTGCTCGCACCCTGTGTAACTCCCTCAGCTTGAGTAGGGCAAGACTTGCAACTTGTTTCTAATCAAGGCAAAGATGTCACTACTGTGGTTAATCCACACACACACAAACACACATGTGTACATATATGTAGATACATGCACTTACTCATACAAAGGCATATATACGCATACATGTACGTCCGTCTCGTGAGTGTACACTGGAGAGATTTTCTTAGCTGACTTGAAGTAGGCAGTCATGTCGAGGAAACCCATATGGTTAGGAATTGCAGGCAACCTCTAGGATCTGAGGAGGGTCAGCTGACAACAACAGGCACCCAGAAGAGAATGAACCCTGCTGAGACTGTAAATGAGAACAGGAGCGGCTCTTCCCCAGTCAAGGCTTCAGATGAGAACACAGCCCAGATGACACCTTTCTGGCCTTGTGAGGCTCTGAGCAGTGAACCCAGTCAAGCTTCCCACAATACACACACATAAAAACTGTCAGATAATCAAGATGTTTTAAGCTATTAAGTTTTTGCTAATTTGTTACCAGCTATAGAAAATTAATGCAATGTACTCACCAGTCACCTAGGGATCTTCCTAAAATCCAAATTCTAACTCAGTAGATCTGAGGTGGGGCCTGAGAGCCTGCATTCCTAACTGATTCCCAGGCAGTGTTAATGCTTCTGGTCTAAAACCACATTTTCAGTTTAAAGGAGGTAGATGCCTGCTGAGATTCCTTCCAAGTCTAGGAAGACACCGGCTGGAGAAGAAAATCACACGGGGATCAAAGAAAAGAAGTTATCGCCGTTTGCAAATATCTAAACTGACTTTTACGATTTCACCAAAAGCTGAAAAAGTATGCTGAGCAAGTTTAAATGCACATGGAAGTATTCCACCGAAGTTATGTTCAAGAAATACTTACAGCTCTGCAGGAGAAATGGAAAGACTAATGATGAAGTAAATGTTGGAAAGAGAAATTGCAGCGAACTGCTAGCTCTGACTAAATGCTACACGTGCAATGGCGTGTGTGGGGTCCCTGTGCAGAGTTACCCTGTTTTTCACACAAGCCAGGCATTATGGGGAAAGAGGAGGCTCTTCCCTCCTTCCCTTCCACTTCAGGCTCCCGACTGGTAGCTGCCCTGGGGTAGGCAAAGCCCGCGTCTCCTCATGTCACCAGCAGCCTCACCCACGAGTCTCCCAGTCTGGCCAAGCCTAGGGTCCCCGTCCACCTCTTCCCCTGCTCCTCCCCGTTCACGCCCACCTGCCCCCCACCCCCACCCAGCTAGGCTCTGTCCCTCAGGTCTGCTTCTGGGGCTCTGCTCACACAGGGGGTATGAAGAGGCACCCCTCCCTCCCCGTCTGTGCTCTGAGAACCCCTGTTTTCTCTGCCCAACCCCGTATCCCATCTCCTCCAGAAGCCTGCTCCGCCCTTCTGTGAGGGGTGCTCCCCTCTCTGCCCCTGGATGGGGTTTGGGCAGGTGCAACCCGCACATCTCTGCACCCACAGGGGCCGTGGCGCCCGCTGCACGCATTTTGGTCTGTGTGCAACATTCAGGAGCTGAGGGGGGAGGGGGAGACCGGCTGAGAAGGGGCCGTGGGCCAGTCTGCCTCCCTGGGCTCAGGAGATCAGGAGAACTGGCGATCTCTGAGGGGCCCTTCCAGCCCTGGGATTCTGGTGACTCCTCCCTGGGGAGCTTCCTTAGGGATCAACGTGTCTCTGAAATGTCGGTATTTGGGGTCTCAAGGCTTCCTCCCTCCAATGCGGTCCAAGGAGACGGCCAAGACTCTGTCAGGCCTTCAAAGGAAAGACCATCTGCGTTCCCTGACATCTCCGCCACACCGGAGCACTCCCGTTGCCGGGACACGTCTCAGAATTTTAACAGCATAAATAAGAAGCGGTGTGGGGGTCAAAACTTAATTCTTGAGAAATTAAAAATCCAAAAAAGTTAGAAAGGATAAGGTAACAAACACCCACGCACTTTAAAGCTAAATCCAAAAAAAAAAAAAGCAGCTGAACCCTATATAGCTCAGTTGTTTGGTGTGTGAAATACGCGTTACAGGTAAGGCTGAGACGTCTCTGATGGCCATTCCCAGCGCCGGCGTCCCCTCCCTCCCCTCGCCCTGCCCCCCTCGCTTTTCTAGGAAGTAACTGACCTCGTGGATCTGTTGGGCTCTGTCTCCGTTTGCAACCCTTTTACCAAATATATTGCAATAAACTATGCAGAGTGGTTTGTACAGTAAAAATAAATTGAAGACGGCCTGATGCTTTTAATTGTACCAAAAAAGAGATTCATATTTCCATCGCAGGGTTTGGGAATAAATAAGTAATGGGTACACAGAAAACAAACCAAGCCGAAACCTGAGGCAACTATCAAGTGCAGGGAAAACGAGAGGCTGCACAAGAAAGGAGACGTGGTTACAATCCATCACTCAGCTGTGGGCAGTGCGGGCAAAGGAGGAATAACGCAGACACTGAACTCTGATGCGAGGAACATGAGGAGACGGTGGAAGGAAAATCTGTGTGTGTGTGTGAGTGTGTGCGTGTGTGAGTGAGGGGCTACACGAGAGAGGACTCTCAGCCCCCACAGCAGAAAGTCAGTGGATAATTTCTTAATCTGCAGGCTCTTCTGAAATGTAAGTAAAAGCTATTCCGCATGGTTTATGGTAAACGGGGGGGGAGGGGAAGAAAGGAGAGAATTATTTTCTGTGGAACGTTGGGGAAAAGAGCACGGAGGTGCAGGGAGGGCTGGGGACACCATCAGCTGCCTCGCCCGCCTCCCTCCCCGCCTCCGCCCTCTGTCCTGCCCCACGTGACCCACCATCGCCGCAGGTCCTTCATCCACAGGTCCCCCCCTCACTCCTGCCCGGGAATGTGGATCTACGTGTGTGCCTCTCCGGGCGTGAGGAGGAAGCCTAGAAAAGGAGGAAGGGTCCAGTGGGGAGAGGGTTTGAGCTTTAATCACACAGGTCCTGGAGGGTCTTCAATGGTTTTTAGCAGAAGCATCACAAGAGGGAAAAGATGACATTCCAAGGACAGTGTCATGACTGGAGCAGAGGAGTGGGAGCAGAAAAGAGCCAGAGACTGAAGGGGGCCGGCCCAGCCGGAGGGGAGGGAGGGACTGACCTGTGACATCAGGACAGACAGTCTTCAAAGCAACATGTAGATTCCAAAGGGCAACCTAAGTGGAAAAGCGGAGATGGCTGTATGTTGCCCCAGGACCATTTTGCTCAGCACTCCCAGCCGGCATTTCCAGAACCCCTTGCCCTGGAGGCTCGCCCCCTAGGCTTGTGTCCGCCTCGCCCCGCCCCGGGGCCGCCCCACAGCTGCACCCCTGCAGGTATGTTTTCTGCAGGTGCATTTGCTCACATGTCGTAAAACAGAGGTTGGCTTTGTTGTAACTTTCCCTCTTTTGTGTCTGTCCCCATTGTCTGCTCTCCTAATTGGCGTTCACAGTAACTCCCAGCTTAGCATCATCTGCAGCTTTCATTAACATGCTGATTCAGCTTTGTCATTAATAAAAACGTTTAATTATTATCTAACGTTCATTGTGCACCAACGACTAAGTTAGGACTTGTGCAGAATAGAGAAGGAGATTCCACTCGGACTGCGGTCTTCTTCTCTTGTCCCCAAAAACCTCTCAAGTAGCTGCGTGTGGATCACAGGCAACCGGTTACAGGATGCTGGGTCCCTGGCAGAGCCAGCAAACTAAACCCCCAGGGCTTCGTTCTCCTAAGAGGGACATGACGTAGCCTGATCGGTTATTTCTCATCTATCACTCTTGTCATCGACTGAGGGTTTATATCCCGCCAACGTCCCCGCCAAGGATGGATATCCCCTGGACTTCAACCACATCAATGACTTACTCGCTCCTTCCGGCAACAGACATTAACTGAGCACCAGCTATGCTTAACCACCGCGCGGTCTGCCTGAAAACCCCTCACCCGCGCACTGGTTCTCACCCTGGCCTCCTCTGCCTGAGAGCCAGCCCCTCGCCCACAGCCCGCACGAAGCACTGCTAGCCGTCCAGCACCCAGGCTGGAGGGCCGGCTGGGTCCCTGAAGCGCCCAGGCCCTGCCTTCCCTCCACGTCCAGCGCTCACTCTGCCCCTCGGCGACCCCAGCGGGACGCGCGTGTCCTCTCCCGGGGACTGTGCTTTGTCCACCCTGTGATCCCTCTGGGCCCGCAACCCGGAGCACAGTGCTGAGGAGGCTCGGCTTCCGAGTGTTCTTGTCCTCACGGGCTTCTGCGGATCCCGGGACCAGTAAGGAACTGGGGACGCCAAGTCAGGTCAGCCTCATCTCAGCCTCGTCTGGGCGTCCACGCCGCGCCTCCCAGAGCCCCGTCTCCTCGCTGTGTTGTGGAGATGACAGTCCTTGCAGACGCGAGAGCATTCAGATCAACCCGCATACGGTAGTGAGCAAACTGGCCGATGTCACCCGCTCCTGACAGTATCTTTTTACACCTGGAGTGAGACTCTTGCTTCTAGACTGTACACCTCCAGTTCAAAGTGAATGGCTGATATTTTTTAACCGAATGACCCAAGAAATTCACTACCTTCCTCTACACACACACACACACACACACACACACACACACACACGGCAACACTTTAAGTCCCTCATTCGACAAGTGTCTAGTACGTGTCTATCGCGTGGCAGACAGCAGGAGGAGCCGGTGATGCAAACACGCAAAACCCATATTTACAATGTATTATAATTTCCAAAATCCCTGGAGAAAACTGACAGTCAAGTCCACTGTTGTGAAGCTTTTGAAATTTATTCCTTTTTAGATTCGGGGCCTTTCATAACGGTTGTGGTAAACAGTCTGAGAAGCGAGAACAGACTGTGCTCTCCTAGCTCGTTCTCGTGTGCGGAAAACCACGTTAAAGGCGTGGACATTCTGAGTGGGTTTTCTAAGACAATGAGAGCAAGACACAGAGTGAATGGAACTATGTATTGCAAAAGATAACTCCCTAGGGGAACGAGTGAGTGCCTTGGTTTTCCCACGTGTAGAAGTTTCACTCCGCTTCTCTCCCTGTGAGCCAGCGTCCGGCAGGGTCACCGCCAGCGCCCCGGCGGCGTGAGCTGTGATGCTGGCGGGGGGGTGTCAGACCCTGCGTGTCCCGCGGGTCCCGGAATGAGCACAGCGGCGGGGCTGTGGGGGAGGGGCCCTTCCGTGCGGAGTGGGAGGAGGGGAGTGACATTCTCGGTGGGACCATCGTCCACGTCAACGCCGGGATTCAGTAACGACTTGACATGTTGTCAGGCACCTTGCAATCTCCTTGCACTTCCTCATTTATCTTTAGAAAAATCCTTGGGGGGAAACAGAGAACCAACCAGCGGTTACCGGTGGGGGGCGGGTAGGGCCATCCCGGGGTTGGGGGAGTGGCGGATACAAGCCACCGGGTGTAAGACGGGCTCAGGATGTGCTGGACAACCCGGGGATGAGGCCAATGCTTTGTAATAATTGTAAGTGGAAAGTAACCTTTAAAACCTGTATAAAAATTAAAATAAATAAATATTGAAAAAAGCAAGTTAAAAAAGGCCCTGTGGGGCATTTTAACCCACATTTTCAAATGAGGAAAGGGGCACTCTGGGTAAGTCACATGCCTAAGAAATCACCCCCCTGGGACTTGTGTCCAGGGCGCCCTGACCGCAGGGGCCACAATCCTGGCCCCGAATCAGCGTTGGCCCATCCCTAAAAGGCACTCCTCGAGTGATGCTAGAAGGGAAGAGGGGGTTGTGAAAACCCAGTCAGGAGCAGGGGTGGCTGTTTTTAGATGGCTGGTCACTCACCGGCTTAGACAGAGCCCGGCTAATGCGGGCATCTGACGCTGTCTCAGGGTCTGGTCGCGTCAACAGCCACCTTCTCCCCGGGTAACGCCTGCACACGTGAGATCAACCCTCAGAACATCCTTCCGCCCACACACACGCACCAGTCAGCCCTGACACCCGCCTGCACCCCGCGATCTGGGTTCCCCAAGAGTCTTTGGTGTCAGTCAGTGCCGACACAGAGAGGAGTATTTTTGTGGGGAGAGTGAATACACGTGCCCGTGCAAACACCCAGGCAGACTTAGTTGGCTTAAAAGCACCTGTTTCTCAGCAGAGCATTCTCTGGGGCTATTGCCTCATTCCAGGTTAGCTCAAAGAACTGAGGTCCAGCCAGAGTGGGGGAGAGCTGTTTCAGGGGCGGGGGAGGCTCATCGACCCCCCGACACTTGGTTCTTATCCGCTTCCTCTGATTGGCTTCACTGGGTCCACCCATCACGGACCAGGCTCTCTCTTATGGGCTGAGCTGTGTCCCCCCAAAAGCTGTTGGAACCTTCACCCCAACACCTGTGAATGTGACCTGATTTGGAAATAGGGTCTTGGAAGACATCGAGCTAAGATGAGGCACACTGGACTGGGTGGGGGCTAATCCAATGACTGAAGTCCTCATAAAAAGAAGAAATTAGGGCACAGAGACAGATGGGCACAGGAGAGGACCACGTGAAGATGAAGAGAGACTGGACTGATGCGCAGACAAGCCAAGGAACGCCCGGGATGCCGGCCAACCTCCAGCAGCTGGGACAGAGGCTGGAACCGGGTCTCCCTTAGGGACCTCCGAAGGAGCCAGCCCTGCGACACGCTGATCTTGGCCCCCTGCCCTTCAGAAATCTGCGAGAGTAACTTTCTGTTGTTCAAGCCCCTCAGTGCGTGGTGCTTTGCTACGCAGCCCTAGAAAACGGACACGCACCCCACTGCTTTAGAAACAAGGTCGAGGCCCAGAGCTCTGGCACCTGCCCCTGAGGCTGAGCACTGACCGCCCAGCCCCGAGGGCCCCTCAGCCGAAACCCCTGCGCTTGCTGGGCCAGGCCACCCCCTTGAACACGCCAGCGCTCCTCTTTGCTTGGCGGATGCTTACTCGCATGCAAGACCCAGTTCACACGCCTCACCCTCCCAACAGCCTCCTCCGGCCCCCACCCTGGCTGAAGTGCGGTGCGCAGCCACCACCACACTGGTCACACCTCGCGCTGGTCGGCGGATCTGCCTCCCTCCTGACGAGGGGCCCCTAGTGAGCAGGGACACTGTGTCTGGCCACCAGCCCACAAAATGCACCTGCCCCCATCTGCACTTTGAGATTCTAAGGATGGTTTTCAAAATGTGAACCTATTCCTGATTTTTCTTTTCATGTTACAGGACGAGGTATATACGCACACTCTTCCATGAAGTTTAGATGAAGAAAATTAAGGGGAAACACTCAGCTATTATTTTTTCTCCTATTAAGCACACAGTATCCACTTACCCTTTTTCCCCACAGTGAAAGGATGTTCACTGACTTTCTCTGATGCTCCCAAAACCTTTGGCAGCTTTGCAAGTACTTGTCTCTGTGGATGGAGGGGGAGGTGCTCTCCGAAGCCGCTGTCCTGGGCTGGCTCCTTGAGGTGGGGGCAGGGAGGGTGGGAGTGGGCTCCCTCACTCCACACCCAGGATCGTTTGGGCTTCAAGGGAGTTGAGAACATTGGCAAGATGGGAAGCCTCAGAACACGGGGACGGACCCCGAGGATGACGTGCTAAGTGAACTAAGCCAGACGGTGAAAAACAAGGATCATACGGTTTCACTTCTATGTGGAATCAACAAAATAAAACAAACAAGCCAACAAAACATAACAGAACAGACTCACAGTTACAGAGAACCAACCAGGGGTTGCCAGAGGGGAGGGGGCAGGGGCTGCACAAAATGCGTGAAGGAGATTAAGAGATACAAACTTCCGCCGAGAAGGTAAGTAAGTCTGGGGATGTAATGCAACAGGGAATACAGTTCACACGACTGCAGCCGCTTTGGATGGGAGCTTTGCGCGGTAGCTGGTCTTAATGTGGTGACCATCGCATGATGTATAAAAATTCTGACTCACTACGCTGTACACCCGAAACAACATAATAGTATATATTAATCTTAACTTAATTTTAAAAAGCTGTTTTCCCAGCAGTGTAAGGCCCCCCTCCCGTCCACATCCAACCCTCACAACGTTTTCAATCTGCAAGCCAGCAGCCACCTAAGAATGTACAAAAGACAGAGCCAGACAGGATTTACAAAAGTAACCTGTATTCCAGCCAAAATAGCTTTAAAAAGAAATCCCTTCTAAAGGGGGGACAAACTACATAAGACGCAGTACACTTAAAATATGTATTGAAATTACAAATCAGACTTTTCCATATGATTCCCAAGTACAAAACACAACATTAAAAGGCATTCAAACAGCTCTATTATACATCACAGTGTTAGTGGCACAAAAATGTACTGACATTTCAAAAACAGAAATCAAACTTTTGTCTTTTTGTTGTTGTCTTTACCACCACTTGTCAAATACGTAATGCATACATGTGCATGACTCATTCATGCATATTTTTATACAAGATTAAAATACACCCACGGTAAAACGAGCGCGGAATGAAGGAAAGGTCGGGTCCCCACGCCTTCCTGACGGCTGCCGGAATCGCGGAAGACAGGATTATGCAAACCACGGGTGGGGGAGACCACGGGCTTCACACACCCAAAGGCAGGCTCTCCTGGTTAGGACGCACGCGTTCTCCTTCAATGCACCTCCTTCCTTCCCTCCGGCATTTTTGACAAGACCGGTCATAACTCTTTGCTTTGTTTATTTTCATGAAGTTTTGAGAGTTAATGAGAAGGAATACACAAGCTTTGGTGTTTTTTAAAAGAGACCTTCAGGAAGCTTTATACATGCAAAAGGGTTCCCTCGGTGACTTCACTGTGATTTATACACACGCACGGGGTGTTTGCTAACAAGCAAGAGTCTGAGAAACGCGCAAAAAGCCACCCTGGCTCCTTCCGAGCCTCTGGTTCTTGGAGATGGCCGAGGGAAAGTGCCCTCTTCTTCCCTGCTGAATGATTTCTAACCTTTGTGATGCGGGTGAGAAAGATAAAATCGCCCCGGAGTAACTTTTGCGTGTGTGATGACCCCTCCCCGTGGGCCACGCTCTAGTCAGGAGCTGGCCTGTCCTGAAACAGTCTGATGGAACAGTACTCTGTCAAGAGAACTTGCTCCCCTTTAAAAAGATGCCAGAGGTGGCAGGTCTTGGGTCCTCGGCCTGCGGCTACTGGAGGAAGCGCTGCTTTGGACAGCAGTCCGTCTACCGAAGGTTCTGTTTGTGCTCAAGTCCTAGGTCAGTCTCTGCCACGTGGATGTGTACAGTGATGCCCGTGACGATGGCAGAGCTTGGCTAAAGGAGGCACGCCAGAGCCCAGCCTAGAGGGCAGGCACAGCCGGTGAGACCGCCCAATGTGGTCAATTACCGAGGGACTAGACCACCTACCGGTCAGCGTGCCCTCTGGCAGCACCCCACCCAGACAGCGGCAGAGTCGGCCATGGTCCCTCTCCGGGTTCCTTCTCCCCTCCCCCCTGGGATTTAGAGGCCTCGAACTGAATAGACAGACACATGCTTCCAGAGGGTCAGCGTGAAAACCATCTTTAAACGTGTCATTTTCAAAGAAGACAAACCACGCTGAACAGCAGGAACAGGTCTGTCTCCTCAGCATCAAGCCCCCGGGTCTTCCTGGGACTGACAGGCAGGTCAAAACCCAAAACACGGGCCATCTTCCCACGTCCCGTTTACACCTTACATCAAGCCTGGTCCACATGCGTCCCCGTGAACTAAGGGGATGGTATTCCTCACGGAAAGAAAAGAAGTCAGATGGGGGACACGCAGGTTTATGTGCAGATCTCAGTGTGGTCCTACTGGTGTCCTTCCAGGGAACGGACAGTCTTACTTTGTCATCACAGAATCCAACTGAGCACGCCGGGCCATGTGTGATGCAAAAACTCAGGGCGAGCAGGCGCTCCTTCAGCCTCGCCTGGCCCCAGAATCTCGGTGGTCCCTACCTGGGTCAAACCACGTGCTGTGAAGGTGTCGGGGTGAAGGCACAGAGACGGTCGGTGCTGTGATGTGCATGATTGCCCATGGACTCCTCCAGGAGACGGACAGCCCAGCCACTAGGGATAAAGGGGTCTGAGCTCTGGCCCGACGGATGCAAGCTTTCCAAAGGCTCTGGTCCCCGCCCTGCAGGAAGGGGTACTGCTGTACGGACCTGGCAGTGGGCAGCAGCGAGTCCAGGCAGGATGGCCTGGGACAGGTGAAGGCCTGCCTTGTGGACCACTGGACACGGGCCACCAGCCTGCCGTCTTCCTTAGGAATTTTAAAAGACGCTGGGAGATACACGTACTCACAAGTCACAAATGAGGTCTCCAGCCTGGGCCATCGACCTCACCTTCTGACCTCACGGGGCTGTGACTCTCTCTAGAAAAGCCATCCTCCCTCCATCACATCCTCTGCAGCAACAGGGACTCAGGGCCTGGGGGCCATCCAGAAAGCTGGCCTCAGGCATGGTTTCCCTCAGTGGCCGAGCTTTTAAACTGCAACTATAAGGAAGATATTTTGCACAAAATTTGGACACAGACTGGCTTCCTAAATGGCTTCAGTTTCAAGGGGAAGAGTAGGGTGACCCTGATTCTCCTAACCTATTAAGTGTGAAGAAATAGAGACATTTCTATACGGGCAGGTTCACCAGGACCTGAGACGGATCCCCAAATGCAGACGTGGGAGACACAGAACAGCGCCACGCGGCACGAACGTGCTTGTAACACAGAACTGAGGCAGAAGCCAGGCGCTGTTTTCACTTCACTCCTCTGTGGAATGCTTAATAAGCTCTTCAAAAGTCCCACTGCAATACTACATCTACCCCACTCCCCTTTGTACTAGTTTTAGAAGTCGCAAGTTGGATGCAATCATTTTGCCCTTTAAAAGCACGTGTGGCTTTAAAAACCATATTAAAGTCAACTTTCTGTAAAGAACGCACTTTCCCCGCCTTTCAAAGTCGACTGATGGAGAACCATGTGCCTAATGAACCGGGCATCCTGTTGGCACGGTAACAGCCACACACAGCCTGTCCAAGGCCAAGAGGTTAAGACCCCAATCAACACAAATGAAATGGAAGTTGTTTTCCTTCCCCCCCAGCAGGGGTGACATGGTGAGCAACTAGACTGGGGGGTGTGTAGGACAGACGATTTCTCCACAGTAACTCAATCATTACAAAAACTGCGAAACCCAGAAGCTTCTCCCTCAGCCCCGGGGAGGCCCTGCCCCCCTGGCATCAACATCACTGCTCGCTGGGTAGCGTCCGCGGGCGGAGACTGACGCTACAGGCCAACAAACCAAAGTGAGTCTCAACAGAACTGTGTCCAAGTAAAACATTTAGCTTCTGAAGACATTAAAAAAAAATATTTGCGGATACCTGGATGAGAAGACAGGGAGCCCTGGGAGCTGAGCTGAATCACCAGAGAGAGAAAAACAAAAGGCAGATCTAAGGATGGAGATGTTTCTTTAAACACTCAGGATTCTCAAGGAGACGCAACGCTCCAGGAACCGCGTTTGTAGCAGTCCCACCACGGGCAGCGTCCAAAAAGTCTACAAGTTTCAAGAAAAACACAAAGAGCACATAAGGCTTTCTAAATCTCCTGGAAGGCGGCCGAGCCGGAAAGGCCATTTAACAACAGCTTCCCCCAAATACACGTTTCAAGAAAGGCATAGGATGGTTTAGACGCACCTTGTTGATTTTTCACTTCTCAGTTGGAAAAAAAAAAAAAAGATGCCTTCGAAAAAGGATTTTACTAAATGCCATTAGTAATAAAAAGAGCTGTCATATCCAGAGTGCTTTTCTCAAGTCAGAACACTCGGACTTGGTCTGAAGTGAGACGCGATCCTTAAAAGACTTCTTCTCTGGGCAACGTGGCGCCAGCGGGATGCCAAGGAGGAGACGGACCACGTTCTGCACAAGAAGCTCTCCGAAGCAGCCGCCACTGGGAGAAGACTGCCCGCGGTGCTCCGCACAGCACCTCCCTGCTTACGTCTGGAGAGACCGATTCTGTGGGGACGGGACGTGCCCCACCCACGCCAGCCTCGCCCTCCCCACGCCTGTGATGGCGTCCCGGGCCTGGGCAAACGGTCTGACATTGGTCCCTGAAATCACGGCATCCGGCGTGACACTGTGAAGCTCGATGGGGCACGTAAGGCAAGAAAGATGTTTGGTGAGCGGGGGCGGCGGGTGGGGGCGGGGAGGACCGCGCTTCCCGGAGCAGGGTCTCGTCCCAGTGTCGTGCCTCCTCTAGGTGGGCAGCGGGTCGTCGTCGCCTTTGCTGCACTTGCACTTGCAGCAAAGGACAAACGGGGTGGCCAGGAGCAGGAAGGGCGAGGCCACCAAGAGCAGGAGCCCAAATCCAGCAAAAATGCCCACGACCTGCAGGAAGGAAGCAGAGGAGTGTGAGGTGGCTGCCTGTGGGCTCCACAGCTGAAGTACAGCCACACAACCACCCACTCACCCATCTATCTGTCCATCATCGACCCACTGACATCCACCTAGACCCATCCGTCCGTTCCTCCATCCATTATACATGTAACATCCATGCATATTTCCATACATCTGTCATCTCTCCATCCACCTATCCTTCCATCCATCCCTCCATCATCTACCACCCATATCATCCATTCATCTCTCCATCCATCCACCCATCCTTCCATCCATCCATCCGTCATCTACCACCTATATCATCCATTCATCTCTCCATCTGTCCACCCATCCACCCATCCATCCATCATCTACCACCCATATCACCATCCGTTTATCCATCCACTCATCATCCATCCATCATCCATCCATCCATCCTCCACATATCCATCCATCCGTCCATCATCCATGCATCATCCACCTGCCATCCTTCCATCATCCAACCATCATCCACCTACCCATCCATCTACTCATATTTCCTTCCTTTCACTGCCTTCCATTTTTACCACCTTCCCTTTTTTCCCTTTCTTTTCTTCCTTTCCCTTCTCCCTCCCCTCCTTCCATCTATGTCCTCAAATATCCATCCAATTATACATCCAGTTAACCAACAAGCTGCCTCTGAGCCAAATGCCATACTAGGTGTTGCAAACACAGAGGCACATGAGATCTCGGCCCTCAACAATCACCCAGTCTGGTGGAAAGAGACCAAGATCAAAATGATAATAATGCATTTTACAAAAACTGCCATCAGGTTCCAGGGTGTAAAGAGAGCCCAGGAGCCAGACACCTACATTTGCAGGTGGGTTTGCAATGAGAGACGGCTGAGATTATAAGGATGAGGAGGTGGGTGGCAAACAAGGACTGGGATAAACCATTTCAGGTGGGAGAACAGAAAGGCACAAACACGGTGCATCAGAGAGTGACCAGACCTGTATTATTCCTGGAGTTTAAAACCCTACAATTACTGTCACACATTTTGATTTTGTTTAAAGACATAGGCTTACCCCTAGATATGACTAAATGCCGAAAGAGATGAGCCTCAGATGAGGACATGCTATCATCCAAGTCAGGCAGTGTGGACGGTCAAAGAAGCAGCGGGTTGCTCTGCAACTGGTCCCCTCCACCCTCCGCCAGAGCCCAGACCTGGAATCTGAAGGTGGAGTTAGCCCGCCACCTGGTGTTCAGAGCCATAAACACACGAACCTGAGGGGCTCCTGGTTCTACGTCTGACTCGGCGTGTGTTCCCCTCTCACTGGGCTTCAGTTTTCTCATTTATAAAATAAACAAATGAAGTAAAAGACCTCGGAGGGCTCTTATCAGTTCCGAAATACGACGCAATGTGACAGCATCACATCAGTGTGCGTTAAAGTACACCCTGACAGATTTTCCTGAAAACCATCACACGCACACAAGCACCTTGTTTATAAATTGGATGGTGCTGACGCTAAGAATCCATGTTTTCTGCCGGGCTGGCTAAGTCCATCCTTCTGGACATAACATCAACAGTGGAACTAATTGTGCTCCTACTGTCTCACTCTGCCTCGCAATCCTGTGAGCTCCCCCGAACCTGGCAGTGAAACAGGCTTGGTCATAGTTGAGTGACGATTAATATTTGTTGGGAGGAGGAAGCCAGGAGGCAGCAGCTGCCACAGGAGCCAGGACA
This sequence comes from Vicugna pacos, assembly GCF_048564905.1. Classification (NCBI taxonomy): domain Eukaryota; kingdom Metazoa; phylum Chordata; class Mammalia; order Artiodactyla; family Camelidae; genus Vicugna; species Vicugna pacos. Next base: position 57,251,054 of record NC_133001.1, read on the forward strand.
AGAAAACAGGGCTCAGCCCCTTCCTCCTGACCCACCCGGAGAAAGCTCCCGTGTGTAGGCAGCAGCTGAAGGAGCAAGGATGCTGCTCCTCCAGGACCATCCACTTTGCAGAGGGAGCTGCAAGCCAGTCACGGGAAAAACCAACTGACCGACATGCTTGCACCCGAGTACGAGCTCAGAAGCGCCCTTCTGCCTCAGGCGCGGGCCCAGGGCGAAGTGGGTCCCAGCTGCCGAGGACAGGGTTTCTGTCACCAGAGATGAGACGCAGGTGTTCAAGAAGGGAAAGCGGGAATCGCAGTAACATGTGATGAGCGTCAGAAGACGTGTTCGAAGTCGGGGGGCACGGGAGGGAGCGCCCACCTCTGATCGGGAGAGACTTTGTGGAGGATGTGACCCCTGAGCTTGGCTGTCAGTGGCGCAGAATTTGGACGTGCCAGGCTGGGCATGGACCCGATCAGTGGAGGAAGGAGCAGGAGATGAAGACCAGGACAACGGCAGCGCCACAGCCCAGGGGCCGGGGAGAGCGACACAGCACAGCTGGGAGCTTCCGTGCCGGAGGCCAGTGAGTGAGGAGGAGAGACGGGGGGCGGGGGGGCTGCGGAGATCCAGTCAGGCCACCAAGCCAGGGTCCTGCCCGCCGCCCCGGGGCACCTGGACGTCAGAGCCCACCGTGACTCCTGGGCGCTCTGTGCACACGCAACACAGCTTTCCTGGGTGAGTGGATGGAAGCTCCGAGGCTGCCATAACCACAAGTGAAGCTCCGCTCGCAGGCCGATGATGAACACCCCAGCAAGAAGCCCGTCCCGGGGCTGAGGGAACAGAGGGCACCGAGCTGATGGAAAACCGGGAGACACGTGGGAAACGCAGACTTTCTAAGCTTCCACGCTGACGCTTTACCACTAGAAACAGACGACAAGGATGCAAGTTCCTTCCGGAAACGGGCGTTCTGCATCTTGTGTCGGGGGCGGTTCTAACTGTCAAAGCCAAAGGTTTAAGGGCAAGTCGGAGTTTCAATTGTTTGCACTGAGGTCTGCTCTGGGTGCGGCTGGTCCCCCAGGCAGTCCCTGGCCTCTGGCCTCTGCTTGTCAGCTTCTCCACCACACACGCTGCTAGTGAGTGTGACTCCTTCACTGTCCTAACACTGCTCACTCAGCTTTCACCCTTCATCCCAAATCCAACACTAACGCATGGACGTCCTCGGCCACTTTGTCTACAACCCTGCATGTCTCGGGGGCTCCTCGCATCCCAGGGAAGCGACCCCCACACCTGTGCACCTCTGTTCCATTCCACCAGCACCGAGAGGGGCCTGAGATCAGGGCTGCTTCCTTCGTCCACGTGGCCCCCGGGCATGGCTCAGAGCGGGCACGGAGGAGGTGTCCCGCAGGTGCGGACCCACCGAGGATGCCGCAAGGAGTGGTGGGAGGCGCTCCCGGCGCCCTCCTCAACAACTGTGGAGGCCCCGGACCCCCGTCCCGGTTTCTGCGTTTCTCAAGGGCCAGTTCTCTGAAGGACTGTTACCGGGAGCTCAGTGCTACCCAGGACCCCCAGGAACACGTGACTCACCCCCAGGAAACAAACAGGCACGGGGACAAGGTGTGACACCTGGCCCACGTTATCAGCCAGGGTGACAGTTCTCGCCTGCCTCTCACGCCCTCCTGGGGAGCTCGCCCATGGCCCCAGCCACCACGCTGTTAGGAGGCTCAGGCCACGCAGAGAGACACACGTTGGAGACCCAGACAGCTCCTTGTTTGGAAATGGGGCCTTTGTAGCGATCATTAAGTTAAAATGACATTACTAGGATGGGCCCTGATCCATTCTGACTAGTGTCTTTATCAAAAGGGAAGTCTGGACACAGAGCAGGTGCACAGAGGAAGGTGAGTGCTGGAGAGATGCGTCTGTGAGCCGAGAGCAAGGACAGCTGGGACCCGCCAGGAGCTGGAAGAGGCAGGTTTCCAGGGGAGCGCAGTCCTGCCCACACCTTGACTTCAGACTCCTGGCCGCCAGAACTGTGAGGGAGTCTGCTCCTGTTGTCTGGGGTACAGGGCAGAGGTGGGGGGCTGAGCCCTGGAGCGGGCCGTGCTGGTCAGGAGGACGAAATAAAACGCAGCTCAAATCGACTCTCCACCCCAAGGTCTGCAAACTGGCCCCTGGGCCAAGTCAGGTCCACAATGTGTTTTGTTTGGTTTTCTTCTGACAACTTTATGGGCCTGTAACCCATGTGCCTGACAACTCGCCCGTTTACGGTGCACAGTTTGACGGTTTTCAGTGCGCTTAGAGCTGTAGGCTACCACCTGACTTTGATGGGTGTTCCTGGAGTGCAGCCACGGGCCTTGGTTGACACAGTGTCCGCGGCGGCGGCTTCCCTGCCAGGCAGCGGGGAGCGCACGGCCTGCGGCGCCCCACCCGTGGGCGAGGACCTCAGCCGCCTGGCCACGCGGTCGGTCGGCAGTGAGGCTCCTCCAGGAAGCACAGTCACAGGTGAGCTCTTTCTGTTTCTACAAACTACCGGGGACTCAGTTCCTATGCCTCCCAGACGGGGCGACTGTCCCCCTCAGGGCCTGGTGAGAAGTGCAGGGAACGTGGTCAAGGCTCCCCACAGCACCCAGGAGCTCACACACACCCGAGGCCAACCAGCTGCCCCCTCCGTGGCTTCCCACTGCACCCAGAGCACATCCCGGACATCGTGCCCACGGGGTCCATGCTGATCATCTCTGACCAGTTCCGCCTCCCCTGCTCTGTCCACACGGACACTCACACCACGGTTCTGCCGGTCAGCCCATCTCCATCCCCCTGCCTGGACTCCCCGCCTCTGCTGGACGGTCCCCTCTGCCCTGTCCCACCGACGCCCATGGCCGGCTCTCCACCACTCAGTGCTTGGCCACAGACACCACCTCCAGGTCACACAATCTGGAAGGTCCCTCCCCAATCACATCTCCTCTAGAGCTGAAGTCACGCCACGCTCAGGCTGCTGCTTTATCATCGGTCCCGGGGTGGCAGGTGGGTTCCATGAGAGAAGGACGCACCTGTCTTGTTCACCGGAATATTTCCAGCTCCTACAACAGCGCCAGGCACACGGTGGGAGGTTAAAGCGTTTTGAAAGTGGGAATAACCCCACCGGCTACATGGACCTTGCTGCCCAGGGGTTTCCCTTCTCTGCCTGTCACGCTTCCCTGGGACTAACTCGCTCACCCCACGCCCCACGGAAAGCCCTTCCTCAAAGGCTGCGTGAGGGGCGACTACAAGCGGCTCCCTACCAAGATCACGGTGGGTGCAAGCAGCCGGAGTCTGATGCCGAGGACCCATCGCAGGCTAGACGCGGTCCACACTCACTCCAAGGCTGGGCCAGGCCCACGTGAGCATCACCTCAGTCCGGAGAAAACCCGGCGGGAACTGCACTCACTAGCTCTGTTTTCTGTGTAACAGATCTCTGATCAACCGGCACGCATTCCAGAAACCACGCACAGATGTGCTGGCTCCTCTCTCCCCGAGACCACAGTTCCAGGTGAGCAAGTCCTACCTGCGTCCGATGCCAGATGACAGACGCCCTGGAGTGGCCCAGCTTGTTCCTGCAGGGGCCTTTGTCGTAGTGGATCAGGAGGAAGTCATCCTGGGAAGGAAGACGAGAACAGAGGTGGATGGGAGATTCCTCTCCGTTTAGGGAACGGACCTGCCTGGTCCCAGGTTTTTCTTCTAATGCTCCAAATAGGGATGTGAGAAGCACAGGAGGACAACACAGGGGGAGCGTCCACTCGCCAGGGGGCTGCTGTCCCCCAGGCCCCTGCGTGCCCCCGGGGCCTCCATCCTCCATGGAGCATCCCAGGCGGACAGCTCCAGGCCACTAGAGGGAGCCCTGCTCCCGACCTCAGGCTCTGCCCAAGCTCAGCTCCCCTGGGCTCAGGGCGGCTCCAGATTTTGCAGGAAAGAGCGAATCTGCCCACTCAGGGCCTCTAACAAGTAGGTCAGAGGCTCCTGTTTCTCCACAGCCGCCCCGCGCCGTGCTGCGCTTCCCTCCCCGGAGGCCTCGGCCCGCACCTCCCTGCCGCCCTGGCAGGGCTGCTGGGGAATGAGATGACTTCCTTCACGTCTGGTCCGCCCTCCTCCGCTAGTGCCAGACTTCTCGCCCGGGAAACGCTTCCTCTCGGCTCAGACCATGAAAATGCTCTCAGCGCTCAGGCGCTGGCCGGAGACCCGCCCCCACCTCTGCCCCTCCAGCTGTCCCGACTCTCACGGCAACGACCTGCCCCCGAGTCCGTGTCCCCTGCCCCCCCCCCCGGTCTCCACCCACCTTCCCACGACGGCCTCACGGGGCTTTCAGGCTCTCGGGGCCCCCAGCCGACATCAGCCTCTGTCACCAGGGCCCTGGCTCAGGGCCTGGCGCCCAAACCCTGACTGAGGGGCGGGAATGGCTTTCCTGTACAAAACCATCTGCTCCTCCGTGAACCGGAGGTGCCCTTTTCTCTCCAATTGTCCGTAAACAGCACAAAGGAGAGGCCGAGGCTCTTTACTCATTTAACCGAGGGTGCAAGCAGAGTCTTCCAGAGAAAAGGGTAACACGCACAGGGCCCGGGGGTCCGAGGGCGGGAAGTCGGCCCTCCCAGAGCCAGGCAGAGCCGGCACGTGGCGTGGCCGGCCTGTAGGGCAGCGCCGCTGGGCGGATGCGGCCGGCCCGCCTTCCTCTCTCCAGTCAAATGGTTTCCGAGGTCGGCCTCCTGCAGCCTGAATGCACACGGGGGCATCATGAAACGCCAGTTTCGGGGGGACAAAAGGCACAAAGTCTTCAAGGGAGGTGGGAAGGCCCAGCCTGCCTCTCCCCCAGTCCCAGACCCTCATCTGGCCCAGGGAGCACGGGCCTGGATGGACGCAGGCCCCTCCTGGCCGGACCTCGTCCTCTCTGAAGCTGTCCTGCTGACCTCTGTCCACTGAGATCTCTCTCCTCCTTGCACTCCTGGTTATATTTTCTTTCACCCACATCGGCTGAGATGCACTTTTCGTTCGCAGTCCCACTCTCCCCGCCTGCCTCTCGCACAGTCTGGCTCTGGAGGCTCTCGGAGAGTCTTTGGATTTGTTTCCTGAAACACAGGCTGAATCGTGCCGCGCTGCCCAGCTGAAAAGTCTGCAGCGATCTCCACCAGCAAAGCTGGGCACCGCCGGCTGCACACAGTCACCTGGGCAGGGTGTGAAACGCAGATCCTGACTCGGGGTCCAGGAAGGGGCGCAGGTTCCAGACGCCCCATGTGGTCCTGATCAACTCACTGCTGGACCTGCGCTGGGCAGGCATGAGCACAGAGGCCCGCGCGCGTCAGGGCCCCTGCCTCGGCCAGGCCGGGGCCACGAACGGCCATGCCCTTTCTCGCCACGTCCTGTGCCCTGGAAGCAGCCCACCCCGCACACTCTGCTCTCCGCCTGTCACCTACCTCTCCATCAGCTGGGCCCGAGCCCCAGCCTTCTGGGATCCTGTGACCCACTCCGGAGAGGCTGTCAGGGACTCCACATCCATCGTCCTGAGGCACTGCTCACAAGGACCTATTACCAGTAGCAATAAAGCTTCCCAGCCGGGAGGTCACCAGCTCCTCAAGGTCACGGGCTTTGCCGGCCTCATCCCGGCAGCCCGGCCTCCAGGCATAGCAGAGCTGCCGACACTCACGGCGTACTTCCTGAACAGAACAAAGGCTCTCTTCCTGACAAAAGCACCCTGAGACACTTTGACAATATAGAAATGATTTCATCGTGACCTGAAGTTCATGGTGAAGCCCTTGGGTGGAAAGAACTACGGACGGCAGGGCCTGCCAGGAACGCAGGTGTGCGGCTGACAGCGAGTGTTTCCCGCACGTAGTTCCCAGAAGCCTCATCAGGCTCCCGGGAGGGGAGCAGGAGCAATGGAGCTGGCTCTGGAGGGTGTGCTGGGCCAGATGCGCGGAGGTAAGAACGGATTCCTCAGAGCGGCTCCACTAGGGATCCGTCAGGGCTTCCTGTCCGGCTCTTGGCCTGGTCCAGCCCAATCTGCTGGGTTTTAGAGTCTGAAAGACCAGAGAGTGGAAGCTGGGTCCGTTCCTCACCCTTCGGTGCTTTGGGGAAAGATTGTCAACCTTCCTGGACTTTTCTTTTTTTTAATTTTATTTTTGGGAGGAGGAGGTAATTAGGTATTTATTTATTTATTTTAATGGAGGTCCTGGGGACTGAACCCAGGACCTCGTGCAGGCTAAGCACATGCTCTACCACTGAGCCATCCTCTCCCCGCTGGACTTACTCTTTAAAAAAGGACATGATCACTCCAACTCTCACGGGAAGAGGGCACATATTAAATAACAGAGGTGTGCAGGGTAAAGCACAGAGGCTGGAGCATCACCATGACTTCATAAACGGGAATTACTATCCCCAAAAAATAAAAGAATGCGCGTGGGTCCCTTGCAGCAGGTGCAGCAGAGAAGCGGGAGAGAGTCCTGGGCGGGGGGGGGGGGGCACGGCCCCGCGGCAGAGCACATGCTCAGCATGCAGGAGGCCCTGGGTTCGCTCCCCAGCACCTCCTCTAACGTAAACAAACAAACAAACAAGCTTAATTCCCTTCTCCCTGAAAACAAACAAACAACCCACAGTCCCGAAAAAGAGAGCCCTGGGCCTCACCAGTGAGGCCTGGGGACGGGACCAGGCCAGGTGCGGAGGGCGGGAGAAAGAACAAGGAGGGAAGGGGACACCCTAAGATGACGGTAGCTCCCTGAGCTGCACGCGAGCAAGAGGTCGCACTTGAGGAGGAAACTTCCCGAGAGGCACGAAGAGGGACGGGTGAGGCCCGCCTCCAGCTCAGAAGCTCTGCTGCTTCCGACGTGCGTTCACGCACTTGTCTGAAGTCACGGCTGCCGTCCCTGGTCAACCGCCCAGAGCAGACGCCCCGCCCTGCAGGGTCGCCTTTCTGCGGCCACCGGGTCACTTTACAGCAGCTCGTCACCCGCAGAGAAAAGCAGACACTCTTGGCCACGAGGACGCCGACCTTCAGGAGGAAACTGCCCTGCGCTGCCTCTGTCCTTGGTCCGGGCGGAGCCGGAACACAAAGAGGTCTCTGGCCCACGGGAACCAGGCTTTAGAAGAGAGTCAGATGCTGGACAGATGGATAGACAGATGGATGGACAGGGACCAGAGAGAGAACAGCTTTGTGCTCAGAGGGTACAGACTGCGGGGCTGGCCTCCCACCCCTGTCACTCAAGGGAAGAGGGGAGGTCACAGCAGAAGCAGGGCTCCTGCCGGAAGCCAAACTTCTGGTCAGTCCATTTCTGATTCTCCCCAGAAAGAATCTACAAGGAGACTTGGTAACGCTGCTAAGGCTGGCATTTCACTTCCTTCCCCCTTTAGGAATAGTTGATAAGGAGTGAGAAATTGCAGGCCAGACATTAGACAGTGTAATGGAACCTAATGATCAGTTTTCAAAATAAAAAGAAACACAGAACATGTGAAATTATGTGTTTTATATGTATATACATATGCATAGACTACCCGCCTGCCATGTGAAGAGGCTGTGTGTACAGCCTACACGCAGGTAATTGTATATATGATTTATAGAGACTCTGAAGGACCTAAAGACTTCAATGTATGGGACATTCTAAACATCCCTTTCTCACCACAAAAAGTCAGGGAATGAAAACTTGTTTGGTTTTAAGCGAAAGAAAATTAATCTTGCCAAACTGATCTCCTAAACTTGCCTGGGGAAAGGAAGGTGAAGGTAATTAGTAATTAAAAGTTTCTGACGGGACAAAGGATTTTCAAAAGGAAAGCCCCCAAAGATGCAGTCTACCTGGTATTTGTAAAGGCGGCCTTTACTTCCAGGCCGGTCAGCTTATTTAAGACTCCATCTAGTAGAGACATTCATTTCCTTCTTAATCTCTTGGCCTGTCCTCTGTAAAGTGCTTGCACTTTGCACACCATTAGGGATTCTTTCTCCTTCACCTGCGCGGCCCAAGCAGGCCCTTCTCAGCCACGCCGCGCTAAGGTGACTCGCTCTGCGACGGCCCCTCAGTAGGGAGACTCCCGCAGAAGCGGTGCTTTGACTTTTCAGCGGTCCTCAGACAGGTGAGCCCCTATCAAGGTAAACGTAGGTCTGTTCTGACTCACCTTTAATTAGGTCTCAGTGGCTTCACACTCCTACGAGATGAGCTGGGCACACCATGCCTGCTGTCCAGACAGACTCGTGTAAATCCATCCCTTTGTGATGAGCCGTGACTCGCCTGGCTCTGCCTGTCACTAACCACCACGACTTTCACAGATGGTTAGTTCTGCTACTTGATTATAGCTTCAGAAACTGATGTACAAATAAACTCTTCTAAAGGGAACTCATAATGTCATCATTTTGCCAAGATGCCCACTCCCGAGGCGGGCGAGAAAACGGAACAGGAAGCTGAAAGGAGTTCGTTTGCATCGGGCCTAGAAGCTCCAGAAAAAGGCAGGTGATCGGAGAGGGGCGGGCCAGGCACCAGCAGCAGGGACTCTGCGTGTGCAGAGACGGCGCGGGGTACCCCAGGGAGGAGGCGGCCGTGTGAGGCCAGCAGCTCCCATCCTGCCAGCCAGCAGAGGGCTCATGAGTCCTTGTGCCCTGCAGGTGACGTGAGCTTCACCGCAGCAGCTGCCCCGCGCCCGGCATCCGCAGCGCGGTCTCCTGCCTCTGTCATCCTTGCTGTTCCACGAACGGTCCCTTCTCTGGACCATCTGTGTCCCCCCCAGATTCCTGTGTTGCAACCTGCAACATGATGGTCTTCGGAGGTGGGACCTTCAGGAGGTGACTGGATTCAGATGAGGTCTTGGGGCTGCGGCCCGCGTGATGAGATCAAGGTCCTTACGTGAAGAGGAAGACAGTCCAGAGCATCCTCGCCCCGGCAGGTGAGGCCACAGTGAGAAGGCGGCCGTCTGTGAGCCAGGAAGAGGGGCTCGTGGGAACCCGCCACGCAGCGCTGACCTCAGCTATCCGGTGTCCGGGACTGTGCGATCCAGGTCTGCAGTTCCAGCTCCCGGGTCTGCACTGTTATTCTGTCACAGCAGCCTGAGCTAAGACGTCCCCACTGACCAACCTAAGATCCTGAGATCCCATCCACCCCTTGACGCCCAGGCGGACCCTTCACTCCCAGAACCCCGGCCCGAAGTCCCACCCTCAGATACCGCTGCAGCCCGTGAGCGAGTAATTCCACAAGCACAGAATAAACACGTTCCTCCTGTGGCACGGGAACACCCCCTCGGCCACCGGGAAGCAGAGGCGCCCGCCTCCCAGCCAGCCCGGCCCGCAGCCGCAGCGCGTACTCACGTCCAGGGACTCCAGGCAGTACCAGCAGAAGGCGTGTTTGCAGTTCTTACACATCATCTGGGCGCAGCCTTCGTCCCGCTCGATGTGCACCTTGCACCTGGGGCAGCGCTTGATGGGCGCGTCGTCCCCCTCCAGCGTGAAGGCAGAGCTGCTGTGGGAGAGACTCCGTCAGGGCTTCGCTCTGAGGGGCCCGGGAGGGGCCTGCCTGCACCGGCTACGCTGGGCGCATCAGCCGCACTAGCGCGGCTGAGGTCGCGTGTTACTTAATGGAAAGTCGAAAGCAAAGAATCTCAATCACCAAAAACCTGTGCATCAGCCAGTCTGACTTAGGGAGGGGAAATCTAAAATCTACATTTAGATGCGCAAAGGAAATAGGGCAAAAGGCTTACAGTGGCGATCTCTGAGTGGTGGGATTACGGCCAAATCTTATGTCCTTATTCAATATTTGCATGCTTTCCAAAGGGTTGATAGTAAGTTATATGTTCTTTGCTATTATCAGAAAGGAAATGTTAAAACACACACACACACACACACACGTACCAATCGCTCAGTAAGACCTACATGGCTTGTCTTTACGAACTCATTTTCCCGAGAGGTCTGGGCAGGCCCCACTGTGCTGAGCGTGGCGGGGTTTAAGCCTGGGGTCAAGTGCTGGTGCGCACCGGCGTGGAGCAACCTCTCTGGGCCTCAGCCTCCCCGTCAGTGGGAGTGTGAAGGATGGTTCGGATGAAGAGCGCAGGGCAGTACCAGGCATGAGCCAAGTGCCAAATAAACGGTAGCAGTGATTCTCTGCGGCTCATGAAATGGTGACCTAGGCACCATTTTAGGTATGCCTGCAGAAGGACGTCCATCCCATGCTGTTAATTCTAAAGAGACAGCTAAAAATGTGCACGGAATCATCTGGAAGAAGCAGCGGTGAAGAGCAGTTATCGCTAATTATGGGGCACATTTGCTATGTTGTTTGAACTCACTGCATCCACTCAGTGTCTCCAGGAGAAAAATGACTTCCCATTGGGGTGAGCAGGCTTTTCAGAACCTCATGCATTCAAGAGTGTAAATTCACTGTGGCTGCCCCAACTCTGGCTTTTCGAGTGCATTCGGGCTGAAGGACCTTCCACAAGCGCCACAGTGAACGGAAGGGATAGACCCAGCACCCCTTTACACGCGTCATCTGAGCGCTAGAGGGCTTCCCGCCGACCACACCCCCGGGGTTCCCGGAGTGCCAGGCTCCGGCCCGCGAGGCGTGTGCCCCAGCTCGGCGGGGCTCTGTTGCGCTCTCCGGCACAAGGTGACCGGTTAAGACCCTGCAGTGCGGCCTCGGAGTTGGGGCGTCTGGAGTCAGACATGTGGGTCCAGGCCACGCTGCGTGCGTATTGTCAGCCTCCGTGTCCCCAGATACTAGGCAAACCGCGCCCGGCTCAGAGGGGCTATGAAAACAGCAGACAGCAGCGCGTGTGCAGGAATCACTCCCTAAGTGCTGGTCCTGACTGATGCTGTTACTGAAAGATTATAAAACTGTCTCTTGTTCAAACTCACCTCTAATTTAGCAGCAAACAGCAGGCCAGCCTGGCCGTACAGAATGTGATTTACAAGTCGGGGTTGTCACAACCCATGTAAGGTGTCTCCACAGGGAAGGGCACAAGGCCACTCCCCTACAGACACAAGCCATGTCCCCCTGAAAGGAGTCTGACCTCTAACAAGAGCCGAAGTCAGGAGGCACCAGTCCCGTGACTGAGGCCGACTATCAGGTTAGATAACATCGTTGTGGTTCGAAAGCCAGGTGGGACCTTAAAATAAGGAAACCAATTTTCCCACATGACTCACAAGCTAATTTTGAAGGAAAGGCCGTGAGCAGATGCAGCGGCAGTGGACAGTGAAAAGCGTCTGTCAGGGAGACTTTTCAAGCAGAGACAGTTAAAATATGGAAGTTCTGGTGCACTGTGGCATGAAATTTATATGGTAGAGACAATGGTTTTCAAACACTTCCTGGTACCTGGATTAAATTTCAAATGATGATTAGTAACAACTCTGTCAGCTCTAATTTGTGAAGGCAGGTAGGAGTCCTTTGACCATTTCATCACAACCTACAAGTTCTAACGTCTTTAAGGAGCAAATACACAACAGAAATGCATGAAGCTGGTCAGCTGAAGGGTGGAAACAGAGGTTAAGGGAAGATTTAACTTAGAGGAAAAACACTTACTGTATGATACTAGCTGAGGGTGCGCTCAGTTAGTTATAAGTGACACTGGACAGTCAGCCTCAGGACCAGGGAGACAAGAGGGAGTGGTGAGGACTGTGGCAAAATAAAGATGCAGAAAGCTCTTCTAAAAAGGGGGCTGCTGCCAGCTCCAGCCGACTGTCTGCAGGTGGGAACGCATCTCTGTGCAGCTGGATAAGCTAGAAATTCAGGATTTTTATGCCAAATCTTTTGTTTTTAAATTTTCACAAAATGAGATTTGTGAACTTGTACAGAAATTGCCCTTCTGTTTCTTAGCACACAACCTGATTTTTTTTTCATTTTGTTTGCTCTTGTTCTTTCTGAGGTGCATCACGGATGATTTAACCACGCGTACGTTATGACATAACTGCCGCCCTTGAGCAGGGACCTACATGAGGCCAGGACACCTTGGATGAAGAAATACTAACTCCCTAGGCACCAGCACGTAAGGTTTTATGGGTCCCTCCACCGTCCCACCCAGGAGTGGGACGCTGGCTCTTTCTGACTCCTAGCTTCCCTGTTTCTCAGCAGGTAGGAGCCCCTCCCTTGCTTCACGGGGGCTCCCCTTAGCAGTAACCCGACTGCTTCACAAGTGCTCCTGCCCCCGCCTGGAAACCCAGCCCTCCCAGTTATGTGTGACCCGACACACAGAGTGTGGTACTTCTCGCAAATTATGAAGGATCAAGACCCTGAGTATAAGTTAAGTGATCATTCTAGCATTTGAGCGCCTGCTGTACGCCCAGATCTGGGCTGTCAGTGTTCAAACACAGGAGCCCAGCCTGGTGGAGGAACCGGACACTTAACACCCCGCCAGGCTGGTGTCGGCGTCAACACAGGCGGTCTCCGGCGGGACACAGAGGGTGGGTCACCAGCCCGGCCCTGGGAACTGGGAAGCTTGACAAAGGCGGGGGCGTGAGCCACGTCTTCAAGGGCAAGGAGTCTCCAGGGAAAGCAGGAGGGCGGAGAAGGGACATTTCAGGCACAGGCACAAAGCCGGAACGAGAGGGAACAGGGATGTGTCCTGAGGTCTCCAAGAAGGTCCCTGTGCACAGGCTGAGCTGCAGGGAGTGGGGCGGGGGCAGCACGATGCGGGCAGAGGAGACAGGCTGCCGCGGGCGGCCCTTTGGGTGGGTGGTGGGAGGTCTTTTTCCAGGAATGTCACCTCAACAGGCGCTGGGACACCTCCGTCTAATTGAGCCAGACGCCCTGCAGATATTGTAGGACAGAAAAACTGAATATTACCAATTTCTTCAGCTCAACCTACCAAGTTTCAAGGCACCCAGAAGGATGCGCAGTGTTCACCTGGGCATCCAGCCTGAGGGTCTGGCAGGGAGACGGGGGGCGCAGTTGCTGCAGTGATTTCCCACAGCCTTCCTGACAGGTCCCCACCCGGCCTCAGGCCCCCGGGACCTGCGTCTGGCGATCCTCCTTGTGTTCTAACCACTGCCCACCTCCCCGGGTTCCTGCTCCTGCACCCCGATTCCAGATCACCTTCAACAGCCTTGGAAAACTCCACGCATCACAGGACTTACACCTGTGCATAGTAACTGACCGTTCGTACGTGGATCTTTCTCGATAGGCAGAGCGCACCCAGCTTCTTACGTATCTTTATGTTTCCAGAGCCTTGTACAGTGCCAGGCACATAATCAGTTCTCAAAAATAAATAACAAACAAACCAACCCAGGTCTGAATGAGGTTCAAGAGGAGAGCGTCTGCTGAGGCGGACGGAGGCACCTTTGGGGGTAGCCTGCTTCCTCTCCAGCCCTCAGCCCCGCCTCCGCGGCAGCCTGGGCGCTGAGCATACCTGGTCTCCCCGGGAAGGAAGGTGACTGGCATGGTCTCAGGGCAGCCTTGGCCGGGGTGCCAGCTGGCTTTGCAGGCGGAGCAGAATTCCGTGTCGCAGGCTTTGCACTGCACCAGCTGCGGGGTCTGCAGCCCCATCTCCTGCAGCTGGCACACGGCCTGGCAGGTGGACGCTGGGCACCAAGTCCGGCACGGGTCCAGGAGCACCTCTGGCACAAGGAGAAAAAATGGGCAGGTCAGACTGCAGGACAGGGTCTGGCAGGCTTCGGACTGACGGTCATGCGGGCGCACGGCTTCACATACTTAAGGGAGAACAGACCATCCAGACCAGACAAAGGACACCCGTGGGGACCTGGGGCCGCTGGGCTCTTTCCTCTGCTCCAGCCAGTCCCCACTGCCCGCCCCACCCAGGTCCCCAAACAGCCCCCGAGTCCTTGCGGCTCGCGCGCCCGCATCCTGGAGGCCTGGCGGTCCAGGCACTGCCTCCTGCCTCCTCGCCTGCCTGCCCTGGGCCGCAGCTCCGCGCGGTCGGGCCCATCTGCAGGCCTGGAGCCCCCCCACCGGGCCCGGGGCGGGGCAGCGGCGGGCGCTCCCAAACGTGCGTTAAGGATGGAAAGAGAAGAAGAACAGGGTGCCGGCTGTTCTCATCAGAGGTCTCGCCCGCCTACGACTGTCTCCCTCCCAAATTTAAATCTAAGCCCTGAACAGAGGACTGTGGGAAACTCATTCCTCAGCAGCAGGCTTTCCCTCTGAAGCGGGGCTTCCATTACTAAGAAGCCAGATTTAATGAAATTAGGAGGTTCATTCTGACTAACAGGATGCCATGACACTCCCACGCCTTCACATCTGCCTTCACGCCTCGCGTTTCTTTGAACAACGGTCCCGAGCTGCCCTTCTCGTGAGCCTGGTTACTGGCTCCGTGGACTCTCTTCCACGACAGGATTCTCAATGCTGGGCCACGGGCGGGAGAGACGGACAGGAAACCCCACGGGTGCTGACGTGGCCCCAGACCACGGTGGAGGCCAGAGGATCACGGGGTGTTCCAGGGGCATCCAAGCTGGCCGCTGAATCTACGCTGTTCAGCAGGGTCGCTCTTGAGAAGGAATCAGCTGCACCGCACCGGGAACTTGGAAGCCGTAAAAGATGCCGGCAGGCTTCTAGGCCCTGCGACAGCCAGGCTGGGTCGGCTCACCCGCGTGGAGATGGGCTTTGTAGGCACTGGGACCTCCAACAGGCTGGGGCTGCCACGGGCTGCCGTTGGGCCAGGCCACACCTCAACAGGCCCCATCAGAGGCGGAGTCAGACTCAGCCCTCTGCGAACCAGCTCGAATCAGGTACAACCTGACCAAAAGCATCTCCTCGTCTAGTCCAGGGGCTGACGGTGGGCACCTCAGCCTTTGAGGGCCATGAGGTCTCTGTCCAACTGCTCAGTCCCGCTGTCACGGCGCAAAGGCAGTGTGTTGACCTGTAAATGACTGTTCTCGTAAAACTTTATTTACAATGCCAGGCCGGGGGCCGGGCTGCCTGGCCCACTGGCCATGGTTGGCCAACTTCTGATCTAATCTCTTTTTAAGGCAAATTAATCAATAGCACAAAAGTATCAGAGTGGTGGATCTGGCAGAAGGTTTAGAAGACTTGAGAATACACAGGAAGTCTGGCATTCAGAAAAATCTGATACTTTCAAATTGACTTTCATGGTAGCAATCTAGAATCTTTCCCATGAGCCTAACGGAGAGTGAATGAGGAAAAGGAGTTCTTGTCCTGAGTCGAGAGTCACAGTGTTTGGTTTTCTGAGAATGTTCCTGGCTGTCAGACCCGAGGAGGTGGTTTTGTGGGAAAATGCAGCTGTGGCCTCAGAGGCACACGTGTGGGGACAGCTCCCTGTGGCTCCCCGAGCTGAGGGGGCAGGAGAAAGGCGGAGGGGGGCTGCAGGGGCGGCCGGGGCACGGGGTCCTTCCAGGGCACTGGGAAGAGCCCAGCGTTGGGAGGAAACGCCAGAGGCCGGTCCCCCGGCCGTCCTGTGCCTTTTCCCTGGCAGCCCTCCCCCTCCGCCATCTGCTTCTGCTCCTCAGGGGTTTCTCTGCTGGCCCTGCCTCCGGGCGGGTGTGCGAAGGGAGAGCCCGGCTGCGCCCCGGCTTCAGCAGGGCCCCAGTGTGCTCGGCACCCCGGGACGGCTCTGCAGGATGTGGGCGCTCGGCGTGCAAACAGGTGCGAGCCGTGCGGACACCCGCAGCAGGTCCGCTTCCTCACCAGCTGGACAGGGAGTTCAGCGCTCGTCCATCTGCACGCCTAACGGGACAGCCCTGCCCAGCTGAGACCCTTCCGTTCCCACTGCTCGCCCCCCTTCCTTCTGCACTGAGGAGCCTGTGACATCAGGAAAGGACCAGCTTTCCCAAGGCCCCCTCCTGCCTTTCCCAGGCCCAGCGCCGTCGCCCGTCCGCTCCTCCTAGAACAGCACGTGTAGCTGGTGGGCTGCCGACCGTGGGAGGCCCAATTTTGCAGCACAGGGCAGAGGAGACCTCGTTCAGGTCTCCACGGTAACGACCTAAACTGTGTGACCTGCGTCCTCGTGGAGCTGCTACGTGGCACCGCCCGTCCCCACGGGAGAGATCCCCCATGGGAGAGGCAGAGGGCAAAGCCTCCGGCCCACCCTTCTGCCAGCCCAGGACAGCCTCCCCCAGCTGCCCGCACATATCCCCCCCCCGCAGTTAACAGAGCCCGGGCGGTGCTCGAGGACGTCTTTAAGACTCCACAGCAGCACCCCGCTGCTGAATCCTGCCAGCTGGTGTGCAAGGCGGGACTCCGTCAATAAGAAAATCCACACCGGGCAACATCGGAGTTTTCCTTTCCAGGATGTACGTTTGCACATCTATCTCTGCCTGTCTGTCTGTCTGTCACGTATGTATCTTATACTACACATTAGGTACACTGTATCTTACACACTGTGATGTATTATAAGTATTGTATCTAGCATTCGTATATGCACATATTTGAATATATTTTCAAACAAGGCAGTGTTTCTGGGACACTAACCTTGGCTCCCACCTCCCAAAGATCTATTCACAGTAGATGAATGAAGCAGGGCCCTAACAGCCCTAGGTATCAAACAGCCCAGGACTCTTTAAAAAGGGCTTTTCTTTCTTAAACACGGTTGGTCCTTTGAGGAGCAAGTCAAAACATGCTTCAGTGATCCTGTCTCACAATTTGCTCCGTGACTAACTGAAATCAATGGCTGTGCTTCAGCTCTAACATTTTAACATTTCTTTGGTCTCATTAAAGTCTGAGTCCTATTTTGTGTTTTTTGTTGCTTTTAGCATAATGTTAGCAAAATGTTTTAAAGTGACAGGTTTGAGAGGTATTTTTTTAACCTAAGTCAAGTTGGCTTCATTATTATGCAAAAGAAAAAAAAAAACCTTCTTTGACTAAAGCCAAAGTACTGAAGAAATAACAAGTTAAAATCATTGGGTAAGAACATTTACCCAGCTGCATTTTTAAATTCAATGTCATAGAAAGTTCATTTTCTTGTAACCCAAATAACAGCCAGATTCTGTCAAGATTCTCTGTGGAAAATGTTTTCAGAAGAGGCTCAAAGTCTCAGAAATCCAAATTAATCAATTTTATAGCTCCACACACTGACTCTCCTATCACACGGTATCATATTTCAGCTACAAACTGCCCCAAACCAAATGATTTAGGGCATTTAAATAAATAAGCTCTTGAAAACAAATTCCAATGCCATAAAAAATCCTGTTTGATTTTTCTTTTTAAGTCGGCAATGCATTGCTTTTTTTTTTTTCCTGAGAAGTGAGCCTCAAGAGGAAATGCAGCTATCTTTAGCATTTCTTTTAAAAAAAAGAAAAAAAGAAAGAGAAAACTGAACATTCAGCTAAACCCAGAGTCTCTGGACCCTTTCCTCTGGTCTATTTCGCATTCCATCCCTACCCTGATGGGGTTTTCCTGTAAACACGCAGCCCAGGGTTGCACAGGGTTGCATGTCTGATAAATGCCAGACCCAGGGGAGTACTGAGAACCAGTCCGGGAAGAGGGGAGGGTAGACTTCAGTGATCACAAGGCAAGCTGAAAATTTTAGAATCCAGATGGAGTATCTTCACAAAACTTCCCACAAGGAGCATCATGTATGTGTGTTATTCTGCTTCCTTTCAGATGAGCCCACGGTCCAGAATGTATATGAGAACAAGGCCGGTCAGAATCCACAGACTCTTCCGACAGCCTGCTCCCGGCACACTTGGGAGAGCAGAGAGAGAGAGACCTGCCCGGGACAGTCCTCGGGTGCCAGTGCTCTGTGAGGCCGTCTTGACCGTGACGTCTGCAGTGCTCTGTGCACCTGGGAAATCAGGTGCGGGGGGCCCAGTCCACACCTCACCCCACCACCCACTAAAGATGGAGATCAGGGCGCACCAGTTAGCCTCTGCGGGTGTCAGGGTAATAGACTGTCGGGCTGTCACGAGTCTTAGTGAGCTGTGGGCTCAGCACCGCCTGGTCTAGGCCTGCTCGGGTGGACAGAGAGGGTAGCGGACATGCAGTCAGGATGGTGGGCATTGTCCACCAAGCTTGGCCTGGGAACCTCCACCATGCCTTTGAATCTTTCAAATTCTGTGAAGTCCTAAGAGCTAGTCCTCAAACTCTTAAGCCTCAACCTGGCCGATGAATAATCCCCAAGAGGGTCTCTTTAAACCACCCCCTAAGCCCAAATTCCAAACTCAACTTGTTTTATGCATCCTTCCTGCTACCCCGGGTCCCCAGCAGAGAGGCCTTCCAAACGGGCTCCGCAGAGAACTCGCGTGACAGCCCGACTTCAGAAGCCTAGTTTACATCGTTGTCTTCACTTCTGCTGTAGCCAAATGATGTGCAATCGTAGCCACCAAAAGCACTTGCCCAGGGGACTCGGATTCCGTCACAGGAACTGGAACCAGAACTGACTCCTACACCAGGTCACCTACCTCTTTCAAATTGTAGCTTTTTGTATCTTTGCATAATTTCGGCTGCAACCATGCACTCAATCTAAGGGGAAAAAATAGAAGAAAGGAGTATGAATCTCTGAGGGCAAGAACACCATGCCCAGTCACCCTGGGCAGACCCCACGACCCCCGACACCGCACGGGAGCACTCAAAGCCCACTCCTCCAGCGGCACGTGCCTCGTTCTCCTGCAGGTGGCCCTGCCTAGGGCAGGCGGCATCCGGGCAGCTGATTGCAGTCTCCAATCCTTCTTTGATCAAGAGCTCCACATACTGTTTCAGGCACTGGGGGAAAAAGAGAGAGAGAGAGAGAGAGAAAAAGAGAAGTATCTTTAAACATCTTTACTTCCTTAAGGCTGAAGGAGCAGTGATGCATTAAAAAAATTTTTTTAAAGTCAAATCAAGCACATTGTTCCAGTCTGGTTTTTGTATCTTTGCTGTGTAGCCATAGCAGCCCCCAAATTAGGGGTTTGATTCACTCAGCAAGTATTTGCGGGGTACCTCTTCTGCACCAGGACTAAAGATGTGGGTTGCATCCCTGAGCACGACCTCAGCCAACGCCAGGCCAGTGAGCCCAGCGGGACGCACAGAGCCCGCAGGGGAGGCCGGGAAGCCGTGCCCCTTGAACACGCAGCAGATGGTGGGCTCTGAACCCGGTCGTCTCCATTCCTCTGCTTCATGTGCTCCTTAAGACATTCTTGCAGGAAAGGACGATCATCCACATGTGAGAACTGGGTCACCACCAAGAAGGAACTTGCCAGCTGGCCCAGACAGCAAGGGTGGAGCCCAGATCCCAGGGCAGCCTCGCCTGACTCAGAGATGCCCCTGCATGCCGCACGCAGGACCCAGGTGCACACGCCCATCCCCTTCAGCGACCCCTCACTCACAAGGCAAACGCATACTCCCACCCTTCCCCCCCTGGGGACACGGCTGAACACCTGAAGTAACTCAGACAGATCCGTGGGAGACACAAAGCTGAGTTCACACCAAAGCGAGGCGGCCTTTCACACGGCCGACTTCACTGCCCACCAATCTTGGAAACCCTGTGCTTCCTTGAAACGCACACAGTAAACAAAGGAAAGAAAGGTGATGGCCTTTCCCAGGTACGCTCGCTCCCAAACCAGCCTGAGACAGACTCTGACATGCTCACGTCAGAACTCGAGGAGCACAGCAACCAGCCCTGCCCGTGAAAGGCCAGCGAAGTAAAACATCCCACCAGCATCTCTCAGCCCAGTTTCAGCCGCATCCCCCGCACACGCCGGGGTCACAACACCAACAGAATCGCCCTGCTGTAACCTGAGCGTCAGAACAACGCACCACGGAAAGCAGTGAGCTGTTTGCCAAGGCTCTTCAGCCCCCAAGATGCACAGCACATCTCATTATAAGAACGCACGGCGGTCAGGAGCGAGTGAGCCGGCGCCGAGCACAAGTCTGCCCCTCTCTCTGCCAGCCTCGCTCTCCCGATCTGCAGCTCAGGGAGGTTCTACGAACCGTCGGGTCCTACGAATGTTACACAAGAGGAAGAGTCTAGAAGACAACGTGGAAAATAGCGTACGCTCCACCTGTACATCACGACGCGATCTAAACGTGTAATTCTCACTGCTCTAGCAAACCAGGATATTTCATTCACTAAAGGCTCTAGACGGCAATTCCTTTAAAAAACAAAAACCAAGATCACCCTCAAACGGACCCATTTCCCATCGCTTTGTCAGGAGCACTGAACAGATGCTCCGACATCATGGGGCCCCCGGAGCGTCGGGGCCTCCGATCCGGGGCCCTGCCTGTACCCCTCTGTCCTGCCCAGGCTCCCGGTAACCACAGAGGCCCTGAACTTAGATCTTTCTCAGATCATCTGTGTGTCGTCAATGCCATGATGATGGAGTGAGCTCCAGAGAACCGAGCAAGGATGCCCCTTTAAGGCCTAAAATGACAGAGGTTTCAGAGGCAAACGTCAAAACCAACACGCCTGCTCCCCAGAACGAGGGAGGGGCAGAGGAAGAGCGGGGGTCGCACGGAGCCTCCATCAGGCCTGCACCCGCACACACGTCTGGGGAGTCAGTGCTGTGGATTAGTGGGGTGCTGTACCCTTTACAGTGAGTGACTGTCCTCAGCTGGGAGGTAACTGGAAATGGAAGTCCTGTTTGGGGCTGGGCGCAGCATGAGGAGGAGCCACACAGCCTCCTGGACCCTGCCCTCCGGGCAGAGGCGCCGGCCCGTTCCACGGTGAGACTGGGCCACAGCTCCCGCGACTGCAGAACAGAGGTGCCCATCTTGCTGGGGTTTTGCGACAGTAAGAAGCTACACGGAAGCACCTCGCGTGATTTCCAGCACACAGCACCAGCTCAGTAAGAGCCACTGTTGTTCCCGCCGTTTGCCTGTCTGGGTGATACGTGTCTTACAGCCAGTCACAGGTGTAAAAAGAAAAGAATCAAAACCTGAGCAACACAATCATTATTTTACTTTTTATAAAGGAGTTTGTCTAGACCGAGTCTCCGGAGGACACTGGAAAGCCATAAACTGATAAAATGCCAAAAACACATACTACTGTGCAGAGAAGCACTTGATGAGAGAGGATTTACAAAACACAATTAGAGCGGCTGTGACACACCCCCAGGGGACGTCCACGACTCTAAACATAACACCGCTTGCATCTATGAACCAGGACCCCGCACGTCTGGTGAGGGCCACCCAGGAGTGGACGTCCTATGCTGTAAGCAGGCCTCTGCGCGCATTTTGCAGAAGACTGTGTTCTGGGAGCATCCGTTTGTTTACTGTGTTAAAAGACATGAGAGCCCCAGTGTCTGACCGAGCACCCGCTGAACACAGGCCCGGTCTTCTTCCAGGTTAAAGTGGCCGTGACTCACAGGCCGTGTTTCTCAATCTAATAGCAAAAAGATGTCTTGAAATCAGCACACAAAAATGCCAGAGAAACCGCTGGAAAAATAAACACAGGGTACAAAGGCAGACGCTGACACATTCCTCACCATCCTGTTAATGCCAGCTAATCCCTGATCAGATGTCTCAGGACCCTGGGTTGATCACTAGCTAAGTCAGCCAGCTAGACCACCCCAAGAACCTCAAGAGGTGTCAGTCACTCCCATCGTACGGGGGAGAGAACACAGGCGCGGGGGCGTGAGGAACCGGCCCATCATCCGCGTCTGTAAGCAGAGGAGCTGGGGCTCAAACCCACGTGTGTCTGACTCCAAGGAGATGGGGCTTTCCGTTTCTTTAAACTTTGGTCTCTTTCTCCCCCATCAAGAACACTTTCATCAGCGATCATTTAGTGCTGATTTTCTGTTACCTCAAGTGTCTTTCATTAGCACGAAGAACTGAAAATGAGTATCTGTAGGTATGTGCATGACGGGGACGCTGTGCTGTGCACCAGAAATTCACACACTGTCACTGACTGTACTTCAATAAAAAAAAAAAATTAGGATGCCTCTTAAAGAGCTGACTGAACAACAAAGTTAATCATCACACAGTTTATATCTGACCAAGTAACTCAAGTTAAAAAAAAAAAAGAATTGTTTGCACTTTAAACTAGCGACGTCTGAGTCAACCCAGAGCGTGTCTTTCCCTGTCCCGGATTCCTGGATGCCAAGACCGTCCACGACATCAAGACCCCCACTGTGGGAAAAGAGGCGGGTGCAGATCCTGATGACACACTGTGCTGGCGCTCCGGGGGGTCCTCCTGGAAGGGGGGCGGGGCAGGCCAGGACGGCGCCCCAGAGCTGGAAAGCTGCCCAGAGGGACAAGGCACCGCAGGAAAGCGGCACCCACTGCACCAGGGGCAGGAGAAGGCAGGGAGGTGTCCAGAGCCGCAGAATGTTCCTGGCCTTCCATTTTCCATTTTGCCGTCCAACTCTTTGAAACCCGGGCCCGGAGATGCGGGGGCAGCACGGCTGGTCTGCCAAGGTAGCTCCGTTGTGTCGGAAGCTTCCTGCCAAGGAGAAGGGGGCCACGAGACACGGCTGCCTGCCGGAAAACAGCAGCAAGGCTGAATTTCGTGTTTTCTCCCCCGGAGGCCTGCCAGCTACTGATGATGCTAACAGCTGGAGAAACTTCCAGAAACTGTGCTCAGAGATGCCCGAGTCGCTCCCGCCTATCAGGGGTCCTCTGTTTACCACTGTTACGTGCAGGCAGGTCCAAACAACTGCGGAGGGACCCTGGGAGCAGCGTTCAAAGAGCAAGGAGCTGGAAGCGGGGCCCTGGGTCTGAATGTCAGCTTGCCTGCCTGCCAGATGTGTGGCGTGGACTTCCTGAACCAGATGTGCTGCCTGCACCTCTCTGAGCCCCCGCCCCCCACGGCGCGGGATGAGACAAGCCTGGCAGACGGTGCCGCCGCAACAGCTCGGTGCCCGGGGGCCACAGCGCTCCCCCCCCATTGTCACACCCACACCATGCGCTGCGTATGGCGTTCCCACAGCCTCAGTAACCCAGGTCTGCTTGCATTTCCCCTCGGTGAGACGGCAGACTCTTTGAAAGTAAGAACTGTTTATTTATCTTTCCAGTCCCTGTGCCTGACTGAGTGCTGGTAACCAGCAAGGGATTAACAGCACCGCAGGGAGAGACAGACGCCGCTGGCTGGGGAGCTGTGGGGGCGGCAGGCAGCACAAGCCGACCCCGCACGGACACGGGCACCCTGCCTCCCCGCAGAGGAGCGGAGGCCGCGTCCTGGGCCCCTCGGCAGGGGGGAGGCCGAGCCCTTCCTCGCTGAGCCGGCCGCTGGGATGCTGGAGCCGTGGGCGTGGGCGTCGCCTGGCGAGGATGCTTCACGCCAAGCCCGGGAGGCCGAGCAGGCCACCCAGCAAGCCCCGTGCTGCGCGCTGCCAGGGGCGCTCCTGCCCGGGCTGCGGGGACGTGACTTTACCCAGCGCTGGGAGTCCAAATCGTGAAGGCCTCTTTTGTAAACTTTTCCAAAGGAAAAAAAATTCCAAACTTTCTTTCTACCAAAAAAAAAAAAAAAAAAAGCTCTCATCTACATGTACTCGGTGCTCTGCCCTTGCTAAACCGCTGGATCGGATCCCCTGTCTCCTGGACTCACCTCCCCTGCACTCTCAGAGCCCAGGGCTTTGCTGAAGACCAGGAGCAGCAGGGAGACAGGAGGCCCCTCGGTCAGCCTTGCCCCCGGGAGCCTCGGCGCTCTGCTCCCCGAGAATCCTTGGGCCTTTCCCTCAAGGTCCTAAGACTGGAACCGAGTCACGCACAGCACAAGCACAATGACCTTCCTTGCAGGCAGTGTCCTTGCAGGAAGGATTAAATTGGACCCGTACAAAGCAGGGTCTCGGGGGAGGGTGCAGCTCAGTGGGGGAGCACGTGCTTATCATGCACGAGGTCCTGGGTTCCATCCCCAGTACCTCCTTTAAAAAATCAAAATAAAACAGTATTAAAAAAGTAAACAAAAATAAAACACAAAGTAGGTTCTCAATGGTACTAGTTCCGGCTGCTTCCACCCTACTGTGCCCATCAGCCCAATTCTGCCCACGTGGAAGTCCCGCCACCAAGACCCCTTCCAGCCTTGAGTTCAAACTGAGGCGGTCACAGGCCCTTGCTCGGGCAGGAGCCTCACCCCTTCCGTGGAACCCCTGACCTGCAGCCTCGTGTCTGATGCCCCGGAGAGAGCCAGTGCAGCCCTGACCCCACACGCTGACAGGGCAGAGGCGATGCCCCTCATAGTCTCTGTCGCCCGCAACGGCCCTCACCCAGGGGCTTGTGACTGCAGATGCACAGAAAGATGCGGGCTGAGTGGTCTGGTGTTCAAAGCTGTCCTTCAAGGTCACCAAGGGGGAAGTCCTCAGCTGTGAGTTTGCCACCTGCTTGGGATTTTCAAGTCAACTCAGCTGGTAGGCACTGATTTTGTGAGGAGGTGCGAGGCGGGTAGGACCTGGGGGGACCTCCCTTCACCACAATCAATGCAAAGAGACAGACGAGCCGGAGCTGGCTCCGGACGCTGCTTTCTCAGTCTCTTCCCACAGAGAGGAAGTTACCCATCCCGGTGCTGGGTCCACCCAAGGCAGAGAAACACCAGGAGACAGGGTGCGGGCTTGACAACACGTGATGTGTGGAGAAGCAGAGAACGTGGCGCTGACGGGCTGCAGACACCGAAGAGACCGGAAAGCACCCGGGGCCCAGCTGGGCAGCAGGCTGTCCTTCGCAGAGGGCTTGGGTTCACAGCGTGCCTGGAGTGGGTTTACATCATCAAAAGGGCTGCTTTACAAGAACTGGTCTCTGCATGTGTAGGTGGACCTGACGGAGCAGGAGACCAGTTAAATTATTCAAGACAACGGTTCCCAGTCAGGGCTCTGGGTCTTCCCGGCTTTGGGTGGGGAACTGGGCACGGCCTCCACGTGGCCAGCAGCTTCGCCAGGATCTAAAAAAAACTCAGCCTTGAAATGGACCTTTCCTGGAAAGCCCTGCCTGTGCGGTCACTCCCGCTGATAGAACGCAGGAGGACTGCTCTCTGTTCTTGAAGGAAATGCCCTGTTCTGAGAACCGGGCGGCGGTCAAGGTGACCAGCAGGATTTGATGATGACTGTACCGGGGAGCTGGGCGCAGTGGAAGGCCGGGAGGGGAACAGAAGACGAAAGTTAGGGAGCCCTGAAGGTGACTCAGGGCCCAGCTCTGGTGACCTGGGGAGCCCTCTGGGGACTGGGCTGGGCCTGCCCATGGGTCTGCCCGTCCGCAGCCCCACAGGAAGGGACTGAAGGTGATGCTATGCTTTCTGCTCCTCCCCAGGTCCTCCTGCTCCAGGGACCACCCGCCCCCTCCTCCCGAGCTGAGCTGCCTAGAAGGGGAGATTCGGGGAGAAGGCGCCGTCCTCTCCTCTGCAGGGAGGATGCGCTCCTCACCCTCGTGCTTCCAGACAAGCTGCCGGAGAACTGCCGTGTGGAGGACGGCCTCTCTGCTCCAAAGTCACGGAGGACCAAGCGTGAGCATTCAACCAAACCCCGCCTCACCACCAGCACCTCCCGACGAAAGGCAGGACAGAGGCGGTTGTGGCAGGAGGGGTTCACGCGCGGAGCCCGAGTGTCAGGTGTCAGGAACACGAGGGGCTTCTGCTGCATCCACTCAACAAACACGCACTCACTCCGCCCTGACAGTCTAGGGGACCAGAAGCAGAGGACCACGCATCCTGCGGAGGACTCTTCCTGGAGGTGGAATGTGTTTCTGTGTGGGCGTACGGCACCCGTGTGTGCGCAGAATTTACGAAGGAACGTGAGAGAAGGGGCTGCAAGTATTCGACGTGTGCAGGGTTTGGGGGTGACGAAGTGAGACGTGTGCGACTGCTCAGAATCGGGGACACTGCGGGTTCATGCTAACAGCCAGACACTGTCCCTCCAGCCTCCTCAGGCTGGGCTGTCTCCATCCCAACCCCTGCAGATCGTCCCGTCAAAGGGAGAATCCAAGACTTGCGTTTGCTTTTTATCTCATGATTGAGAAGGGGCCAGGGAAGCCGAGAAGACTACCTATCTGGGTATCCTGGCAAAATCGGGGCAGGGTTCCAGGACCCCGACTGCAGCAGGACCTAGAAGGGCCTCCTGGGAGAGAACAGGGAGGTCGGATTCAGAGTCCAGTGCATTGGGGAGGGTCTAGCTCAGTGGCAGAGCATGTGCTTAACATGCACGAGGTCCTGGGTTCAATCCCCAGTACCTCCACTAAAAAACAAAGGAAAAATAAAGTACGCAAAACAAGGAGAGAGGAAGAAGGTCCCTAGTGTCCTTCCTAGGTAGGAAGGTGCTGGGATCCGGGGGCGTGAGAAGGAAGCCTGGTGCCCGTGACCGAGGGCCTGACCTGCAAATGCCTCCCGGCCGCCCTTCAGCCCTTTGCTAAGTTTCTCAGCAGAGCTGACCCCAGGAATCAGTGTTTCCTTACACGTGGTTAAAAGAGAAGCATCAGGTTTCGTTGCAAAAACCAAGTGCACGGGAGTCGAGGCACACCCAGAGGATGCTCCAGAGCGCTCCTCCCCTTTCTGGGCTGCAGTGGCCCGTTTATGAGTCGGAGCCGCCTGCCCACTTCCCAGGATTTATGGAAAGCGAGGTAGCGTTGACGGGCGTCACTGCGTCACCGTCAATCAGCAGACACCGCTCTTTCACCACGAGGTGAAGCTTTACGGGGACCCTAAATCCAGGGATAAAAATGAAAAGCGTGTGGGTGGTGCCTGTGGGCAGCGCTGGTGGAGGACCTGAGGGGGGGCACCTTGGGGACACAGTAAAGACCTGACAACCCGGTCCCTACGCTGCTGTCACCGTGGCAGCTGGAGCCCAGCCCGGTGATGCGTTCTCAGCGCCGGACCTCAAGCCAGCCCCCCTGCAAGCCTGCCTTTCTCATCTAAGAAGCCCAGTGAAGGACACACACCTTCTAGACCCAAAGCTTTCTGCTCCTCGGGTGGCTCCGGCCTCACACAGGAGGCGCACGGCCCCAGGCCCTTCCCTCTGCACATCACCACTGAAGCACTGCTCCGTAGCCCCACCTTTCTGGCCTGGTGCCCTTCTGGTCCCTGCCAATTATGTCGCTGTGGGAACCTCAGCAAAACCCTCCCATTCCGGCCCCATCACACGGCACCCCCTCCTTTGCCTGCCCCACGCTGATGGCTCCATCCATCACGCTTTCTTCAAATGTCTCCCTAAAGCCTGCGGGTAGAATTCACGGCTCCTGTCTCCCGGCTGTCATCCCTCTGTTTATACTGTAAATACTGCTCTTTCCACCCCAAATACAGCCACCTAGACCCACCTCTCCCCTGCCTGGGGATCGGAGAGCAGAGACTGAAATCCTTCACCCCCCCACGAGGTGCCCAGGGCACTCGGCACAGACGGGCATCTGATAAGGGCCGGAGAACGGAAGTGACTAACATCCCCGCTGGGCTGTTTTACAAAATGCAAAGCTGACGGGGTTGAAAAGACAAGGAAGTGGAAGCCCATCTCCTCACCAGCAGAGTTTCTGGGTGAGAAAACATAACTAAGGTGAAGTTCTGGGTCTTGAAAAACAGACGTTTCACCCTCCTGATCCCTGGGGACCCATTTCTTGACGGGGGAGCCACAGTGCCTCACGTCTTTGAGCCCCAAGGCTCCTCAAACTTTGGAATCAGGAGATCCCTTCCAATGATGGGAGCTTCAGGCTGGACACTGCTTTGTCAGCAATAAAACCACATAAACATTTTAACGCTGCAGAATGCTTCAAGTACAGGGAGACCACGATGGCCTGGATATGTTTCAATTAAGCATAAAACATCTTGCACATTTCAGACTCTGGAGCACGGGGGACCTCCCAGGCCACCAGACACACGGGTCGTGTCACAGACTGACACACTGGAAATGGGACTGGCTCTCCCTGGAGGCACTCAGCTCACTTTGACATAAGTGCCAGCAACCCTTTCTCTCCTCCCAGTACTTCTGCAAAGAAGGTGTTGGTTGAATTTAACACTTTGTATTTTTGCACACAAATCTGCATGTTTAAATTCGGCCCTTTAAAGTTTTGTTTTCACTCTCAGCCAAAACTTGACTGTTGGCGCTACCAGCTAGCTGTCACACGCCCAGGCCCCTGAAACGTAGTGTCACACCTGGAACGCACACGGGGCTCGGAGGGTCCCTGCAGTCACGGAGACCCTCAGGCTGGGGCACCGCTCTCCCTCCCCGCTGACCCCAGTGCATGACCTCCATGACCTCTGAACTCACCCTAAAGCCACCAGGCGCCCAATAAGCAAGGGAAACGCCTCGGAACACGTGTCAGGATTTTGCCACATCAGTAATGATAGGCTGACATTTCTCACGCTCGAGTAATCTGGGGAGATGCAGGTGAAATCAGCGCTGTCCCCAGCGTGATTTCTTGGGGTTTTCTTCCTGCTCTTGGGCACCTGGAGGGCCCTGGTGGGGGTACAGAGAGGCCCATGGCATGCGGGGTTCAGCAAACCCACTGAACCACAAGGATCGTTTGAGTGCATCCTCGAGAACAAATGTCCCTCTGGATACACACCTGGGGAAGACTCCCCGAAGCTCTTTTTGG
Source organism: Vicugna pacos (assembly GCF_048564905.1). Taxonomy (NCBI): domain Eukaryota; kingdom Metazoa; phylum Chordata; class Mammalia; order Artiodactyla; family Camelidae; genus Vicugna; species Vicugna pacos. Next base: position 57,279,331 of record NC_133001.1, read on the forward strand.
TTCCTGCGGCTCTGAGCCCAAAGGTAGAAGCAAGAGGAGAAGGGTCTGGGCCTGCACCACGCTGGCCACGTGGCATGTCCTTGTCACACACTGCTCCACGTGAACCTCGGGGTGAACCACATTTGGCTCCACGATCCACATGAGGCCCGGGAGGGCGGCCGGGTCGGCAACGGTGTCTCCTTCCCAGGTCTGACCCCAGGAAAAGGACAGTGGCGCTCTGTGGGCCCTGGGCCGTGCCTCTGCCCAGGCTGGGGGCCCCGAGGCCGACACGGAGGGGAGGCAGGAGACGGAAGCGCAGGGGCGCCCCCCCCGCCTGAACCCCACAGGTGTTTCCTGCGCTCCCCGCTGCTGCGAGCTACAGACGCAAGCAGCCCGGTCTCAACATCTCGCTTTTTAATAAATGGTTGTGAAAAAAGAATCCCACCTGCATCTGGAGCGCCCGGCCACCCCTCTTTGAGAAAACAGGGTCATTTTCCTCTTCACAGTCCCTGACTTAAATTAAGCGTTTGATCTGAACTGGCCATGCTTTACTTTTACTCCGATCCTCTAGAAATAGAAACCCAAACAAGGGCGACAGTAAACGAAAGGCTGCGTGAAGCCAGGCGGGGAAAGGACAAGTCCTGGTCTCGAGAGGCCACCCCTCCCCCGCGACAGCTCAGAGGGGACAGCGGGGAGTCAGCTCGCCCACAGGCACGTGAGGGAAAAGCCGGGCCGGCCTCCTAGTAAATCTAAGTGCAGCAAGTGTCGGATTACTGACCTGCGTTCTGCTGGGCTAACTCGTAAATCGAAGTTAGTAAGTGTCGGTTTGCTGATTCCCTGCTCATGTTTTTTTTGCAAGCCAGCTGGATTCTCGAAGAGACGTATCTGGCCTTGAAATGCTGGTTTGCTGCCTCCCGGCCTCCACTTTTGTGATGATGCTGCTGCTAAAGCTGTTCCATGCCTACTGGCCGAACACCCCAAGCTTGGACTTTACCCTATAAAACCTCATGCGCACGTCTTGGAGGTGCTCAGAGCTTCGGAGCAGAAGCCCCTCTGAGCCCGCCGGCGTAATACATCTGAGTACTCCAACCCTCCGAGTGGTGCTTGCTTCTTCCTGGCCTGTCACTTCCGTAACAGGCACACCTGTGGAAGGGAATCCATCCGCCTGGTTCACTGCAGGGAAACTTCCCTTCAGGCACGAAGGAGGCACTTTTGCACAATGGGAATTGTTTAATCCCGCCCCACATGCTAGACCATCCCGGCTCATCCTCTAGAACTGAGAAGCCCCACTGTGTGCACAGCGGCAGGCTCACCCGCCCACCACCCCTGGGGCTCTGTCCCTCCCATCCTTCCCCACCTCAGAAAATGCCCAAAGCCATGTCCTGTGCAGAGATCAAGCTGCTCTCCTGGGGCTTTAATGAGGCGCATTTCCTGGCTGCCAAGCCCGCTGCTGAGGCTGACCCAGCAGCCTTGACTGAGTATCTGTCATGGGTCCTGCAGTGAACCAGGTGTTTGGGGGACAGAATTCTGCCCTCGGAAAGCCGGAGTCTAGCATAAAGGGAGATGCAGACTTAAATGCCTGCAAAGCTCTGTCTCCTTATCTGATAAATGCAGATGAAGGTATGGGACGTGCCCACGTCCCAAGGAGACCAGGAGACAAGTAGAAAAAGGTTGCAAAGTTTGGGCAGGAAGGAAGAAGTCTCTGAAAATCAGGAGGAGACTGTCGGGGCACAGAACCTAATCAGACTCTGAACAACACACAGACAGGTCGTCCAGATGGTCCATTTATAACAACACTTCTATTCAGGAACAACTCTTTGAGTTTTTTATAGTTTGTGGAAAGTATTTTTTCCTGGACTTTTTTTGTATTCTTTGAATAGGAAGAAAAATCAAGTAAAACTAAATGAGGCAACCTTAAAATAAATCCTATACTCCCATTTTTTTTTTCTGATGGGTAAAATGTTGGGTCTGAGTTAGGCCTGATGCAAACAGAAGTCCCTCCCTGTACGCATGGAGAGCAGGTCATTTGGCCCCAGACAAATTCAAACATGATTTCAAGATGCATATTTTCCAGTTTAGCACCAAACCAGTGAACGCTAACATGGACTACAGGACAGTATGCGGTTAACACTCAGCCGTAATCGTTCAACTGAATTTAAAGTGAGTTGTTTCTAAGATAGGCATTACCATATACAAAACAGATAAACAATAAGGACCTACTGTGTCGCACAGAGAACTATATTCAATCTCTTATAATAATATATAATGGAAAAGAATCTGAAAATTGTGTGTGTGTGTATATATATATGCATATATACGTATAACTGAATAACTTTACTGTACACCTGAAACTAACATTGTAAATCAACTACACTTCAATAAAAAATAAAATTAAAAAAAATAAATAAGGAGGGTGAGGGTGTAGCTCAGTGGTAGAGTGCCCAGCATACTGAGGTCCTGCATTCAATCCCTCATACTTCCACTAAAACAAAAATGAATAATATAATTACCTCCCCCCAAAAAAGATAAATAATAAATAAAAATTAAAAATAAAATTGTTGCACAGAACAGTTAAAAATAAATAAATAAATAATAAAAATTAAAAATACACCACAACAGGAAACTATATTCAATTTCTTGTAATAACAGACAATGGAAAAGAATATTAAAAAATGCATGTAAATGTATAACTGAATTGCTTTGCTGCACACCTGCAACAAACATTGTAAATCAAGTATACTTCAATAAAAAGAATTTTTTAAATAAGTAAAATAAAAATCATCTTCCCCTAAAACGTGAGTTCTAAACTACGTTACTAACTTCCAAAATTCTGTTTAACTGATTACTTTTGCACCAAGAGCACCTGCAACAGAACCTGCCTGGGGAGCCTGACTGGCAAAGAGAATCCCTCCCATTACTGCGTACACGCATCACAAAGGGGCGCCCTCTCCAGGCAAGAGGGCGGGCGGAGGGTTGCGTGGTGTTGCCAAACGTGGCCGACCGCAAAGGGCTCATCCCGAAATCAGTTTAAACCGATGTTTTTCTCCAAGACCCACCAGGGTACAGAAGACGCACTGGCACTGGGCTATGGTCGTCATCTGCTCCACCGGGTACTCCCCGAGACACAGCTTGCAGGACACCAGCGGGTCGAGGGCCAGGTCCCACGTGGGCCGGTACCGCGCTGTGGTCATGGCAGAGCAGTCTGAAACGAGAGCAGCACAGGCCGTCAGCCCCCTCGTGGCCTCCACCACCACCCCGGCGGGGATCACCTCCGGCTGAAACTGGGGCCCTGGGGGAGGCCAAGTGACCCCCGAGGGGCCGGGGTCTTACGGTCCTCATCTGGATCCCCTGAGAAGTTCTGGCCAGAGGTCTCCGACCTGGGTCTGTGGGTGATGCCTTTCCCACACGGATGGTAATATTCATGTTCACACTCAGAATGGCCAGTAATCCACCGTCTACATCCTTCCCTCCACCCCTGTGATGAGGACGTGGAAGACGCCTCCCACCCACCGCGCACCCAGCTCGGGAACCTCAGCAACCCAGCAAGAGAAGCTTCTGTTAAAACAGTTACTGATCAGATCAAACTGGGGGTGGGGAGAGTACCTGCCACTCAGGAAGAGACTGTGCGGTGATTCTGAGAACACACAGAGGAGGGAAGACAGGATGACATGTGACCTGGGCATGTGAGTGGTGTGAGGGGGAGAACCGGACCTATCAGAGCTCACGCCAGGGAGGGAGTTATTGAATTTCAGCTGGAATTGACACTGGGGTGAAGGAAAGGGAAGCTGCGTTCGGGGCTGGGGCTGGGGCTGGGGGGTGAATCCAGCCCCCTCCCCGGCCAGTTAATGACTGAGCAACTTAGCCTAAAGCAAGTGCACTTTCTGCTGTTAGAAAACAACTGACACAAATTCAAGCAATTTTTGGATCGGTCGGAGCCTTCCAGACAATTTAAACAAGCACCATAAACTGACCTGAAGCCAAAGGGACCAGAACACTTCAGTGATTCAGGGGGTCACTCGGCGATCTGGGGTGCAGTGGAATCGACACTTCTCACCTCCCTGAGTCCATTTTCATTTGGAACACCTCCCTGCACCATGAATTCACCTTTATTATTATTATTCTAAATCTCTGCAGGGTTTTCTGGATCCTGGGCTCACGGGCCAAGACTTTTTTCCTTTATATTTCTCTGTACCTTTTTCTGTTTTAATCCTTAATAGCTCTTCAAGCTCACAGTACAGGGTGCTGACTGTGTTTTGATTAAGAATGGTAGCTAGGCCTCACAGGGATCACAAACCTTTACTGGAAGCATTGAGAAATCGCTTAAGGTTGGAAACGGCCCCAGGTGGGCAGAGGCTGCTCGACTGACCTCTCCGACCTGGAGAGCTGGGACCAGCGGCCGCGAGCACTGCCCGGAAAGCCTGTGCTCCAGACGCCGCGGGGCACCAAGCAGCAGAGGCCACGTTCTGTCACCAGCAGACCTGAGTTCAAACTCCCGTTCTCCCTCTTGGCCGTGTGATGCTGGAGAAATTACTCAGCCTCTATGAACTTGAGTATTTTCCGCTGTAAAACTTAGGCACCATGGCCTCCCATGGGCCCTTGTGAAATATGAGTGAGAAATAACATATTTAAAATCACCGGGCCATACTAGTTGCTTGGTAAGTAGAGGTCGTTATAATACGTCGGGTTTAAGAACCTGGACATTAACCCACATAGAGAGGGAAGAAAGAGAGGGGGAAAAGACAGGTGAAAAGTTGCTGAGCCCAGAGACGACGTGATGGATTCAGTCTCCTAGGAAATGCGCACCGACGGCCGTTATCTTTGGAAGAAGCAAACACCAAAACCTCAGAGGCCTCCTGCTTCATCATCCGCTGGGCAGTGCGCTCAGAGGCTGGGCATCACCCCAGACGTGCTGCAGAGTGGCAGAAGTCTGGGCTCGCCCCTTCAACACAGTCCTTGAAGCCTGAGCCCTGCCCTCACTGTCAGCTCCGGGCAGGGGACATCACCCCTCGCTCTTCTGCCCCCTCAGCCACTTCCTGCCTCTCACCTGGACCCCAGGCAATCCTCCCTCCTCCAGCTTCTAAGCTTGGCTCCCTTTCCTGTTTACAGCCTCTCCAAAGGCATGACCCTCGGCTCAGCCTGCAGGGCCTGACCTCTTGCTTCCTTTCTTCCTGGACCGTGATTTCCATTTGACTTCGAGACAGCGCTGCTTCCCGCTGGCCTGGGCGCAGGTCAGCCTCGGCCCCTCACCTCCCAGCCCCGTGAGCGAGCCTTGAAGCAGGTCAGACACGACTTCCTGGCATTTGTCAGTACTCTTCCTCTGCAGAGCAGACATTCTCGGAGGTGAGCTCACAGTCAGGATTCAGCGGTAAAAACAATAGGAGATACTTTACACAGTGCACATTGTCTAAGCCCACCACGACCTTCCCTACTCACAGGATGGGCCGGTTATGATTTTGCAAACACTGAGCAGCTGCAAACTTGAAATAGGAATTTGCTATGAGAATCACAATGCACAATAAGGGGGAAAAAACTGTCTATGTTTTCCTAACGTGAATGTCAAGTCAAATGAAACAGCAAACTATTTTAAGAACATCTGGTCAATGATAAGTATTATTCAATCTAGGCAACTCAAAATGTTTACAAGGCAAGTTACTTATTAAGCACGACCGGGTTATGCAAAGAGGGGGAACTGTGATGAAAGAGGTTTACAAGGATGAGAAAGAGCTGGAAGGGAAAGGAGTCCACTGAGGGAGATATTCTTAAGGGTGAGATGCGGTTGTCTAGCCAGAACCATCCCACCCCTGGGCCCTAGGGCTGTGCCTCCTGCAGGTCCCTATTCGCCACCTTCACCCCTTCAGAGCGAAGCAGGGAAGGGAAACCCAGCCAGGTGTCAGCCAGTCACCGCCCCCTTCCACTCTCAGGACTTCCCCCAACAAGCCCCTGCTGTCCCAAAAGGGCCAGGGCATGCCCGTGGGCCCTCCCCAGCCCAGCCCCCTCCCCTTGCTCCCCTCTTCTCCAAACCCTCCCGACCCGCCACTCCCAGCATCGTCCCAGTTTCTCCAAAACTCAACTCTCACCCCTTTCTTGGAGTCTCTGCTGCCTCCCCCAGAGGAGGCGATGCCTGCAGCTCAGTGGTAAAAACAACTGCTTTCAGCAGCTAGACTCCCAGGTGTTCACCCACCAATGTGACCCCTGCACGTGGGTGCGCATGGCAGCGTTATTCATGATCGCCAGAACACGGCAGCAGCCGAGACGTCCTTCAACAAGGAAATGGAAAAATAACCCGTGTTACATGCAGACCACAGAGTACCTTTCAGGGCTACAAAGAAATGAGCTATCAAGCCACGAAGAGACACAGAGGAATCTTCAGCACGTGTTACCAAGTGCAAGAAGCCAATCTGCAAGCCGCCAAACTGTGGGATTAAACCTCTGTGACATTCTGGAAAAGGCAAACTTAGGGAGACAGTAAGAAGATCAGTGGTCGCCGGACGGGGAGAAAAAGATAGACAGGCCTAGCACAGGGGAGACTTTAGGTCAGAGAAACCCATCAGCGTGAGGTTGTCACGGTGGAGGCGTGACATCAGACGTTTGCCAAAACCACAGAATGTACAGCACCAAGAGCGGACCCCAGGGCAGATGGCGCGGACAGCACTGTGTGCCCCTCCGAAGTCCACACGTTACAGCCCACCCTCGAGGTAACTGCATGTCCTGGCGAGGCGATTAAGGTCAGATGAGGTCCTAGGGGTGGGGCTGTGACCTTTTAAAAGAGGAAGATCTCAGTGTCTCTCTGCTACACGGGAGGATTAGGGTAGAAGACAGTCACCTATCAGCCACAATGACAGTCCTTACCGGAGCCTGAGGAGAACCCAACCCTGCGGGCACCCTGATCTCGGGCTTCTGGCCTCTAGAATTGTGGGAAAATAAAATTCTGTGCTTCAGTGCCCAGCCTGTGGCATGTCGTTATGGCCACCCGGCAATGCAGCGAACTACGGCTCCAAGTGAGGGCGATGCGTCAAGGCAGGGTCATCGAGGTGACAGACGCTCCCTGGCGGGGGGCGGGGGTCAGTGGGGGTGGGGACTGCCTGTGTGGGGATGGGGGCTATGGGGGGGAGCTCTGCACCTCCCCCTCAGCTTTGCCCTGAACCTGAAACTCGTCTGCATGGTAACGCCCTAGACTTTTTGCATCTTTCTGCTTCTTTCTGAGTTTTCTAAATCTCCATCCAAATCTGCTAACCTGTATCTCAACTGAAAACCAAATCTGTAAATCTAAATGTAAACTGCCCTTAGAGGGGAGGGTACAGCTCAGTGGTAGAGTGTGTGCCTAGCATACACGAGGTCCTGGGTTCAAACCCCAGCACCTCTGTTAAAAATAAATAGATAAATAAACCTAATTACTAACCACCCCCCCCAAAAAATAAAATAAACTGCTCTAAAATAAAAAATTTATTTGAAAAAATGTACTGTTTTCATGTAAACCCAAATAAGCCTGTTGAAATGCAGAGTCAACTGGAATCTTTCAAGAGTCTAAGATTTTAAGATTTTCATCTGTTTTAAGCCCAGGCTTTCCCTAAATAGTACTATTATTAAATGTGATACTAAAATCTGAGCAGTACTGGATTAAACATAGTTGAGCAGGTTTGTGCGTTTATTTTTTTTAACCATCAAACTCCGCATGGGTTTTCATATGCTAATGAACACAGCCACACTCCAAGAAGGGTGGACGGTATTGGTTCCCTCCACAGAGCAAACCCACCCCACTCCCTCTGCCCCTCCCAGTGCTCTGAGTCTGCACTTCTCTGGCCAGAAAAATGTCTGGGCTGCTGCGAGGCCAACAGAGTGAGACTTCCTGCAACAGGACCTGGCACCCCCACCACTGTCCGGGATGTGACCCCCCCGCACAATACAGAGATTCTGCTGAAAATGACCTTGGAGGAACGTCCAAGGTCAGCCGGTGCTACGGCCTTGAGACACTTCCTCCCCGGCCTGGGCGGGCTTGTGGCTCGTGGACTTGCTGCTGGGAGCTGCTTCCCTCACAGGCAGCTTGGCTTAGGAAACAAGGGGCTTTCATGGCAGAGAGCAAGCTCACTCCTTCCTTTCGAAGACTGATAAAATACTGTGCAGGCGAGCCTAAAATGTCCCCGCAGCTTCCACATCACAGGCTGCTTCCCCCAGACAGCCCAGACAAGCCTGGCTCTCTGACCAACGTCCAGGGATGAAATGCAGAGCAGGACACAGAGGGACTGTTACTCCAACCTGAACATCACACCCCAGCTGCCAGGGAGCGACTGCTTTAAAAATCAATCTTAAATTCATTATGTTTTGCTAAAAATAAGACTTACTATATGAACCAGCCATCCCACTCATGGGCATATATTCAGAGGGAACTCTAATTCAAAAAGACACATGCACCCCAATGTTCACAGCAGCACTATTTACAATAGCCAAGACGTGGAAGCAACCTAAATGTCCATCAACAGAGGACTGGATAAAGGAGATGTGGTATATTTATACAATGGAATATTACTCAGCCATAAAAAAGAAAGAAAGAAAGAATGCCATTTGCAGCAACATGGGTGGACCTGGAGATTGTCATACTAAGTGAAATAAGTCAGAATGGGAAAGAAAAACATCATATGATATCACTTATATGTGGAATCTAAAAAAAAAATAAAATAAAAACAAATGAACTTGGTTACAGAATAGAAACAGACTCACAGATACCAGGGGGGTAAGGGAGTAGGAAGGGATAAATTGAGAGTTTGAGATTTGCAGATACTAACTACTATACATAAACTAGATAAACAACAAGTTTCTTCCGTGTTGCACAGGGAGCTCTGTTCAATACCTTGTAGTGACCTAGAATGAAAAAGAACATGAAAACAAATACATGCATGTATCTGTGTGGATGAAACATGAAGTTGTACATCAGAAATTGACACAACATCGTAAACTGACTAAAAAGTCATGTCTTAAGGCTGAGGGGGGTCTTCAGGCTGTTTGTCCTTTTAGAGATGGTTTCCTTGCTCCCAGCTGTCTAGGGGTTTGCTAAGAGGCCCCACAGCGACTCCCCCAAACCTCACCACCACTGCCTTCTGCTTGATCATGAACCACCTAAATGTACTATTGCCAGACTTTGTCATGACACAGCTAGTCACTGCGTCCACTTTTTTTTTTTCTTTTTCAGGTAAGGACACAACACAAGAGCAACAGGATATGCCGTCTACGATAGAGCGTGAATAGCCGTGGGGCCCCCAGCTCCCTGTGCTGAAGGACCCGGATCACACTCTGCCAAGCCAGGAGCCGTCTGTGGGCACACGTGTCATCTGCATCCTCCAGCTCTCTCGTCAGTCCCGGTTGCTGGGAGCGCGCCCTGGCCAGCTCAGACGGGGGCAGGAGAGACACGCGGCTCTTTCCTCCTGGGAGACAAACAGAGGCCATGCTGCCAAGACAAGGAGCCTGGGAAATTCCTGGGTGTGGGGCTCGTCAGGCTCTGGAATTAACAGAACATGACGCAGTGGAGTGGGGAGCATGCAGTGGGGCGGACACAGGCCTCTGTGAAGAGTCCAGAAACCAGGGCTCCCCTGTCTGCACTGCTGCCCACCCACTGTGAGACCCTCAGGGCCTGTCCTGGACCTCCCTGGACCAGCGGCCTCGGCTGGCTCCCAGGATCCCCCAGGCTTCTGAACCCTCCCTCCTCCCACCCGCCTGGAAGGGTGTCACCCAGGTCTTAACGAGAGGCCTGGCTCTTGTCGCTGCAGCAGCTGAGAGGGGTTTTGGGGAGGTGGGAGATGCAGTTCAGAGAGAACGAGCTAGAGGATAAACCGTGCTTTCCAGCACGGAACCCTCCGCCACAGATCCATTTCAAGCCCAGGCACGCCTGTGGCCACGAGCCCTGCTCTGTCCATTAAATCATCTGAACACTCACCGCCCTTCCTTTCCAAGAACTCGCCGCAGCACCACCCCGAGAGTCCCTCCCATTCCTCTCCTGCATTTACACACCTGATCCTCCGCCTACTCAGGACCGGTAGCTGGCCAGCCGGCGTCAGGTTTCTGTAGTGATCTAACAGCTGTTCCAGACACCGATCACAAGAGCTGACAGTCAGAGGTGCCACCCACATCGCCCTGCACAAGGAAGTCTGCTAGCCCCTGATTTCAGGTCAGCACCCTTGATTCTATGTGTGGAGCCAGCTAGGATTCCTGGATGAGGCTCAGAAACAGTCAGGAAATTCCTGCAAGAAGTCAACCGGGAGAGCGGGTTCGAGGTCAGGACCAAGGCCAGGGTCTGACACCCCGCATCCTGGAAGCGTCACTTAAAGTATGCCTCACCTCAAGCAGCCCTCCCACATCTCCCGAGATTTGAAGACAGAGAGAGAGAGAGAGAGAGAGAGAGAGAGAGAGAGAGAGAGAGAGAGAGAACTAGAGGTTTGAGCCTTCTCTCCCACCACACATGACAGTGACGTGTGAGGGCCGGAGGCTGGATGCTGCCTGGACATGACAGCTCTGAGGGCCCTGTCCTTGGCGTCCAGCTCATCGAGACCCTCAGGCTTTTGAGAATTTGTTCTAGAAAGACCACAGCATGGGGCCAGTCAGAAGGTCCAGGGCACACATTCAGCATCCCGGACACTTCTTGTGGGAAAGCGAATCAAGGCCTTCAAACTCCCTTCCACCTGGAGCCTGCAATGTCAGCAGTTCACATGGGGACCAGACATGTGGGAAGGGCAATCGGCTCGTGGTCTGAGCCACACCCAGCCTCCACGTCTTTAGACCTGGAAGCAGTAACCTCTGACATCTGCCTGCACAGGCATGGGACGCGCAAGTCCCATCCGAAGAACAGGAGTGGTCCGCGTCCTGCCGTGGACACGGTAACACTTCTCCGATAAACATCTTCCCTATGCTAGCTCCACACGCGCATTTCTACCCCAGGCTATAATCAGAGCTCACTTTTAATCACCCACAGATGAGAACCCCCGCGCCACGAGTCAGGCAGAAGCCTTGTCATTCTACTCCACCGGGGCTCAACTATATTCTCAACGTGATAATGGTCTAAGAATTACTAAAGGATCCCCACCCCCGTGTTTAGAAAACGAAAGCTTGTACGGAGCCTAAAGAACCCCGTGTCACTCCATCGGGATGATGGTTGTGACAAGAAGGTCACTAGTCTTAATGTCCCCAAAGCACGGTTGCCCATGGTTCACCCATCTCCCACCTTCTTTCAGTCATCAGATCACCTGTATAAAACTGCCTGCACCCACCCCTCCACGCCCAGCCCCCTGCCCTCTTTATGCTCCCCCCAGGCTCCCCGACATACGCTACAAGCACGTCTTTATTTACTTACTGTTTTCTCCCCCTCAAGAAAGTAAGTTCCGTAAGAGTCAGTGTTACCAACCAACATTTTAAAAAAGACTCAAATTAAACATGGCCATCTTTTGTTCTTTCCTTTACTACCCAGTTAACGAGGTAGAAAAAACGTCGCCTCCACGGGGCACTGCCTGTCTCACCGGGACGAAGAGGGTACACCTGTTTTCTGATGAAGTAACGCTGGCGGGCATCTCGGGAGACCCTTGCGATCAGCTGCGATGTCTCCCCAAAGCCCCCTCTGCTGTGCAGCGGATCGATCAACACTGCAGAGACGGGAAGTCAGCTCAGTTGTCTTCACTGCATAGACTAAGAACGGAGGCTGAAGAAGGTAAACCAGTTGCCCAAAGTCTCAAGGTAACAAATGGCAAATCACAGATTCGCACCCAGTCTGCCGACTTCCCAGTCACGTTCTCTTCCTGCGTCAACGTTCCCACGATCCTCAGGTCCAGCAACTGGACCCTCTCACCGTGCCCACTGCTCAGATGGCTGGTGGGGCGGGCGGAGGCCTCCCTGGGGCTCAGAGAGGCCCCTTCCTTCACAAGAGCCCCGCTCACGGCCCCGTACCCCGTCCACTGCACACAAAAGCACAACTCCCCATCTGGCTGTTACACCTCTGGACTACTCGAGGGCACCCAATGAGGAAGAATAAAACAAACTGATGCTTTAAGTGAAGAATGTTGAAGGGGCCATGCTTTGCACCTAAAAATATCTTTTCATCACTGAGAGTCCCCCTTTATGAAATAAGGCACTTGACCTAATGATAGTAAAGACGGTCCATTTAGTTGGCTAAGAGGCTGAAATCCAGCACTCAGCCTCCCCAGTGAGAAGATGAATCATAATATCAACAAAAAAGCTCTGGTCTCCCCAAGGCCCGATGCTAGAGGTTGTGCTTTCTGGGGCTCAGAAAGAAAACCCATCGTCCTGCTGTGACTCCTAACCTCTCCGTGGGGAAGGCTGGGTCGTCAGGGTGCCCTGGTGTGACAGGGCTGAGGACCATGGGTGCGGGAGTGTGACCGAGACGCGGAGGTCAGGAAAGGTCCACCAGCGATCGCACGCAGTCCTGAGCCCACACGCCCAAGCCCCAGCCTCAGCCCTGCCCACTCGTCTAGACCTCCTACCCCAGTGGGGACGCAGAGACCACCACGCCGCTCCAGTCTCTCTTTTCTGACCCTGGCTGAGGAGACCCCCAGTGCAGGCGAGCCTACTGGACGGAGAGAGAGAAACCCAAACCACGACAGAGAAGAGGATCGTGGCGATGCCGCAGATCCTCCTCATCCCCCCTCATCCCAGTACCTCACCCGTCCCCACCCTGGAGAGTCTTTAACTAGACAACACTGGAGGTTCTCTTAGATATAAAACCCACGAAACTTACTCAAAATCAGCTCTGACATGGCAGCGACGATCCCCCCAGGGGCAGAAACAGCTTTAGTTTAGAGCAGATTCAGAGAGAGAAGGAAAGCCCCGGGGCTCTGACCGCAGAGCCCGACCCTCTGGCTCCTGCGCAGGAGGCTTTGTTGGAGGCCCACCCGGTGGGGAACTGGGTGGAATCAGAGACACTGACGCAACCTTTCCTGCAGGGAAACAGAACCGAACTCAAAAATTATTCCCGAGGAAACACCAGCAACCAAGGCGGGGCGCGTTCCCACTGGGAACTCCCATGATAACGCAAGTCTAGGAAGCGTATTCGCTTCCAGCCCAGGGTGGCAGGGTGGCAGGCTGGCGGGACGCCTAGGACCAGCGCCCGGCGCCCCTGGGCGGGGGCCTTCCTTCACGGAGAACAGACGTGGAGCAGTCTCGGAGGTCTGCTCTGGGGAAGGACCAAGTTGTTGACGTGATAATGAGTCTAATGGGACTCCGTTCTCTCAAGGATGTAAAACTCTGGTCACATGAGAATCGTTAGCACAGAATCACAGCGCCAAACAGAACAGAGCCACGTCCAGCCTCTGCTCTCCCTTTCCACAGGTTCTCCTCCAGGGCCGTCCACCAGTGTCCTGACATTCCAGAGAGCAGGCCCACGCGCTCCGGGGCTGTGGGCGACCACCGGCCGCCTCGTACCCCGGCGCCCAGGTCTCCTCTCCGGGTCTGCTGACCCCCGTGCACAGATGATGGTCGGGGGGTCTGGGGAGATTCTTCTCTGGTTCCCCAGCCAACCTCGTGTCTGCAAGACTCTACTTCATCCGATCTCTCCCACTTACAAACTTCCCACCACTCCCCAGTGGAGCAGGTTAAATGCAAACCCCTCCAGCCCCATGTGCACACACCCTTCGTCCTCTCTCCTCGCCAGCACTCCTCACTGTCTACAGCTGAACTTACCTTGTTTACTCTCTGCTGCCCTTTTCAAAACACACTCTCCCCCAGGAAACTGATTTTCATTGGCTTTGCTCACTCTTGGGTCCAAAGGCCCTGGCATGGAGGAGGTGCCCCATAAAAATGGGTCAGCACGATCTGACCCTCTGAACTCACGCCTGGGGAAAAGCCAGGGTGACCCTGCTCTGCTAAGCTAGAAGCTTCCCAGGAGCAGGGAGAGTCTCACGTCCACGTCACAGGGGCATCGGCAACCTGGGCGCACGTGCTGTGGGTGGAAAGTAAATGTTGGCCAAGCGGACGTCTCCATCACTATCAAATTAGCAACTAGACGTGCTTTTCTCTGTAGTGAAAGAAAATCGCTTATTTTGGCCAAATTAAACGTATGTGAAAATTGCCCAAAGAACCATGTCCAGTCACCTGTGCTTTGGTGTGAGCTCATGGACAAACGTGCCAGCATTCTCCTCCCAGGAACCAGGACACTGGCTGCAGGACACTGGACTCACTCTGATCCTGTCACATCTCCAAGGCTCATTGCACCCAAATGACAGGGCTCATTCTCCATCCATAAAATCAACTGCACTTTTTCTGAATTATAATAATTTGGTTAGAGTCCTGGAGCCAGGAATAACCAAGCCTGGCTAATGGTAATGAACAATGACAGAACACTACAGAGAGGCAGCCGGCAGTATTTAGCAAGGACCCTCAAAATGTTCAAATCCTTTGATCAAGTCACCCCAATTCTGGGTATTCATCCATAAGAAAAAAAAATTGAGGGCGTGAAAATGCTCTTCACAGCATTTCCCACAATATTAAAAAGGTTTTCAGTGCATAAATGTAACTTTTTTTAAAAAAGAAATATCAAACCAGTAAAAGCAGAATGGAAAAGTGGGGGCCACAGAAGGGTATATTCTGCAATTGTACACAATGACACAATGATTTTATGGTATAATTTCTTGGGTGGAAAGTGAACATAAAAACCATATGTTCACTGTGTGAATCTCTACAAACAAAGGCAGGACACACACTCACACAAGTAAAATCGTTGTTTGGCTAGAATGAGGAGCCGTTACGTTTCTTCCTGCAATGTTCCTTCATACGTGTAAGGTGCAAAAACTTCCGCAAAGCAAGTCAAAATAAATAACAAAATTAAAAAAAAAAAGCTCGCAGAATGTATCCCAAACAGTTAATCTCCTTCATACAGTTTTAGAAATTAAGAAATAAAGGAGCAACAGTTTAATAAAAAAAAATGATCAAAGAACAAGAGACAGTTCACAAAGAAAGACCAGCTCTCCTCAGGTGGGACACACTCAAGAGACAAGAGAATTCCCCACACAAGATGCCACTCCTCACCTCTCCCCAGGCAGACACTCAAACGCTGGGCCAAAGACTCTGTCCACATGGCTCTCGGTCAATAATCGCTCTCCTGCCCGAAAGGCTGGAGTTCAAGATGACACAACACATGAAAAGGGTTTTTTATCAAAATCTACCAATATTTTACCTACATTTACCCGATGATCCAGAAACCCCACTTCTGGGGCATGTGATCGGTGTGTGAAGCTTGTCACTGCGGTCTTGTTTGAAATATCAAAAGATTAAAAACGATCCAAGTAGGGGACGGGTTAAATACACGAGGAAATTAACCACGGAGTGGAATACGAGGCTGCTGAAGAAAGGAGGAGAAATATTCCATGTGTTAAAGTGGAGGATCTGCGCAATGTAGTTAATTAAAAAAGCCCAGAAGAGAACGTGCATATTATACAGTAAATGTTGGGTAAACTTTGTGTACATTTATGCTTGTTTGTATTTGCACAAAGAACCACTGGATGAATACCCCAACCCTAATTACAATGGTTACCTAACGAGGCGGGCTGGGCCGCAGGCTGGGGAGACCGGCCAGGCCCAGAGGCAAACAGGACTTCTCCAGTGTGACCTTCAGACAAACTGACTGTGAACTATATGGATAATCCTGTCTAAAGATGACAGAGAGTTTAATAAATAAACTTAAATATCATAATAATAGTAATTCAGAATAAATAGAGGGTCTCTCTTCTAGCCTGAATTCAATCAAGGCATAGTGCCTACCTCAAGTTAAAGGATGCTTTTCAATAATGTATAAACTAAGAGAAAACTTCCAAATGATATTTTAAACGTATTTTTCTTCTCTGAGCTAGCTCAGAGTTCCAAAAATGTCAGCGTATATCTATTCTCCTACACGTGTCTTCCAAATTTAAAATCTGGCATTAATTTCATTGTCAAAGGTTCAACATCCTCCGAGCAGCTGCCTGTCAGAGCTCAGGTTTTGGACAAGTGCCTGTCAGCTCACGGAGTCATAAGACTTTCACAGTGTCAGCCTTTAGGGGAAGGTTTTATTTTTCCTACAAGGAGGAAAAAAAGCAACGTTAATTCAAATAAGGACTAAGAAATAATAATCACAACTAACGTTTACTGAGAACTTGCTAGGTGTACGAATTCAGGAGCCACCTCATCAGCCGACAGCTCCGAGAAGCAGGACCCGCCATCATCCCTCGTCTGCAGGAGAAGCCTGGGCACCGGGAGGAGAAGGGGTGGAGACAGTGCGGGTCTCTGCTGGCCAGGACCCGTCCTGTTCTCCTACCCACAAGGCTGTGTGCTATTTTCTGAAAAGAAATAAGGCTTCGGGGAGCACCGGCTGTCGCAAGGCAGCTATCATTCTCAGCAATGAAGGACTAGGCTTCAATCACCCTCCTCGTGTCTTAAGAACCCGCTGCTGCTCAATTACGAGACTCCCGCGGAACTGATGTGAGTGAGTTTTCACACCCATTTTACAGACTATGAACGAGACGGAACGGGTGAATGAGCAAGCCACAATCTACAATAAATAAATGAGCACTAAAAGCAAAAATAAACAAACGGGACCTAGTTAAACTTAAAAGCTTTTGCACAGCAAAGGAAACCATCAAAAACAAAAAGACAACCTATGGACTGGGAGAAAATATTTGCAAATGATGTGACTAACAAGGGCTTAAATTCCAGAACATACAAACAGCTCATACAACTCAACAACTCAATCGAAAAATGAGTGAGAAGATCTTAACAGACATTTCTCCAATGAAGACATACAGATGGCCGATAGGCACATGAAAAGATGCTCAATATCACTAATTATCAGAGAAATGCAAGTCAAAATTACAGTGAGGTATCACCTCACACCGGTCAGAATGGCCATCATTCAAAAGTCCACAAATGACAAATGCTGGAGAGGCTGTGGAGAAAAGGGAGCCCTCCTACACTGCTGGTGGGAATATTATTTGGCACAGCCACTGTAGAAAATGGTATGGAGATTCCTAAAAAACTAAAAATACAGTTAACATGATCCAGCAACCCTACTCCTAGGCACATACCCGGAGAAAACGCTAATTCAAAAAGATACACACACCCCAACGTTCATAGCAGCACTGTTTACAATAGCCAAGACATGGAAGTGACCTAAATGTCCATCAACAGATGACTGGATAAAGAAGATGTGGTATATTTATACAATGGAATACTACTTAGCCATAAAAAAGAATGAAATAATGCCATTTACAGCAACATGGATGGATCTAGAGATTATCATACTAAGTAAGTCAGACAGAGAAAGACAAATACCATATGCTATAACTTTTATGTGGAATCTAAAACAATGATTCAAATGAACTTACAAAACAGAAAGAGACTCACAGACATAGAAAACAAACTTCTGGTTACTGACAGCAAAATGGGGGAGAGGGATAAATTGGGAGTTTGGGATTAGCAGATACTAACTACTGTACATAAAATAGATAAACAACAAGGACCTACTGTAGAGCACAGGGAACTATATTCAATAGCTTGTAATAACATATAATATAAAAGAAATTGAAAAGGAGTATACATATATATATATATATATATATATAAAATATATATATGTATAATTGAACCACTATGCTGTACACCAGTAACTAACATAACATTGTAAATCAACCACACTTCAATAAAGAAAAAAATAAAGAAAAAATAAATGAGCACTGACCATGGTCTAGAATGCCATGGAGTCCAGAATTCTTACCCAGTTGTAACTTCTACATCCTTTTTCCCACGAGTGAATAATGTGCTATTTTCAAGCCCAGTAAAGCTGTAGACTAGAGGCCAGCAGATGTTACCCATTAAGGGACAGACAGTTCCGGTTTCAGGCATGTGGGCCTCAGGGAGTCCCTGCAGCAGAGCAGCCAGAGGCAGCTCCTAAACCCTGGGGCAGGTTGTGTGCCAGCGAAACCGAGGACCACATCCTGACCCCGTCAGTGCAGGTGCCCTGGTGGAAAGCGCCCCCACCACTCTGCCCTCCCTACTTCTCTAAACAGTATTAAGTATTGTAACAAAGGTTTTGTTGCGTTTTTTTCATTTCCACTCCAATGCCTGAGCCTGGTGTGAAGACATTTCGCGATCTGACCCTCAGCCAATCACCGCCCGCCTGGCCTCACGCAGGATGCGGACCCAGTCGGTGTGGAGAGAGAACCTCCCCTTCAGGCCACGTGCTCGAGTGCTTCCTTCCTGAAGAAGCCCCAGCCTCCCCGTGGTACAGCCTCTGCCAGCTCTGTTCCCAGCGCAGGCGCCCACTCCTCTCCTCTGCCTGGTGACTCCATGCCCCTCATGGTCCTGCTCAATGGCATCTCCCGGGACCACGGCAGCCAAGGCTTCAGGACTCTCCCGTGAATCTCCCCACGTTTCAGGCACCCCAACCACAACTTAGACTCAGACACAGAATCTTATCTCCACTCCAGGTGGATAGGATGCTCAGGACAAAGCCGCGCCCTCTTGCCTCATGCCCTTGCCCCTGACGTAAGCGTCTGCATGGCAGGCTGACGGCGATACAGTGGCATTGCCGCCCCAAGGTGCACGGGAGAGGCCGAGGGGGTGCAGCACATTAACCTGGCTCGTCTGTGGCTGAAAGCCTAACGGCAGTTCTGGAAGGAGACCCAAAGTCCCTCCACCCCACGAGCCTAAGACACCACAGGGACCCAGGGTACTAGACCGTGCCTTTACTGCGAAGTGGACCATCCTCAGGGCCAGAGGCTGCTGGGTTTGAATCCCAATCACGGGACTGCGGCAAATCAGTTCGACTTAACCACAGCTCAGTTACCATGGCACCATCTCACACTGTGACAGATGCTTAGTGTTTCACTGAATACTTTCACCAATGGGGAAGCGTGCACTCTGAGCCCCATTTTATAGATCAGAAAACTGAGGCACTGAAGTTCCAACATTCAATGTCAGAGCCTAGTTCCAAATCGCGGTGATCTGGCTCCGGAATCCCACCCTTCCAACCATAAACCCTGTGGCCCTCTGGGCATCACCGGCGAGGGTGTCTGCTGTTACTGGTAACTCGATATGAATCTTCTATCGCCACTGGCAGGGGATGCACACCTCTCGAGCCAAGGTGGGTTGGAGAACCGACCTCACCAACTCTTTCCTGCCTCACCATTTCTGCTTTGCCAGCCACAAGCATCGGGAAGAGGTTTTCCTCTGGGAGTGTGTGCTAGACACTCCCAGAGTGTGGCACCCCGACCCCAGCCTCAGTAGTGTGCACAGTGCCCCCACCGAGGGGCAGACACACCCTGGAGACACAGCTGGCTGTCTTGTCAACCAAGGTCACAGAAACATTGTAGTGAGCAACTGAAGTCTCCGGTTAGATGGCTCATGAGCTGGAGAGGCCAGGAAGTGGGGGTGGGGGGAAACCTAGAAAGGGGAAGAGTTACCAAGGAGTCTGATCCCACGTTCCCACCCCGAGAAAAAGCAATTAACCCACAGAAGAAACCACCTGGGGCTGCTTCCGCTCGGCCCCGCCCACTGGAAAATTCTTCCAAAAGGAAAAAATCAGCTACAAACATATGAACACTTTCAGTTTAAGAAGATGGGGCGGTTGAGAGGCGGGGAGTGGACGTCAGAAGTTATGTAACATCCCTCTGGAGGCTGGGGGAGAGTTGTCTCCCCAAGTTTGACAAAGGAACAAAGAAATGTGGCAGCACTTCAGACTGTCACCCACTGACGTGCCCACAAGCAAGCGCGTCCCAAACCCCAGCTTGGGATGAAGAGGAGGAGGAGGAGGTGGGGAGGGGGCGGAAGACCGTGTAAAATTAGCACCTCTCAGCTGCGCGCTGTTGCCCGGGCTTCCAGGATGGTGGGTGGGTTCAGGTGGCTCCAGCCTGATTTGCGGTTACTTGCGTAAGGGTGTGGGCCCTGGGGGCAGGAGCGACTCCTCCCCGGGGGGCCCTGGCACAAAGAAATGAGGTTCCTCCTCCAGGGCCCACCGCCCACCCGCAACCAGGCCGCAGTCTCCACTGTGCGCAAACCGGTCAGAAAAGACCGGAAAGAAACCTGTGTAAAGTTCAAAAGAAGCAAACCAGGAATCTAGAAATGTGTGTTCTGCACTGTCTTTACCTACAGCAGAGAAGCACTGAAGGCTTCATTCAAAGGCAGAGTTGCAGTTAGGACACGGGAAGTTTAATCCACACGGTTTAATCCTTGCCGTAAATACGGTCAGAGCGTGGGGAAGCCTTGGGGATCACAGGGTCCAAGCTCTCTTCTGCATACGTCACTCAGGGACAAGCGACTTCCACAGCCACAGAGTAGGGGGCAGAAACTAACTGGAAGACAGGAACCCCTAATCCCCAGGTCACTGGAGCTGCCCCTGCACCATCCTGAGGTCTGAGGGCTGTCTGCGTTTAGAATAACGTGTTCACACAGCTGAAATGAGGGGCAGAAGGCATGAAGCCTGCAAGAAAAGGGCCAAGGGAAATCCTCAGTGGCCCTGACACTGTATCTTGTTCTTAGCCAGACCTGCCTAAGAAAGCACTCTGTTTTTCCATCTTAACCATCACATCACAGGGTTAGCTCCATATGTTAATTTTGCAACATGCACCATCTTCCTGGCACTGACGCCGAACAAGATCGGACTCTTGTGTATCAGGTGCCAATCAGCCAGACCTGCCCCCCAGCCATCCCCACCCCTGAGCCGTTCCCACCCCACATCCCCGGCTCACAGCCCCAAAGGAATCAGGCTGACGGGAGAAACCAGACAGCCGGAGGAATATTCAGACTGGTTCACGATGCTTCACAGACTCTTGGAAATCGGGGAATTAAGAAAACACTGAACACGGCCCCGCCCTCCCCAGAGGCCCCGCGTGGCTTCCGGGCTACAGGGAACCTCAAACCAGCTGGAGCTTCTGCAGTGAGGACGGCAGAAAAGGCCCCTGGGAAAACCAGTGACACCGGCGATCAAGTCGAATGAAGTGCTAATTGGTGTTTCTGTTTTTCTACATTTGCTGGATATTTGACAAAAATATATTTTATTCTTTATATGAAGAAAAACAAGTAAGAAAAATGTGGCGAAAGAGAAAAACGTTTAGGAAAGTAAGACAGAGCTGAGAGCAATTTTACTGCACAAAATTCAAATCCTCAAGATTTTCGTTTGTTTGTCCTTGTGTTGATTTGTTTAACAAATGTTTTCCTGCACTAAATTTTGTGCAGACTGTGCTTCAGGGGCAATAAATTAAGCTGAAAATTTTGAACAGGGATAAGGTCTCGAGAGAAAGGCAGGGAGCCCTGCGCCGCTGGAGAAGTCATTGCGGGGTCCGGAAACTCAGCCCCTGAGGTTACGCAGAAAGGCTCCATCGCCTGACCCCCGGGCCTGGGCGTGGAGAACACACGGTAGGAACCGGATGGCCCTGGGTCACTCACCCGCAGGGCCTGCCCTGGAGAACTGGGCAGGTGACTCCACCAGTCCAGCCTCAGTTTCCCATCTATACAATGAGGATAAGAAGACTTGCATGAATTAACTAAGGCTGCCTTCACCAAGGACCACAGACTAGCAGCTTGAACAACAGTAATTTGCCCTCTCACACCAGAGGCCGGAAGTCCAAGGTCAGGGTGGCAGCAGGATTGGTTCCTTCTGCAGCCTCTCTCCTGGGCACATAGACGGCCATCCTCTCCCCTCTATCTCTCCACAACACCGTCCCTTTTCATGTGTCTCTGCAAATGTCCCGTTTTGATGAGGACATCCATAATACTGGGTTAGGGTCTACCGTGATGACCTCATGTCAACTTAATTCCCACTGTAAAGACCCCATCTCCAGACATGTGCAATTCTGAGGTCCTTCCTGGCGGTTAGAGCTGGAACACGTGAATCTGGGGGACAGGGTCCTGCTCCCAACAGTCCGTATCTCAGTGTTGCAGTGAGGACTAAATACGTTAACAGATGTGACTCTGCTGAGGGGCCTGCACTCAGTCCGTGCCCTGCGGGGAATGACTGTCACTGTCCTCATCACGCCCGGAGCCCCATCCCTGACGATGTGCTGTCACCAAGGCCGCATCCAAGCCCTGGACCAGAGGCAGGAGGCAGGAGGCCCGAGGCACACCCCCCCATCCGTCCAACAGGACGAGTCACGCTCTGCCAGCATGACACTTTCTCTGCAGGGGACAGGGCAGCGCTCAGGGAGACAGCCAGGCCACCATCACCCTTTCTGATGCTGGAGGAAGATGATTTGTGGAGACGTTGCCAACGGCCCCATCGAGTTCAGAGTGCCTCCGTAGTCCTGAAAAAGAATTAATTTGCTTTCCTGGACGCTGTGGCTAAATTGATTTCTCAAACACAAATTTACAAGTAAGTCTGGGCGCTATTTTGGATGGTTGGAGAAAACGACCATTTCTGTCGAGCGTGTTTGTTTCTTGCGATGTGAGCAGGCTGACCCTGGCGCGGGAGACGCGTCTCCACCGCCAGGAGCCCTGCTGGTCAACCCGGGGCCCCTCGTTCCCGCCATTGCCGCAGGACACACTTCAGCTCCTGGGCTGGGCTCGCTCTGCTTTCCCAGAATAAACCACTGGCTGGCTGGCTATGGGGGGGAACAGAACTGGGCTCAGCCGGGCCTGCCAACCAGGGCGTGCTGCGGCGTCAATTCTGACCTGGCTTCCGCCTTGTGCCCTAAATGCTCACCGTCCTCCTCCTGTGACCAAAATAAAGTAACAATGTACTTTGCCAGCATATTTTCACTTGTGAGTCATCCTGGAGGGTACTGTCATTCTGTGTTTTCTGATGCAAAGAAGGAAAGCCAGAAGGCGCTAGAATGTCCCTCTGCCAGCCTTGGTGGGAGTGGCCCAGAGCGGAAGGGACTGGACAAAAGGGCCACAGTCGGGGCTGGCAGGGACCGGCTGGCGGGGACCGGCCGGCTGCCGACGGTCAGGTCGGAGCATCTGCCCCTGCAGAGCCGTCCCGGTGCACACCAGCCTGTCTTCACAGGAAAGCTCACTTTGCTCCAAGTCAGAGCACAAAGCGGGCGGGGCAGCAGGGGCAGTGCAGGTGGGGCACACGGCCGAAAGCAGCTGGCAACAAACCCCCAGACTAGGAGTCCCTTCAAGAGGGAACCACTCCTCTGACTCCATAGATGTGAGCAACTCCTGGCTGGCAGTGACCCATTTCTGAAAAACATCGTGTTTTCCTTGAAATGCTCATAGGAGCTCTGCCAACACACGGATTCCAAATTCACACAGGTCAGTGCTTTGAGTTTAGAAGTGCATTCATGTCCTTTAATTCATCGGACGCTCTCAGCACACTCTTGGGTTTCTCCTCGTTCCGCACACAGGAAAACAGAGTCTATGGAAGCATCTCAACTTGACTTCCCCAGAAGCAGAAGCAGTTTACCTGGGACGTGATCCCGGAGACAAATGTAGACGTGCACAGTGAGGCAGGCGAGGAAAGGCAGCCAGTTCAGGACTTGACCTCAAGCAGTCGCCGCTGTGGTGAGCGAGAGCTGAATCCCCAGGGGAGGTGGGGAGCCACAGTCACACCCGGTCGTCACCCCATCCTAGAAGCAGGCACTGGGCAGCTGTCTCCCTTCTGTCACCCATCGGCCGGGAGGTGGGGGCTCAAGTCCACACCTGCAGCCTCCAGGCAGGTCAGGCCGGGGGCTCCTCGGAGGAGGTTCTCAGGCAGGGAGGTGCAGGTGCCCGCGGCTGGGTGCTGGGCACTGCAGGGGGTGGGGGCAGGGACGGGCCACCACAGTCACAGCAGACCCGGTCTCCGTGCCCACACTGCAGCTCTTTGGGAAGATTTCCTGGGGCAGGTGACACACGAGCAGTATCCTTCTGTACATGAGGAATTACATGTTTCAGGTAACATTTTCAAAGCTTGATTTGGGGTAATTTGTCAGATAAATTAGACTCTAATTGGAGGCAGAACAACCTAAACGCACAGAGATGGGTTAGAACTGATTATAATACACGGATGAATAGATGGGAACCTGCATCCAGGGAGTGATGATGGGAAAATGATGAAGGAGCAAAGGATGGGTGGGACGTCAGGGAGGGAAGACGCCGCAGGAGTGCAGGGAAGGATATGGGGGGAGACAGAGAAGTTTCCCCCTTATGCCCCTCACAGGTCCTGAAGAAACCAGTGACACAGAAGTCAAGAAAGCAGGGGATTTGGGAACAAGAGTCCATGCAGGGCAGAAGCACGGACGCTCCCAGGATAGAACGGCTCCCAGGCGGACGCACCCGGGAGGTGGAACCCAGGTCTGGCAACGGGGAAGTGGGCAAATCACATACCGACCTGGGTACCCACAGCCCAGGGATCTCCTGACACGCAGAACCTTGCCCAGCGGCCGTAACTGCCGACTTCCGACCTGTCCTGCTCACAGAACAACCTCCCCCCGACTGTTCCACTAGACAGACTTGGGGTTCTTCAGATCAGCTCAAAATAGCTTCCCGACCGCTCACCCTCACAGATCAATATTTACTGTCCTCCCCAAATGCAGCTACTATTAGCCTGTACCCCAAAATATTCTTTTTATAACAGGCTTTCTTGGGATATTTTGGTGATGGGGGATTCCTCCAGTGGCAATTTACCCTTCTCCCAAAAAAACAAACCTCAGAGCACAGTCTTTCCAGGCTCTGGGAAGACCAAGCCCGCCGCCGTGGGGTGGTTTGGATGCTGCACCCCAGCCGGAAAGCGAAGCAGACGCCCAACATTGAGAGGACAGCCCCGATGCAAAACTGTTCCGGAGCTTTTCTGGCCAGTTTGTCTCGAGTAGACTCAATTAAATCACCTCTTTTCGTGCTAACTCTGTGGGTTAAGACACGAGGCAAACTCATGCCTCACAAGACCGGGCACAACTGCTTGCAGAGTGAGGACGTCCCTGATGCTGAACAAAGACGGGCTTTGGTTTTGGGGGAGGTTCCTTTTTCCTTCTCTTTTCTTTCCCCCTACCATTTTTTTCTTTAAAGTAACACTACACTTTTAACTCTCTCAAAACTAAAATGCAAATCCTGTTTAAAAACTGGAAACATTAGTATCCACACACCCTGAACTCCCAATTTGTATACAAAACAGTTGAACAACAAGGTCCCACTGTATAGCACAGGGAACTCTACTCAATACTTCATAATGGCTTTTAATGAAAAAGAATCTGAAAAAGAACATATATACTTATTTATGGAGAACTGAGTCACGATGCTGTGCACCAAAAACTAACACAACATTTTAAACTGATTATACTTCAATCAAAAAAAAATGGAAACGTAATCAATGAAAACCCCAATAAACACATACACCATTGGTTTAAACAGAAACTTCCTTCTATGTTACACAATTACTTACAAAAAAAAAAATGCTGTGCTCATTTCACTAGTTGCCTGGAAATGTTAGGGAAATGGCTTCATCTGTGAACCCCGAGGAGGGAATCCTACCACATTTTTCAAGAACTGGTGTCCCTGGCCTGTCAGCTCTGCACGTCTGTGCAGTCCCTGCACACGGAGCAGATATCCGAGCTCACATGTTACCTCCTTGTCCTAGACTTCGGGAGGTTCTCTCTCTATAAGACACTGGTCCCCAGAACTTTATAAAGGCCCTAACTGTACAGACCTTTCTATAACTGAGACAAAACTAACCTCTAGGGGGGCTGCCAGCACACAGCCCAGGGCCCGAAGCACTCTTGGCAGGTGCGGGAAGGGGCGGGGATGGCCAGCTGGGAGCCCAGCACGACCCCTCTGAGGACCTCAGCCTCCCCAGCAGAACCAGGAAACCTGCCATGCCGCCGCCTCAGACAGATCCTCCTTCACAGCCAAGGGCACATCCTCTCTTCCCACCGGCCTGTCCACAGCCCACTTGTCCGCACGGTTGACCTATCTCTTGCATCATCCTCACAACAGCCCAGCCAGCTAAGGCGAGGGAGACATTTCCCACCTGGGCGCCCCTGTCCGCATCCAGGTCCACACCAGCGCCCCACATAAACACGCACGCGGGCTGCAGGCCCCATTTTATGCAGAAATCCCTCTTTGCTACCTCATCTCCTTGCTGCCGCCTTGATCTCAAACCACAAGCTTTGTTTCGAAGGAGGAGGATTCGGGCTAGAAGCCAGTGCGCTCCCCTGCCCCTGTTTTTCGCTTGTCTTTTGAATCCCTGCTACTCCCACAATGGTCCTTCTTTAACCTCCCCGCTCAAAAGAGAAAACTGAGCCCCTTCATCAGTTCTTCTGCAGCTCTGCCTCCAGCTGAAGATGGGCCAGTCGGTGAGCGAGGAAGATCCTTGACTAGACGAACCATGTCCCAGCGCAGCTGCCAGTGATCCTCCTTCAGCGCAAAGCCGCGTTCCTGCGTGCAGACCGGGCGCCTCCACCGTCCTCTCAGGGGAGGATGCTCTGGACCAGGGACTGAATTACCTGCATCTCAGTGACCCCAGTTCCTCATCCAATGACTGCACATCAAGGCCACCTGAGCCAGAAGCTCTGAGTCTTATCCACAAATGTGTCATTAACCTGCTGGAAGATGTACTCATCAATTGGAAGGAAAGAAGGAGAGAAAGAAAGAGAGAGAAAGAGGGAGGGAGGAAGGGAGGGAGAGAAAAGGGGGTTATTGAAACCACGCGGTTTATCTGGTCCTTGTCTCTTGCAAAGTTCTCTCATTCTGTTACTTTCTTTTCAGATGTGGGGCTCAGGCAGATGACACCCAAGTGGACATCACATTTGACTCCACAGATTCACTCCGAGAAAGGGAATGAGGCAAGACAGGGGTTGGACCCAGGAGAACGAGGCACCGAGGGGCGGTGTGACAAGTGGAGGAGGGCGGAGGGGGCGCGGGACGGCCGCAGGACTCAGTCTGGGAAGTTGACGGAGCCAGCGCGGGGAGTTTACCTGATCCGAATGTGCTGCTGGTTAACTATGGGCACCCTCAGCACTGAGTGGAAATTCTTTTCTCTCTAAAATGCACAGGCAGAGTTCAACTCAAAGACGCCTGGCTTGGCCAGTGAGGGTGGAAACACGCTTGCCCAGAAGTCAGGCTTGCAGAGTCAGGCATTTCACGTGTTGTTATCCGAGAACTGGTGATGCTGCCCTGATCCCGTCTCCCCACACCCCAGGGCCTCTCTGTGGGAGATGCAGTTCAGAAAAAAATGTCCCCCCAGCCCTCCAACACGGGAAGCTGGGTCTCACGAACCAATCTGCTACTCCCCGACTTGCAAGCCTGCGTGCAGGCCACATATAGCTCTTCCCGGCCCTCTGCTTCTCTGGGCTAAGCATGCTTCCCTAATCCATCATCTTCTAGAATCACCATGACGATCATGTGGTCTCCCCTCCATGGCCAACCCTGCCACAGTCAAAGACCCCAAGGGTCACACTGACCTCGGGACGGCACAAAGCATAGAGAGGGCAGAGGGCAGAGGGCAGTCTGGTCATGAACTGAGGACCTCCTGTGTGTGAGGGTCAGTGCTGGGCACCAGGTGGGACAGCGCTGGTCTCAGGAAGTTCACGAGGATGCAGGTGATAAAGCCAGACCAGTGCCCAAATAACCACACGAAGCAGCAGGGGAAGTGGGACGTCTTGCTGGTTGCCCAGTAACTCCCAGGCGCTTTGCCTGTTTACACTGATTCAGCCATCAGCACAGTCCAGCGCAGTCTTTGTTACCCTGACTTTGCACGTGAGGAAACCGATCGTCAGAAAGTTACAGAGCTCTCATAAAATCTTATGGTGCTTCGTAAACGACGGGGAGGTGCCCACACGCCAATCAGACCCCGGGGCTAATGCTGCCTCCACAGCAGCGCCCGCCGCCGGGACCTCCCGGAGGAGACACGGCATTTCTGGGTGAACTCATCGTAAAGCCTCACGGAAGAGGCGCTGTGTGTGCCGGGCTGTAGGGCTGGTAGGACGCTGCTGTGTGAGAGGAAAGAGAGGCCAGGAGGGCCAGGCAGTGATGGAAAGTCACAAACCACGTGCTGGAAATGGAAGCACAACTCTGCCGGAGCCCCCCTGCGGTCAGATCCCCCTCAGGCGAGTCCCCGTTTCTTAGTGTCTCACGTCTCTTGAAACAAAGTATCAATGATGCCTTTATCAGGCTCGGCTCATCTCTCCAAACGCACAGAAATCTCTGCAAAGCTACATCTACGTCAAAAACCTTTGGATCCCAGAAGCTCTGCTCACAGAGTGTAGTCGACACTCGATGCAAATCTTAGCTGGACAGACCGTGTTTTGAGACACAGAGTGTACTTTTACATGAACGCAGCCGCAAAAATAAAATGCCTCCACCCCTGAGAAAGTAACTTGTTTGTTCCTGGTCAGATCTGTGCTGCCCATTATCACTTTAACATCTGAGAACAACTAAAGAAATAAAACGTAATCTAAATACAAATCAAAAATACCTATGAAGCAGCCGACCTTTTTTGCAATGCAGTAAGAGGCAGTGAGAAACCCACGGACTGATTTAACATCACGCTTAAACAAGAGAAAAGCATGTCATTGTTTCTTTTCCAGTTGCAAAAGCACCGCTTGATGTTGCAAAGGAGAAAATACAAGAAAGGGCATAAAGAAGACAAACGATAAAGCCACAAGCCAAGAGAGACATCAAAGGGGGCTGGGTTTATTTCAAACACTTAAGCCGGTTGTTTTAAAGCTTTCTCCAGTAACGCACACACACACACCCCCAAAACGGGCGTCACACTGACCAGTGACGACACACAATCCCTTCACTGCCAAGTTCAGAATAATAGGCAGACAGAACTTTCTTCTGTTCTTCCTTTCACGCTGAAGGAAGAAAACAAACCACTTGTGAATGTGAACCCAGCAGAGTTCCCGACACCCCGCCTGCAACATACGCACCCGCCCAGGGGACGGGAGTAAGTGCACACTCAGCCGCGTGCCAGGGCCCCGAGGGTTTCGACAGACACGAGCACCAGCACCTGCTCCTTTTATAGATGAGGAAGCTGAGGGCCGGTGAGAGGAAATAAACACCAGGCAGCGGGCAAGGGGACGGCCCCTCTCATTGGCAGCGACATGGATGCACCTAGAGACGGTTATACTGAGTGACGCAAGTCAAGTGGAGAGACAGATACCATGTGATATCACTTACAGGTGAAATCTAAAAAAAAAATTGATACACATGAACTTATTTGCAAAACAGAAACAGACTCATAGAAAACACACTTATGTTTCCAAAAGGAAAAGAAAGGGAAGGGATAAATTAGGAGTTTGGGATTAGCAAATACAAACTACTATATAATAAAATAAATAAACAGAAAGGTCCTGCTGCAGAGCTCAGGGGACTGTATTCAATACCTTGTCATTCAAAAGTCCACAAATGACAAGTGCTGGAGAGGCTGTGGGGAAAAGAGAACCCTCCTACACTGCTGGTGGGAATGCAGTTTGGTGCAGCCACTGTGGAAAACCGTATGGAGGTTCCTCAAAAGACTAGGAAGAGACTCACCATATGACCCAGGAATCCCGTTCCTGGGCATATACCCAGAAGGAACCCTACTTCAAAATGACACCTGCATCCCAATGTTCATAGCAGCACTATTTACAATAGCCAAGACATGGAGACAGCCTCAATGTCCATCAACAGATGACTGGATAAAGAAGATGTGGTATATTTATACAATGGAATACTACTCAGCCATAAAAACCGACAACATAACACCATTCGCAGCAACACGGATGCTCCTGGAGAATGTCATTCTAAGTGAAGTAAGCCAGAAAGAGAAAGAAAAATACCATATGAGATTGCTTACATGTGGAAACCCCCCCCAAAAAAAGAACATAAATACAAAACAGAGACAGACTCATAGACATAGAATACAAACTTGTGGTTCCCAAGGGGGAGAAGGGTGGGAAGGGACAGACTGGGATTTCAAAATCTGTAGATACTGACAGGCATATGCAGAATAGATAAACGAGATTATACTGCGTAGCACAGGGAAATATATACAAGATCTTGTGGTGGCTCACAGCGAAAAAAAAGTGACAATGAATATATATGTAGGTTCATGTATAACTGAAAAATTGTGCTGTACACTGGAATTTGACACATTGTAAAATGACTAAACTCAATAAAAAAAGTTAAAAAAATACCTTATCACAACCTATAATGAAGAATATATATATATGTGTGTGTGTATAACTGAATCACTGAAACTAACACAACTTGTAAAGTCAACTCTACTTGTATCAGAAAAAGCGATGACCGCTCCTCTGGCTCCCACACCCTCCCCTGCCCTCCAACACGCCCGAGTCATGACTGCATCTCTCCATGTTCAAGACCAGGTCAAGTGTCTCCAGCCCCACAGCGCATGCCTGGCCGCTCTCACTGCCAAGAAGAAAGAGCCGCGCAGGGAGACCCTGCTGGACCTGCGCCCCCTGCGCTGCTCTGGAAAAACAGAGGCAGAGGCTCCCTTCCCAGTGTGCCATCCGAGCCTCAGAGTAAACTCCTGTCAGGCTAAGCTTCAAAACATATGAACACGGGCCAGTGTTGACCTGGAAACCTCAGAGGGCTTGGCTCTGCGGTGAAGACCTCCTTGCAAAGGAACAAACGTCTCCAACAGGGCTGTCCATCCTCCCAACCCGTCCCAGGGGAGAAGGAGGAAGATAGAAAATTAAAGGGCTTCAATGAGCAAGAGACCGAAACAGAACGCAGTGTACTTTTCTACCTCCCTTGCTCCCATGTCATCTTCCAAAGTCCCCAGTGTCACAGAGCTTCCTCTCAAACACGAGGCCTTCTGTACTTTCCTAAAGAAAAATCAACTCTTAGAGTCACAGGGCTGGGGAGGCCTTAGGAAGCAAAGGGTCACATAAACACACCACATCCTAAGTGCACGTGTTTTTAAGAAGTGGTCCACAGGGCTGGTCACCCCTCACGGTCCCAGGTGCTGACAAAGTTAGCCCTTTTCAGCACAGGCAGCAGCTCTGGCCCAGGAGGAGAAAAGTGAAGCCTCAGCTCCCTGACAGCCTGAGGCCACCAGGACCCCAACACCTGGGCCACCGGCCGTGAAGGCGGCACAGAGCTGGTGACTGCTTGTGACCAAGCTGGGTGTATGGACCGCAGGCGGGAAGACAGCGGACTGGCCTTCCTCCTTCATGCTGCACTTACCCCCACGGGTGTCCGGACAGCCCGCCAGGCCCCTCGGGCCTCCGCCCCCCGAGTCTGCATGTCTGTCTGTCTGTCCGTCTGTGCATCTGTCCATCTGTGTGCCTGTGCAGGTAAGCAGGCTGGCCAGGACCAGGAAGGGGTCCCAGGGGCTGCCTGGGATTCAAGGTAGAAGGAAGAGGGTTCTGCATCCTCCAGTTCAGCTCAGATCACACACGGTATTTGGTCTGGGGGAAAAAAGTTCCACTGACAAAACAAAAGCGTTTTGTAGACAGGTGGCCTCTCTCCGTTGCCGCGGCCCCTGCGGGTCTGAGATCCTCCGACTTACCCTGAAGCTGTGGACAGGCCTTGGGCCTGGTAACGCCGCCTCCCCGACGGACAAAACCAAGGACCGAGAGGCTCCGTATTCCTCCAAATCCCGTATTTTCAGGCACGTGCACCCGGAACCTGGGGTCGGGACACGGGTATCCCTGTGCTGCCAAGCCACTCGCACATCCTGCCGAGGTCCCCGGGAAGGACTGGGAGGGAGCGGCCAGCCCGGGACCCCGTGGGAAGCCAACTGTGGTCACATGGATGTTCCCAGAATAGTGGACCCTGAGGCCCTGGCCTGGCACGAAAAGCCACATCAAAGTCCCACGAGCTTGCCGCTCTGATTCAGGAGAGAGGCCGCCGCAGAGCAGTTAAAGGTGCGAGTCACAGCCTGGCTATGCGACGCCCCGGCCCCGGAGCTCCCCAGGGCGCCTCGGGGAGGGGTCCCTGGGCCACCTTCACAAGGGCTGTGCTGAGGGGTCTACAGGGAGCTCAGGAACTTCCTTTGAAGGAGGCCACTCCACCTGTAACAGGACGTTTTACCCTCTCTAACCAGGTGATGGTTAAGGTGGGGAAGGAGCACGAGGGAGGCTGGTCCTTTCTGTCTGTCTGTCCATCCTGTCTCTGTCATGGCAGCTGGCAAGTTAGCTGGGGTCTATCCTTAAATTTTTCCATTTTACCTTCGGGACATTTCCCAGCCTCCACGGGAGCAGCAGGCTGGCAGGGTCTGGGGAGGGGTGGCCGGGCAGGGCGGAGAGGGATGAGCCCCAGCCTCCTGGGAACAGTGTGCCCGCGCCCAGCAGCCACACCCCAGACCGCTGGGTGTCCATCTGTCAGCTTCCCCACAGGACAGAGGCCCCCAGGGACCCATATGCTTCCCAGAACCTCCCCTGCCTCCCCCACCCTCCAGCCTGTCCCTGCCTGACTGGGCACAGCCGAGACGAGGTGGCCTCAGTCCAGGAGAAAAGCTGAGGACCCAGGATCGGGCGGCTGGAAACAGACAAGTCGGGACTGGGCGCTGGGGGAGCGGGGGGCACGGCCCCCACGGTGCCCCCAGGACAACACGGTTCAGAGACTGGGAAGGGTGGACACAGGGACATTTCTTTTACTGAAAATGAAAGCATTTGTAGTCAGTGCTCATTAAGTGTTCTCTAGGGTTTATGAGAGGCCCCAAACCAAAAGGGTTCAAAAAGTCTAAGTATTTAGAGAAATTACAGTGTTATTCAAGCCCATAAACACGTGGAAGCCAGCTCTGTGTCACAGCGCATCGCAGAGCTGCTCGGGACCACAGAGACCAACCACGGAGGGGCTCCCCCCACTCCCCACCCCGGCAGAGGCCACAGCATCCTCTGTGCATCGGGTACTTTGAGCAGGACCAAGGCCAAAGTGGACATCAGGTAGACCAGGCTCCCTCGGCGTCATCCCCTTGTCAAGCTCCCCCTTCTCCGTCACATCCTTCCAAATAGCCACACTTCACTCACACACGCATGCGCGCGCGCCAGAGAATTCAAAAGGGAATTTTTAAAAACGCAGTTCAGCAGGGAAGGGGCAGCTTAGTGCTAGAGCACATGCTTAGCACGCACGAGGTCCTGGGTTCAGTCCCTAGTACCTCCAAAACATAAATAAATGAATAAACCTGATTACCTTTCCCCGCAAAAAGTTTTAAAAACAGAATTCTATAGCTATCTTAAAAAAAAATGCAGTTAATTCTCGCAGCAAACATGTACAAAGTGCATGCACACCTCCAGGCGACCTCAAAGCCGGAGGAGATGCAGGGCTCCCGCACTGAGCTCGCAGTCCACTCACAGCGGGGCAAGTCTGTGACTACAGGCAGGAAGGCTGCGGGCTGCGGCCAGCCCAGGGCACAGGGAAGGGGCTCCCCCAGCTAACTGGCTCTCAGGACACGCTTCCTGAAGGCACGTGATCCTGGGAGGAACCACTGAGCCGTCAATCCTCGGACTCCGGGCAGGTGTGTGCTGAGGGCCTGAGTGTAGACGAGGCTGCGGTTGGCCAGGAGCTGCCTGGTGAGGTCAGATAAAGACTCTGAACTTGGCCCTGGAGGCTCTGGGAGCCACTGCTGGAGTCTGGAACAGAGAGCATGTTTGTCATTTGAGCACGACTACTCCACAGCACCAGGGGCAGAGGAAACAGTCAGAACCTTGCTGCAGATCAGCAGTTCAGGAGTGCCCGCCTCACCGTTTTCCATGGTGCACGTATGTAGTGAAACATGTAATGTACGAGGAACAGACTGTAAACCACCAAGCCTTCCAGGAGCCTTATGCTGAAGCTGAGCAGCGCTCCCAGGAGATGACAACGGAGCATTTTGAGGATATACCAGCAGAGAAATGGAAAGAATCCCTAAGAGTCAGGAGACCCGGACTCAAGACCCGACTGCATGTTAAATCCATGAGCTCCTGAATGATGCCACAAGCCCCTGGAAGCCTCTGTACCATCATCCTTCATTTGGGATTAATAACAGCTGCCCCACTCCTCCCAGGGCGGTCATGGGGACGGATGAGATCACTTACATACATGAAACACCAAGTCATCAGGGTGTATACGTGGGAGCAACAACGCGGGGGCTGACGCCTCCTCCTGCTCTCAGCATCTTGACTCTCCAGTTCCGCCAGTTCACAGCTATCTCAGGTGCATACATGTGCCAGACATGGAGGATACCAAGACAGTTAAGGAAGGCGCTGTCCTCGAAGAATTTACAGGAAAATAAATGACCATTACTGTGCATCCTGTCCCAGAAAACTAAAAACAAGAAAGGAATTTGCCAGTCCGCAGCCAAGACTCCTTGCTGTCAGATTCAATCCTCTGTGAATCAGACCCCGCTTGCCGTGTAATCTGGGCTATTTGGGGACAGCCATAAACCTTAAAAAGGTTCAGAGCCATCTCCTAGTTGTCAAAGGTCTCAGAGGACCCACAGCCACGTGATATTTTTATAGCTTCTTTCGGAGTCCAGAGCCACGTGGATTCTGGGCTCACTCTGAATTTAACTAGCATTTAAGTGTGCTGATTATAGCTGCAAACACACTTCTTATTCCAGCGTGTGGTTGGCGAGGTGGCCGGGAGAGAAGACTTGGAAATTTACAGCACAGAAATAGCATGCGGTCTGTCTGCTTGAAGGAATCGGTCCCTCTGTGACCAGCAGCGAAGGGCCTGAAGCAGACACAGGACAGAGAACAAAAGGAGGCTTTCTGTCCCCGTCCCTGTTACCGGCCACCTTTTCCACAGTCTGGGAAGACCCCCAGAGCAGGCAGCAGTCCCAGGGCTGGGGTTTAAGAAGAGATGGGACATGGCAAGTCTAGGTGGAAAACTGGGGTCACCCACACAAAACAACTAGATGTGGTCTGAATATAAAGGAAATAATACACATGGACATGTGGGACTCGCTTCCTAGTGACTTTGTACGAAGGAGCAGCTCTGCCTGGTTGTAAATGAACAATTGGTGGTGGGAGGGCCTAGAAGGGGCCGCAAAGACCGGAACTCTGGTCCAGCTGCCATCCAGCCTTGTGACCCACCGGAGCTTCCTGCTTCTCCTCTGCTGGACTGGGGGTTAAATGGAAAGGCCTTTTGTGTGGGTCCTGCAGTTCCTGGCTTTCCCTGGAGGGCCGGGGCAGCAGAGGGTAGGGGTACTTAGGTGGCAGGGCACAAGGACCCCAAGCTTGTTCCAGTCTGAGCCTATTTATTCTTAAAACATCAAGCTTCCACAAGACATCTCTGAAGAAAGGATTACTAAGCCACCTCAAATAATTTTGGAAACCGCTGTGCTACGTGAGCAACGTGGCTCCTTCCAAGCAGAACGTCCTGTGACTCTACATCCAGACACATCGGGGCTGCCTTGCAGGGACACAATCCAGAGAGGAGGAAGCTCTGACCTCGCCCTCCCAGGGTTGGGCATCGTGCCTTGGACACCAAGTACACACATCTGATAATGAAACCCTGGCATGTGTGTCCCAGAACTCCACGTCACCGAGAGAAACAAGCGACAGAGATTTCTTTTTTAAGAAACACACTCTTGGCCTCTTTTTTTTTTTTTTTTTTGAGGGGAGTTGGTGGGACTCTCTTTGTAAATGTTGAAACACTATAGAAAATAAGGGTAAATGAAATCATAGGAAATGTAAGTGTCTAGAACACCATGCTAATAAGAACTAATTTGAACACTGCTGTGTCCTTTCTATTCGTTTGCAGAATGCATGAAGGGGCCCCTCTACTTACATACAGGTTAAGCTGGGGCCAGCCATCCAGTCCACACTGACCAACAGATATTTCTTTACATCAGCACCTGCTGCGCCCACTTCGCTGACCATCTATGTAGGAGCCATGAGAACCTCCCTAGGGGCAGGGAAGGGTCATTGCCTTCTGCGATGCTGAATACTGAAATGGGCTTGGAAACTATCCGTATCTTCACTAGCAACGAAGATGTAATTACTTAAAAACAAAACTGGGACAGATCGACTTCTTTCAGTATGATGCATTAGAGTCTATAAAGGTCTCTCACCCTGAAAATAACTGAAGTCCGGTTAAAATATTGAACTAAAAATTAAAAAAATAAGCACATCTAGCTGATAAATTTCTAAGTCAATTACAAGTGTTCTAAGGCTTTTGTGTATTTTGAGAACAAAGGAGTTAAAACATTCATTTTAGACCTTAGGTATTCATGGTAAAATTTCAGCAGTATCCACTAAGAGAAGAGAAGTTAAATGTGTGGCCTCCCGATTGTACAAGGACAACCATGCACTTGAAAAAGAAGTTTTAAGAAGCAAGGAAGAAAATAGTATAAAGAAAGCAAGAAAGAAAATAGTATAAAAATAATTTAGAGGAAAAAATCCAACTCTATTAAATAGTATAAGAAAAAAACTGATTAAACTCAACAGTGAAAAGAAAGAAATGATAAAATTGAATTTTAAAAACAGAGATGCACACAAAACCATAAGAAACTGGAAAGATCGGAAGTCAAAGGATGGAGAAAGGTGATCCAGGAAAATGCAACCAGAAGAAAGTTGTCAGATAAAAGAGGATTTAAAGCAAAAATCGTAACTAGGGTAAAAGGCAACTTCATAATAATAAAAGATCCGATTCATTATGTGGCTATAATAATCCTAAATTTGTATATAGCAAATAGCCTCAAAATATAGAATGCAAAAATGATACAGTTTCTGAAAAAAAATGAAAAATCTGAAAAAAATGACATCACAGTGGGGAACTTCACTATATAGTTTAATTTAGCAACCAAAAAAAATGGGGAAAAATACAGAAGATATGGAAAGTGCTACTAACAGTCTAAGTTTAATGGACCTAGGTGACTCTCATAATCAGCAAACTGAAAATCCACAATCTTCTTAAAAATACATACAGTATTTACAAAAGTTGACATTACACAAGGACATAAAGAGTGAATCAGCACATTTCTGACAACTGGTATCATACGGATCAGTGCAGTTAAGACAGACACCAATAATGGAAAGATTCTCCATGCTGGAAAACTGTAGAAGACTAATCAAGAAACTCATGGGTTTGGAAGAAAACATAGAACTTTAAAAACATATCTAAACAATGCTGAGAATTTTATGTAACAAAACCTATGAGATGCCATTAAAGCAGTGCTGAGAGAGAAATTCATAAACTTAAATGCTTATGTTTTAAAAAGAAGTCTAAAAATTACTGAGCTGTCTCTAGCTTAA
This sequence comes from Vicugna pacos, assembly GCF_048564905.1. Lineage (NCBI taxonomy): Eukaryota > Metazoa > Chordata > Mammalia > Artiodactyla > Camelidae > Vicugna > Vicugna pacos. The sequence goes on from NC_133001.1 coordinate 57,316,368, forward strand.
GAAGTTAGAAAAGCAACAGCAGAATAAACACAAAGCAAGCAGAAGGAAAGTCCTATTAACAGATAAAAACAAAAATAAATATAACACAAAATAAAGTTAAAATAAAGAGTCAAAAGTATTTTTCTTTGAAAATAATAATAAAGCATACACTATCTGGCAGGTTGGTCAAGGAAGAAAAAAGAGATATGGCCCAAGTAAACTATATTTTGTAATGAAACAGAGGAGGGATTTAAAGCTAAACAAATAATTTTATGCTTATTTTAACTTGAAAAAGAGGGAACTATGATTATACTCCTAGAAAAACATAATTTAAGAAAACTGAAAAAAATCAGTTAAAAAAGAAATGAGTTCAAATAATTTTATAAGCCTAGAAAAATTAGTTCTTGTTTTTAGCTGAGTACTACCAAAATTTCAAGAGCAGATAATTCAAATCATACACAAATCTTGCAAGAAATAGGAAAAAGAAGAAAAATAGGGCAGAAAAATCCTCTGAATCAGACAAAAGCAGTTAAAGGAAAAATATAGGCTAACCTCACTCATGAGTAAAGAAACAAAAATTTAAAAGAAAATAAGAGCAAATAGAATACAGATGTGCATCAGACATGTATTTAGGGGAAAAAAATTAAGTTGAACAGGCTAGATTTATCCTAGGAGCTGAACAGAGTCTACCATTAGACTAAGTCATATGTGTACTCTAACATAGTAAGAGGAAAATGGTAGAAATCATATGGCCGTCCTAACAGATGCAGAGCAGCCTTTGATAAAACTCAACATGCACTTAGAATAAAAAAGGAAAACAAAATTCTGCAAAACAGAAACATAAGGGAACATCCTTAACCAATAAAAGGTAACTGGAAAAAAGTGACAGCAAACATCATTCTTAACTAAATTAGAACATTCCTTATAAAGATCAGGAACAATGAAGAGCTATCCTCTATTGTTTCAATTCATTTTTGTACTGGAAGTCCTAACTCAAACAGGAAACACAGGAAAAAGAAAATGTGAGAACTGAAAAGGAATAAGCAATACTTTAATTACTGACAAATGACTTTTTACATATAGGAGGATCTATAGACAAAATGTTAGAAATACTGAAGTAACTGGATGCAAGATTAATCTTTAAATGTCAATGATGCTTTCATCCTCCAGCAAAGATGCCATCTCCAAAGGCATCCCAAAACTAACGTGGCTAGGAGCAAACCTATGTTATCTGTACCTAGGAGGACACAGAAAATGAGTAACATCTATCTACAGAAGAGGATAAACTTCCCCAAAAACATGTGGGGAAAGATAAATCTATAGTTGGTGATACAATGTTCATGGATAGGCAAACTCAATATCAAAAAGAGTCAATTCCTTCTCAAGTGAGCTACAGATTGAATGCAGTCCAAGTAAATGCCACACAAGTCTTGTTATTTTGATTATTGCTGTTGCTGTTGCTGTTCTATAAACTAACTCTAAAACTTCTATAGAAGGACAAAAGCCCAAGTAGAGCCAAACATTACCCCCTAAGAGGGAAACGGTGAAGGGACCAGATACGAAGAACGCAGAGAGCTGCAGAAAGTCAGAGCAGGCTGTGTGACACGGAAGCGGACAAATAAACCACGGCACAACTACAGAAGACACAGAAACAAACCCATGCACCCAGCAAACAGCACATTACAAGTGTGTTATCTCAGATCAATGGGAAAAAAAGGATTATTCAATAAATGGTATCAAGTGAATGATTATGCCTTGTGGATAAAAATAATATTGGATTCCCTCTCACACACAAAAATTAATTCCAAATAATTTAAAAGCTGATAAAAAGAAAGTTAAGGGAGTAACTTATAACCCTGGGATACAGAAAAGTATCTACAGAAAGACTAACTATAAATAAGCAAGGCTGATACACTAAATACATTGAAATCAAGACCTTCTATTCATCAAAAGTCACCTTGTGAAAATACATGGCACACACTAGAAGGTAATGTTTTTAGCACATGAAACCAACAATACAAGTCTTCAGAATATAAAGAGAATGCTTTCAGATCAATGGAGGAAAAATATGCAATCCACTGGAAAACTAGAAAAAGAGATACACACGCCTTTCACAGCAGGTGAAACGATGGCAATTAAAAATGTGGGAAGAAGCTCAAGATCGCTGGCACACTAAATTCGCTTCATTATTCATTTGACAAAAATCAAAAAGTCCAATAACACCAAGCGTTGGGGTAAGACCGGTGTGAATCTCAGAGGAAGCTGTCACGCACCGCTGACGACAACGTGGGTTGATGCAATCACTATGGACACTGTCTTCTAAAGCTGGTCATGGATCAGCCTTCCGTTGGGCCTCAATGCTCCTCCTAGGTACACAACCAAGAGGGAAAAACGCGTATGTGCAGCAGAGATAGGCACCCACGGGCAGGAGGAAGCAGGAATCGCCGGGGGTTAACCTTATCACATACTATGTAAGGGAGATGAATAATGCTAGCTACCCAGAACAAGCTGCTTAAACCTTAGACACAAGACACTGAGTGCACAAGTCTACCCCCCGCAGGACGCCATTTTTAACGAGTAATATGGTACATACTTTAGGGACACAGGCTACCAAGAATAGCAAGGGAAGATTAAATGATCGTGCGGAGGAACGGCAGTCAGATGAGGGAGAACCTCCACGTCCTCCCAGAGGAATGTCACAGTGTTGATGACGTTTCTGTTGAAGAGACATGTTCATGGACATGCATTCATTATGTTTCATAAAAAGGTTCCTACCTAATACATTTCTTCAAGAGCTCTGCTAAGAATGGCATTACAGCATAAATCTGGCTCAGATTTAAAATGGGTATCTTTTCATGTGCACTAGATTTTCTAGATGACTAAACTAACAAAAAAATTAAAAGTTAATAGTGGTTTTCTCTGGAGAGGACAAAGAGAGAAAGCATTTAAATTGGTATTTAAGAAAATAAATTCTCTATAGTTACAGTTTAACAATTTTACTATATGCACATGCATATTTAAAAAAAATTAAGGAACCAGCTTAATGGGTAAGCTTTAGGAACTCCAACTTGGAGGTGAAGAGTAGCAACAGCTCCTCCGTGGATCCAGAAAGCCCACTGTTGATTCACTGTTAATGAATTTAAAGACAACACGGATGTTCTGGCTGAGGTGGTGCTCAGATCTCTGAATGGAAGTCCTGGACGATGTCCATGCCCTCCCCACACTGCCATCTCCCTGGCCAGAGAGGCAGCTGTGGGCTCAAGAAGTCTAGATTCAATTCCAATACCTGCTCTTGAGGTCTATGGATTTTGTGATCCTTTTAATAAAGAGGACCACCTTTGTATCCTGTTCCATAAGAGAATAAGAACCTTCCTCAGACCGTGTACTTATGATTTCTCCTCTGCTCTGTTGGAAGCTTTCTGATTCCCTACAATAAAAGAAAAAAAAAGGAAGAAAAAGGACTATGAAATGCTTTCCCATGAAATCTCTTCAAAGATTATGAAATACGATTATTCCCCATCTTGGAACAATTTATAAACAAAACATCCTGTTAATCCTCACATTTAGTTCACTCACTCACACAGTGGAGAAACCGCAGTAAGCTCTCCATTCTGACTTTTCAAAACCCCAACTGCATTTGGTCTTCTTTCTGAGTGGCGTTGCTGGTAAGATGACACCCTCTGGTACTCACGTCGGCTTGCTCTACAGTGTTGAACCTGAACTGGGCAAAGGGATCCAGAATAAAATGACAAAGTACCTTGTGGTCATCTTGCGTGGCTAACACTTCCAGGGCTAGATGTCCCTGGCCCCCCGGCCTCTCCTCTCCCAACACCAACCCTGCCCATTAATGGACTTCACAGTGATGCTTCTGAACTCCGCAAATAATGCATCATATTTCAATTTACGCAGCCCCTCCCATAGCTGCGCAGTTACTATTCGCACTCGAGGCATCTTTAGAAGCCCATAAAGCACAGGTCAACCTCGCTTTATTAAAGGGGATCATTGTCTTCCAAAACGCCAACATCCAGGGATGACCACCCCATCCTGCTGCCACCGCCTCCTTGCCCACGGGGATCCTGTAGTTGTCTTGCAAACCTAAATGACGTTCATCCTGAACCAAGACTTCCGAATCCTCCCTGTTCTCCTGGTGCCAAGAGTCCATCTAAAACCTTCTTTATCAGCAGGAAGGTCAAGTGAGATCCGGAAGCTGGGCGTCCTGGGTTTGTTGCCCTCCATCAATTACCAGTTGCATCATCGTAAACAAGACACTTTCCAGGCTTAGTTTTCTCGACTGGACGATGGGCAAACAGCAGCTGTAACGCCGGGAGAGCTGAGTCAGCCGGCACAGCCGCAGTGCGCTCGGAGGTTCACGTACGGGCTCCAAAGCGACAGACCCAGGGCGGCTGGCGGCAGCCCCCGCTACTTCGTCTCCCCCTAGATCTTTGCACAGTGGCTTCAGGAGCCCGAGAGTAATGCAGATTCCTCCAAGGCTGTGGCTTCACCCTCCACGCTGTCGTGGAAAACATCCCTTAGCCAGATCCTCCAAATTCCCACAGCCTCCTGGTAATCAGGATGTCTCTCCTCAGAGAACAAAACGCTGGGCCCCCCTCGCAGCTGTGAGCAGCGTGCTTCCCGTCACCCTCCTGCGTCTTCTGCGGTTCCAAGGTTTGGCCACACGCACGCCCACATCCCCCTCACTGCGCCTTCCCTCGGGTCCCAGGAGAGCTGCAGGTGGTCATTTCATTTGCATCTGGTTCTCAGCCAGTAACTAACAGCTGGACATTGTTTACACATCATGAGAAACTTCCCCATCCTTCAGGCGCATCTGCTCCTCACGAAGGACTTCCAGAGAGGTGGGAAGCACCGCCGTGGTTCCTGTTCTACAGTGAAGGAATCCGGGCCCTGCGAAGTGAGTGCCTCTCCCAGGGCAGGAAGTGGTAAGGCTGGGCCGGACCTGCCTTCTCACTCCCCGTGTCTCTCCCTTCCCACTACACCACAGAGCCTTGAATTTGTTCTCTGTGGCCCAAAGCAGAGAACTTTTGGGTTTTTTATGTCTGGGCTACAGCCAAAAATAACTTTTTAAAAGTACGTAGGCCTTTAGCACACTCCTTAGTTGCCATTAAAAATTATAGAAGAATTTTAAATAGTTGCAGAAGATGTAACTTCTGACATACTGGAAATTCTGCCTTTTTAAAATAAAGCAACAATAGTTGAAAAAACGCAATGTCTAATATATCACTTATTTTTTAAAAATATGCATGAATAGTGGAAGCAATCCTGAGAAAGAACAAAGCTGAACACGTCCTGATCTCAAACTATATGACGAAACTACAGTAATCAGAGCAGTGCGATATTGGCATGAAAAGACACACAGATCAATGGAACATAATAAAAATCCCAGAAATAAACCCTTAAGTACATGATCAACTAATTTTAATCTTAAAAAAAGACTCATAGAAACAGAGAGTAGAACGGTGGTTGCCAGGGCAGGAGTGTGGGAGAAACAGAGAGAAGCTGGTAAGAGTGCAAACTTTCATTTATAAAATGAAGATCTCAGGGTCTAAAGTATAACATGCTGATTATAACTGATAACGCTGTACTGTATACATTTGCTAGGACAGTGGAACTTATGTGTTCTCACCCAAAAAAGGGCAAATATATGAGGTGATGGATACAGTAATTATATGATAATTAACTAGACTGCAGAAATCCTTTCATAATGTGTATCAAATTATTGCAATGCATGTTTTAAATATATTATAATTTTATTTGTCAATTATACTGCAATAAAACTAAAAAAAAATAAAGAAGGATTAACAGAACTAATTAGTAGATCTCAAAGCAAAAAAAAATTTGGTTTGGATTTTTTTCCCCTGGAGTCCGGGTATCCATAGATAAATATCACTTAGAGTCATAACAAGATCTAGTTCAAGGTCAGTTACATTCCAATTTCTCATTTTTATAGACATAATAACTTTACTGCCTGTTGACTTAAGTAGATAGATGAGAGCAGATGGTGTTTTATAAAAATGAAACTCAGCTCTTTGCACCTCTTCACATATATGCCAAAAGTCACATTGTCACCAAGTAAAAGCTAGTTTCAGTGATGAGGTGACAATTTAATCAGTGGGTCTTCCAACAAAAGAAAAGCGCTGGAAACCACCTGATCTGCAGCAGAATGAGTCACCAGGACACCGGACACTCAAGGCCCTGTTCTGAGAAGCACATCACACGACGGACTAGGATCTGGAAACCGCTCAGTTGGGTTTGTTACTTCTTCCCTTAGAGGCACCTTTTTAAACCAAGACAACTCTCAGAAAGAATCTGAGAAAGGATATATTCATTCAATGCACCGGGCAATAGAAAATACCTTAACACACGATTTTGACATAACTATGTTTCGACTACATGCTTGTCCACATTATTTGCATATTTTGCTCCTTCCAATAACTTACGAGATGAAGACAGTCTTTCTTGTCAAACCAGTGAGCCAATCAGAACTCCTTTTTATCAGAAAAGTTCTTACCTTATTTTTAATTTCAAGTAAGTGTATTGGTAGATAGACAGATCCATAGTCACTTGATAAACACTGAGAAATACATCATGGAACACACTCATAAAGTCAGTTACTAAAATAAGGAAAGTCAGGATTAAAATGAGATTGAAGCAAGTCAGTTCTGTCATCCAGCTGAAAGTAAACCATAATGACCCGATACCACTGGTCTCCTCATTGATATTTAATCAAGCAATGCAAATGCAGCCAAAGTCCTATGTATGGCAGGAGGCATCTTTCTTGGTCAATGTGTTGCTTGTGTTTGTGAAGCTCTGTTGTTAGGCCCTGGGGAATAACCACAGAAGCACTGTATTTTTTAAACGGCGGGGGAATTCCATTAATTTTGTGAAGTCACATGATCAAACTTTTCGACTCTTTTCTCTGCTTTCAATGTTTTCTTTGCATTGGAAGCACCACAGGGCCCAGTAAATCTGTCCAGGCCATTTTTCTTTTCTAACATCCTATCACTACCCTTCACAAACCCTAACGGTTCCCCAGGGGCCACAGGACAGAGTCTCACTCCAAATCTGCAGGGTCCAGCAGGAGTGGCCCGAGCACTCTTAACCAGCTTTCTCTCCACTCAGCGGTCTCGGCCGTGAGGGGTCCTGGTACTCAGCGCCCATTTCTCACAGCCTCAGTTCTGCTCTGCCCTAAGCTCATTTTGGGAGCCGGAGTTCCACCTCTTCTGCTTGTTAACATCAGTCAAGGAAAAACGCCAAAGCAGAGGCCCGCCCTGTGTCTCCTCTTCCATCCCTCCTGGACCAAGAACATGACCTTGCACATAACTGATGCTCATTAAGTGCCTGCTGCTTGGCCCTTCTGGAGAAACCCGCACTGTCCGCAGGAGCAGGTCCCCGTTTTTCCTGGACCAGCGGTCCCACTGCTGCCAGAACTCGGGATGTGGGAACACCAAGAACACTTATGGAGGCTGACCCAGGAAACAGACTGGCTGGACAGCATGGCCCAGAGGACAGCGAGCTCTCTAAACAAACAAAAACAAGAACAAAAAATAAAATGAAACAAAGAAACTGCAACTGAGATAAATGTGGGAAGTTGTTATGATTTAGCAGAACCTTCTGCCATAGAATCTCAGAGCAGCATCTTTATGTGTTTCTGCTTTTAAAAATATTGCTCGTGTAACCACCTCAGCCGCCCTGAAACCACAAGAACTAAAGCAGGGTATTGCTATCTGCGATTCTAGTTAGTGTTTTAAATGACCTTTGCCTTAAAGCCTCACTGCCCCGGAGAAGGGCTGCACCAAGCCCGGCCGCCAGCTGCAGCTCCCCGGGCCGGCCCTGCCCCGCGCTGAATGCGGGCCAAGGCACCGTTACAGCTTCTTAACAGAAGATTTCTTTTCTTACCGATGACATTCTCCACTTAAAAAAAAAAAGAAAGAAAAGAAAACTGTCTTTCAGATTTAGCTACTTCAATCACAGAAATGTGAATCGGGGCTGGTTTGCATTCTATGAAGGCTGCTTCGCTTTATAAATCCTAAACATTTAAAAATATCTTTGCTTGCTCTGGAATGTCATTTTCTGGTATTTTGGCTTCTTCAACATGAATCTTTTGTGCTTGTGAAGCCATTTCAGTTCTTGGAATTTGCTGGAGACAGATTCCCAAACAGACTGTCATGAGAGGTGACTGTGGGCAGATTCTGGGAGGAATGCACCATTCCCTGGCCTTGCCCTGCATTTTTCCAGGTGCTTTAATGTCTCCCTCAGACCTGAGGAGACTCGATATACCTCTGGACCAGGAAATGTACTGCAGAGAAAGATGCAAAAACTTTAAAATGTTTAAAAAACAAACAAACAAACAAACAAAAAAAACACAGCGTCCAAGGCATTTGGAGAAGAGGAGGAGCAGTTTCAAATCTCAGTTGTCACATTTCCTCTTTCCTACTGCACGGATGGGACGGCCGCAGACTTCCCTCTGCCTCAGCAAAGAAAGGTGTCAGTAAGATATCAGCGACAAATTGCCAGCATCACCGGAGGCGCACGTTGGTAATATTGGTATAGGGCTGGGGGTTCAATAAGATTTCTCAAGTAGGTCCTTTCAAAATGCAGGCAGTGAAAAGGCAAAGGGGGGTGATGAGGACCTGAGACTCAGGGGCAGGAACACTGGATTTAGGTTCCAAAAACGCCCAGACCTCCAGGTCCGCGCACATGTCAGCCCACTGCCTCCATCTCTCCAGCCACTTCCTCCAGTGTCCCCAGCCAGACAGCACCGGCCCTCCCCCTGCACCTCCAGTCAAACCCATCCATCGCCCAGCCCGACCTCCTCCTCCCGCCGGCATCCTCTCCGCACGTCACGGTGCTCATCTTCACGTGACCGAGTCATCCCTCCCCTGCAGACGCTGTCACTCGGGTTTCTCTCTATTCAGCCAAACTGGAATTCCATTCTGGAGCTACTGTGTGTGGGCCTTCAGCTCCCCAGCTGAGCTCTCTAGAAACACACAGTCTCACCGATGGGGGCTTTCAGCCTGTGGCCAAGAGCTTCAGCTGGACTCTTACCGCTACCAGGTGATCTGGCCGCTCTGCGCCCCCCTCTCTAGAGGACTCCTCACTCCTTGTCTCCCCAGGCTGACAAGCCCTCCAGCCGGTGATGGAACAGGGAGGAGCAAATCTGACCCCACACTGTGTCTGCTTCTTTGCCTTTAACCTTTGTGTCCTGCTATAAGGTAACCGCTAAAGGGATGTGGCCCATCTCTGGGAAGCCTGCCTCCCAGGGGATGAGTGCTAAGATAAAACACCTTTGCTGAGCTCCCAGGGAACAGCCTGCCCAGGCCCGGCTGTGAGCGGCTGCAGGCAGGAAGCCCTTGACACCTGCCCTTGGGAGGCTGACTGGAACAGGAAGTGTTTGACTTCACTCCCTCCCCTTTGGGTATAAAAGAAGCCTGAATTCTAGCTCAGGCAGGATGGCTCTTTGGGACACTAGTCCACCACCTCCTCGGTCTGCTGGCTTTCCAAACACAATCACTACTCCTTGTTCCAACAACTCACCTCTCGATTTACTGGCCTGCCGTGTGGCAAAAAGGACAAGCTGGGACTCGGTAACAGTGACTTTATTTCCTACTTCACAACGGAAACATAAGCAATCAGAAGAAAACTCCTTTTCTGAGCGCCGCCACCCAGGCACCCATGTATCTGTCACAAGTCTGTCCCCATCAGTAACTACATTTGCTCTTCCCAAAGCAAACAAGCCCACTTGTACACAAGCACACCTCTCTCACCCACTCAAGAAACGGTTCCAGCCACGCTCTGTCCAACATTACCAATTTTTACTCTCTGTTGAATCATTCCCATTGGCATATAAATAATGCTAATGCTTCCAACTACAAACTAATTCTCCTGGCCTGAATCGCCCACCAGACACCACCCACATCCTGCTCCCCTTTGCAGCAAAGCCTCTGTCCCAGGTCCGCTCCCCACACCGTTCCCTCCACACCCACTCCCACTGGGTTTGGTTGCCACAGCCGCAGGACCCACCTGATATTTTGCTGTTTTTACCAAAGCCACCAGTGACCTGCATGGTGCTGATCCAAGAGTCGGTTCTCAGTCCTCCCCCACCTGCGCATGCCCACACTGGACACAGCCCATCACTTCCTCCTTCTCAAGTGATTTCATGTGGCTCCCAAGATGCGCACCCCTGGTCCTCCCCTGCCCCCCTGGGGGTTGCCTTGAACTCCGTCACTGGCTTTTCCTCTTCCCTTGCTCCCCACATGGGAGGGAAGTCCCAGGGGCCGATCCTGAGCACTCTTCTCTCCCTGGGGCTCTCATCTGACCTTACTCCTTTAAATACCCATCACGAGCCAAGGATCCCACCGTATCTCCAGCTCGGATTACCACCTTCAACTACAGATCTGGGTATGCCTGCCCACCCAGCATCTCCGTGTGGGTATCTTATAACCTCTAGCTCAGTCTGCTCAGAACTGAGCTTCTCACCTCTTTCTGCACCAAACCCTCTCTGCCTGCAGACTTCTCCATCACAGTTGCTCACAACTCCCTCTAGGTACACATGCTGAAGTCCTCGCCTTCTAGGATGGACCTTCCCTTCTTCTCAAGTCCCACGGCCATTCTGCCTTCAGGGCTCTACCTCCAAAATATGCCCAGAATGGGAGCTCGCTTCACGACTTCCGCTGCCACCAGAGGAGCAAGACACCACGATCGCCTGTCTGAATTACCAACAACTCTGAGTGCTCTCCCGGTCCACACCCCCCATCCTGCACGCGCTGCATTCTGTCCACATCCATGCCAGCATGAGCCTATTACCATGGACCCTGTCCCTCCTCTGCTTAAAACCCTGCACTGATTTCCTACCACAAAACCTGGAATTCTACCCAAAGGTCCACAGAGCCAAGTGCACGGTCAGGTTTCTGTTACCTCCTGACCGCACCTCCCTGCTACCCTGTACCCTTGGTGTTTTTCCAAGATTCTGGGATGCACAGACCCGACTCTGGGCCTTCGCACCCACTTTCCCTTCTAACTACAGTTCTCTTGTCCCAGACTCTAAACGCCTAGTTCCCCTAGTGCCTTAAATCCATGTCCGGATGTCAGCTTTTTACTGAGATCTCCCGGAGCACTGGATTTCAAACTCCACCCGTCTACACTCAGTTGCTTTGTATCTTCTCTGCAACACTTACGCCTGGCAATCAAACATACCATTTCCCTGTGGCGTGTATGCAGTCTGTCTCTCGGTGCCGGTCCTTAACCTCCCCACTCACGTCCCCGCTAACCCAGAGTCACCACGAGAGCAGCCTGCGTCTGCCATGCTCACCCCGCGTCCCGAGTCAGAACAGCGCCTGGCACAGCGCAGGTGCCCCATCCACGTGTTCTGGGTGGATTCATGAATCCTAGGCCTTATGGACGTCACTGTGACCTTCCAAGCCCGTTTCCTGGACTACGAGCTGAGGCCAGCAACATCAACCCCACAGGGTTGCCATGGTCAGGAAATGAGGACCCGTGCGGAAATCTTTGTAAAATATTTTACAATTTTTGTAAAGTTATTAATAGTAAAATAATTACTATAATTGCTTAACCTAATGTGTTCAGGACCATCCTTAAAATTCTTTCAGAGGAGGCGAAGTAGGTAACTGCGTACATAGTGTGATTTAAGAGATACAGAGAAACCCATCCAGGAGGGTCTATGGTCTTCCCAGGCAATGGCTTGAGATTCCACTAAGACCTAAATGAGGGTTTTCGAGCCTTTGTTTTCCAAACTCAATGTTACCTCCGAGAAGTCCTGACGGGAGGAGAGGAACGGTCTTCTGGTCAAGTCCCGGGGTCCTGGGGGGCGTCCGTGCTCTCAGCTGGCTCCCCCGCTCATGGCCGGCCGCCCGTCGGGAGAAGCGCGGTCTCTGGCCCTGGGGTCCCTCCAGATCTGGGGGTGGGAAGGGTACCAGGCTCAGCGGGGTGCCGGGCACCTGGGAAACAGGAGAGGGTCACAGGAGCTCAGAGAGCAGGTCTGGGGGGAGGGCGGCTGAGACTGTCATGCAGACTTAGCACCCCCAGCCTGCGTCCCCCACGTCTCCAAGCCGGGAGGGGAAGCTGCTGATATAACCACTAGAAATTTTATCACATCTATGTTTGGAAAGCATCCCAGTTCACTGAGATTTATGGAATAAATAACCAAATTCCACCAAGAAGGTCACAGATAAACCCACCAACACAGACAAGTCTCAGGTGACAAAGTGCCCCTGGGTCTCCCTTTCTGTCCTCCTCCTCTTCCAACCACAGCTGTTCACGTTTGCCCCAATGGGACTCCTACAGGGAGAGGTTTAGGTCCAGGAAAAGCTTAAAAATAAGGCGAGATCACGCTAACTGTAATCCCCAGGGCAAGCACTAAGAAGATAACTGAAAAATGTATAAAACGATGAACAACAGCAGAATTACAATGGCACGCTCGTAAAAGAAAACAAAACAGAAGAATAAAGGATCACAAAAGACACAACACCCACGGGGGAAGAAAATAGCAAACTGGCAGACATACATTCTACCTGATCAGTAATTACACTGAAAGGTCTAAACACTCCAGTCAAAAGGCAGAAATCGGTACAATGGACAAAAAAATGTATGTTGTTAGAAGAAACCCACTTCAGAAAAGCATCAAAAAGAATAAAATGCTTATAAATAAATGTAAAAGGATACGCAAGACTTGTACGTTGAAGACTACCAAAACCTCATTACAAGAAATCAAAAACAATAAAGAGAAAGATATCCTGTGCTCATGGGCTGGAGGGCAGTATTGTTAAAAGGCAGCAATGCTCCCCTAATTGATCTGCAGACTCAATGCAATCTATATTAAAATCCTCACTTTCTTTTTTGCAGAAATTGACAAGCTGATCCTAAAATTCGTACAGAAAGCCAAGACAACGCATATAGCCAAAAGAACCCTGACAAAGAAAAGCAAAATTGGAGAATTCATACTTCCTACTGTCAAAAGAAACATTTAAAAAGCTATGCCTTCAAATTAGTGTAATATGGACATAAGCACAGACGTACAGAGCAACGGTTTAGACTCAACAGCCCAGAAATAAACCCAGACGTTTATGGTTAATTGATTCTTTTTTCCAAGAGTGCCAGAGTGTAAATGACAGCTTTTCAACAAACGGTACCAACATTCAAGAAATGAGTCTCTACACAGACCTTCCACCTTTCACAAAAATTAACTCGAAAATGAGTTATAGACCTAAATACCAGGGCGAAAATTATAAACCTCTTGGCAGGAAACACAGCAGTAAGTCCTTGTGACCTTAGATTAGGCACTAGTTTCTTGGACATGTTGTCCAAAGCACAAACAACAAAAGGAAAAAAGACAAACTGGGACTCCATCAAAATTTTAAAATTCTGTGTGTTATCATACACCACCAACAAAGTAAAACCAAACCAAAGAAGGGTAGAAAATATATACAAATCACATATTTGATAAGGACTTTGTATCCAGATTATATACAGAACACCTTCAAATCAGCAATAAAAAGACAACCCAAATTTTTTCAGTGGGCAAAAGATTTCAATAGACATTTCTCTAAAACAGTTATCCCAGTGTACAATAATCACATTCAAAAACGCTCAGCAGGGTGACTCGATTAGGGAAAGGCAAATCAAAACCATGACGAAGCACCACGCCCCCTGCGCCAGGATGACTAGAGTCCAAGACAGAGGATTAGACGTGCAGGTGCGGTGTGGAGGACGCTGAGCCTCACCATCACTGCTGGGACCCAGAGTGTTGCAGCGGCTCTGGGAGACTGTGTGGCAGCTCCTCCCAGCGTTGAACCTGGAGTCACAGACGACCCAGCGATTCCACACCCAGGCACACGCCCAAGAGGACGGGAAATAAATGTCCACACAGAAACCTGCGTGTGAATATGCACAGGGCAGCGTGGTTCCAAAGTGCCGAAAAGCAGAAGCAACCCTAATGCCCATCAACCGGCGACTGTGAAAACAAGACGCGGTGGGTCCCCATGGTGGGTTTGGAACAAAGCACTGAGGCATGACACGGTAAGGATGGACCACGGACACATCAAGCCAAGCAAAGCAGGTCAGACGCAGAAGGCCACACACTGCAGGAAAGTGTGCGTATGGAATGTCCACAACAGGCAACCCCACACACAGGCAGAAACAGGTCCGCGGGCTCCAGGGGTTCGGGAAAGAACTGAACACGTTCCGGAACTGGGTGGTGGTGATGCTCGTACGTGACGACACCCTGAAAACCGCAGGGTCATATATTTCAACATGGTGAATGTTATACTGTGTGAATTCTATCTCAGTGACATTATTATCAAAACATACACACATCCACGGGAGAAAATGTAAAGGCATAGTAACGCCAGAATTTCCCCGGCTCCCTCTGCGCAAGTGCAATATTTGCTCATCAGAAAAGCAATGCCAGCCTCTGAACCTGGCTTATTTTTAAGCATCTCTGGTCGGGAAGCAAAGAACAAAATCAATCCTGTCCTTCCAGTCACTTCAAAGTGGGGTATCTGAGAGCGGCAGATGTTTCCATCCGAGCAGACGTGAGACACATCCCAATGGAAAACTGCGCGCATCCCCTGGGTGGCTAGGCTCTCCTCGTGCGCCTTTACTAAAATGACAAGCTTTGCCTGCAGGCGGCCTGAGCAAGTGAGTTCTTCTCCTGCAAAGCTCAGGACCAGCTCCTGAAGTCCACGGCCTTGCACGTGGAGGCTGAGAGCTCCGAGTGACCTCGCCCCTGGCCCGGCCCCTGCCCGGAGCAGCCCTCTCCCCCTGCAGAAAGCGCCTCCTCCATCCCAAAGCATCAAGGTACCCACTCCAGAAAATGTGATCCTGGGTTTTGCACATCTTTTCTCTGCCTTTGCTTGGCAATACATTTTAATCCTTCAAACAAAAGATAATACCACACAGTCTCTTTTACTGTGTTTCGGCCATTGTCCCCAGGTCTGAAAAGCCAGTGAATAGAATTATAATCTGTAGCGAGAAAGAAAAGCTCTCCACGAGCTGGTACACTGACAGTAGTAGACCTTTTTAGCCGCATTATTGAAAGGTTTACAAGGAAAGGCTGCAGGCTGGGCCCCTCTGCGCAGAGCTGTGCTGTGAGCCTGTGCCTTTGCAGGCTGCCGGCAGCTTGCAAAGCCCCCCAGCCCACCTTCCAGAGCCCTGCCCAGGGGGCTGCTGTGCTCTGGCTTTGCCTGGGCACCACCAACAGGCATGAGTGAAAGCATTGAAGTTCTTCACTCGCACATTTACTACAAGCGGTGGCCGCCTCCAGCCAGGGCTCCGACCTCCGGGTGCTCAACTCCGCCCTCCCTGGGGCCCTGCTCACAGAGCTGCGCAGAGTGTGAGCGGTCAGTCCCCGCCCCACCTCCCCACGAGCCCAGCTAGTTTTAGTGCCTGACGCTGCAGAGAACCAGGGGTGCACGTGGTGGGTTTTAGCAGAAACACCTATAGTCAATGTTCATCTATTATTACCCTTTTTTTCTTTTTTGCATCCTTACCATCTGCTGAGATGCTGGGTAGGAATGAATGGATCTGACATGATCCTGCTCTCAGGGAGACCAGACTGGGTAGCAGTCTTTATGCCCACACATTACTCTCTGAGTGATTAAACATGAAAAAAAAAAAACCAACAAAAAAAACACTACTGTTTGTCCCCTGAAGCAAATGTGATGCACTGCAGCCTAGGACCAGGCTTCTTGTCTTCCAGACTTAAGCTCTTCTGGAATCCCAATTTCATTCTAATAGAATTGAATCAGTTCACCCCTTTATATGACCAGGGCTGCAACATCAGATTGTGAACAAAGGACTCAACTGTTTGGATACCCTCAGAGCCAAACTGGTGCAAAAATCTGCATTAAAGAAATTATTTCACTCATTTGCTTCTTTCACCAATTATACGTACTTCAATATATAAATGGATCTGATTAGTGAGTTATATGTAAGATTATTCCCTGTTAAATTAGTTCACCAAGCAAAGAACAGCTGGGATCACTAAAATAACAAGGTTTATGAGAAAAAACTGAGGTTAGAGATAATCACTCAAAACCTTTAGGGCTTTGTAAAATACAGACACAGACATACTATAGATATGTACACACACACACACACACACGTATGCTTAGATCCATACTGCAGGACTGCGGGGCCTGCTGAGAGAGCACTGTGGTCAGAACCAGGGCCAAGCACTCCCCCAGCCCCACAGAGCAGCTCGGGTGCAGGTGCACAACAGCAGGAAACTGGACTCAGCCAAAGCCGTGTTTTGTCCGGTGATTAGGAGAGTGGGAGAAAGGACTGCATTTCAGGAAAAAAAGGACTGAGGACATAAAGGTGGCAGGGAGCACTGAAAAGGAAGTAGGGCTGGCGATCCCGTGGGGATGAAGTATTTCTGAAGACCAGGAGCAAAAGGATTAGGGGCAATGAGGAAGGATGGTGATCAGAGTGGGTACTGGATGTCGGATGTCAGCATAACCGGGTATCGTTCTGGAACGTGTTGATGACAGAACACTGCGTAGCGTTCTTTGTAAAAGTGAAAACTGGAAAGTGACTTAAATGCCCATCAAGAGGGACACATTGAGTAAATAAGACTTGTCCTCCATACAAGTAAAGGACCTGGACCTCTAATTATTGGTATGAAGAGATGTCTAAGACATAACAGCAAATACAAAGGCGTAAAACAAGACATTGTATATATCCAAATTGTGAACATACATTTAAGTTATACACTCACACACACACACAATTTTTCTATAAGAATGTAGAAAAGAAAAAACCGGTAAATCTTCCGTATGTACTTAAAGAAATCTCACTCTTCATTTTAGTCCTAATTGAACATTTATTTTTAATTTCTGCATTTATAACTCTAAGTTTTTAGAACTGAAGATTTTTGATGTCGTATATTATCCATAAGATACTAAACACTGAGAGAAAGTAATCATTTTTCTTTGGCCTCACAAAAGGACCTCGTAAGTGGAACACACTGCAGACTCTGAATTACAGTCCTTCCAAAATGCCCCATTGCTTTGCGTTCCAGGTTCCTTGAAGCAAATCCTTAGAGCAGCCTGACTTGGGCACAAGGATTAGAATTAGTGGAGGCTCTTGCTTCTTCCTCTCTCTCCATAATGAATGGGGATTGAGACTCAGCTAATGAGCACAGACTCCAGCTCGCAGAGAGAGATCCTCCCACTTACCTGCAATTCCATACACACGAGGACACAAAAGAGGTCCGAGGGCAATCCTTCTACTCTCCCAAGCTTCCGATTTCCAAATCAAGAACTGTCTTTTGGTTGCTGCTGACCTTGCAAGTTCAAGAATTCAAATTCAGAAATTTTAATTCAAGAATCCATGTGGCTCTCTGTGCGTTTCAGCATTTGCAGCCACAGTAAGTGGAGGTTTTCGTGTGTGTGGCTGCTTGACTCTGCTATGAATAGAGGTCTTGTCCGGCTTCTATAAAGCCATCTCTGTCTACGGGCATTGTACGCTAACAGTCCTACACACTGGGGGCCAGAGGGACCCACAGTCATCCCTTTAGAGTTGTCCTGCAGCTAGTGATTTCACATTTGTCTTCTCTGGGGGAAAATAAAACACATTCTTCAGCAATGGAGATATCTGTCAGATTATAGCTATGGAACAGATTCATTGGCTCATTAACTATCAATTAATTAAATGAGTTTCCTTTTCAATTCTCTTGTTGTGATAAAAGGCATTTGGCTAATACCATCATCCTTGAGTCTAAGAAATGACTCATAAAAATGAAGCTAATTCTTAGGCTTAAACTTGCTCACAAAGAGCTGATTGATTTGCCTAACTGGATACTGAACTAGGCACAAATTAAGCAGCTTGTTATAGCAGAGGCATTACTGCAGGGGAAAAAAAATAGTTTATTTAGAAGGATGAGATAAAACACACCTCAACTTGAAAGAACTTAGAAATTAATTCCTTTGACTATGTAGCTTTGAAAAGGAATAAGGTAGATGTTTATGTGCTGATAAGGACAAAGCTCCAAATTAAGTAGGAAAAAAGAGCAATATGCAGCATTTTCCAAAAAAGGAGATGAGGGGACTGGTGTGAAAGTATATGTAAGAAACTGACAGCAGATGCCTCTGGTTCAGGAGACAAACAGCCTGGGGGCAGAGGGAAGAAGTGCTTTGTAATGTAAAAGTTTTTGCACTGCTAGGCTTTTGAATTTTTAATGTACTATATGTATTTTTTATTGAGGTGAAATTCACATAATACAAAATTACCCATTTTAAAATTCACAATTGAGTGCATTTAGTGCATTCACTATGCTGCGCAGGCAGAAATCTATGAAGTTGCAAGGGATTCCCATCGCCCCCAAATAAAACCATCTCCCACCAAGCAGCTGATCTCTACTCCCATCCGCTCTGTCCCTGGCAGCCAGAAATCTGCTTCGTGTCCCTGTGGTTTCACCTATTCTAGATATTTCATATAAATGAAATCATACAATCGGTGACCTTTTGTGTCTGAGTTCTTTCTTTTGTACTTCATTTTTAAAAAATATAATTTAAATAAAATATTTCCTGGAAAAATTCCATGCAAGTCATTCATTACATTTTTCAAAATTCTTTGAATGTCTAATACCTGTAAATCAATTATATCAAATCTCATAAATGACAGAAAGATGAAATTAGCCAAGAAAAGATTATCCAGCTGATGATGTTCTGCTTCATAAGGCAAAATCTTATCAGTCTATTGAAGGAAAGTTTGAACATCCACCTTATGCAGAATATCCTGCAAAGTGTCACAAGTAATTGAGAAGAAAGAGAAAGTTATCAGGCTCAAAGCTGGTAGGGAACACAGGCTTCGTTCACTTACAGGTTAGAAAGTCAAGGCCCAGACCCACAGAATCGCCCTGCTTCACACTGCAGGCACCTGTGTCTCCATCGGTGCCCTCTTCAGGACCACGGCAGACGCCTTCACAGGGTTTGTCATCGAGCAAAGGAGGGTGAGACAGAACAGCACAAACTTGAGGGTGGAGGCCTGAGGTCTCAGCTCTGACACACGAAGAGCCATCACTCCCATCCTCACAGGGAAGGGCTGCACAAACCCATCCTCAGCAACTTCTTGGCCCCAGCAGAAAACTGACGGCGCAGGACAAGCCAAGCCCCTGAAACCTGGGGAGGCGAGGTCCAACGGCCGCAGCCGAGGTCTGCTCGCCAGAAGAAGCCACTGGTCACCTGTGTGGTCACTATCGTCAACTGCTGGAGGCTGAGTATGAACCGGCCTGACTGAGAAAGAAACTGTGAGGGGCCATCGTCTTGAGGGGGGTGCACACTCTGGTGGCTCTGACCTCCAGGAACCCCACCAGGTTCTCACGGTGAAGGGCCAAGAACACGCATTCCTGGCTCTGGCCAGGGTGGCGGAAGAGGGAAGAGGAACCAATCGAAATGTGCCAGGACGGTCTGCACAACAGAGGCCCGTCCTGCAGGCCTCACCCAACCCAACAAAGGGCAAGGACCCCACTCCAGTCCCTCTCACCTCCCCGTCTCACACAAGGAGGATCAAAATCGCTAGGGAACTCTCATGAAGGCCAGAGCCCAGGTACACCAGCCTGCTTAAAGACTGAGGTTTAATCTTGAGAGTACAGAACGGTCCCCTGCCCCTCGACTCACAGCCTCGTTAGAGGGCCCCAGTGCGGTCACGGAGAGTTACAGCTGAGGGGGCAGCAGGAATCAGACACTCTCTAAGGGGGAGCTCCTAGGAAAGTTCTTAGGAAACTCCAAAGACAACAGGGGAAACAAAAAGTCACGAGAGGAATTTGAAGCCTCTGGCACCTACAGCTTCAGCACACATTAAACATAGCTCAGCTCCGACCAACAGCAACATAAAACCTCTCCCGAAAGGCCTTTTACCTCAGTTCCTACTAACAAGTACATCGCGTTCAGCTATCAAGGCAAGAGAATTCACAATCTGAAGAGACAGAACAAACATCAAAACCAGACTCAGACATGACCAGACACTGGGATGATCACACAGGGAACTAAACTAGCTATGGTTAATACATTAAAGGTTCTTTGAGGAAAAGGAGACAAATTGCAAGAGCCAATGGGTCATATAAGCAGAAAGATGGAATTTTTAAAAAAGAATCAAAGGAAACCCTAGAAAACAAAACCATCGTAAAAAATGAAGACTGTCGGTCAGGCTCATCAACAGAGTAAGCACAGCCGGGGGAAAAGCCAGTGAGCTTGAAGATGGGGCAACAGAAAGTTCTCATACTAAAGTGCAAACAGAAAAAACAAAATAAAAATTTAAAAACTCAGAACAGAACATCCAAGAACTGTAGGATACTTTCAAAATGTATGACATAAGCATAATTAGAATACCAGAGGGAGGAAACAAGAGAGAACAGAGCAGAAAAATATTTGAAGCAAGAATGGCTGAGAATTTTCCCAAATCACTTATGAAACCATAGATTCAGGAAGCTCAGAGAACATCAAGTACGACAAATACTAAAATACATACTCCTAGGCATATCATATTTGAAGGTAAAAATCAAAGGCCAAATAAGAATCTCAAAAGAAATCAGAAAGAAAAGAGAAAAAACACTGTACCTGCAGAGAAGCAAGAATAAGAAATTAGATCTAACTTTTCTTCAGAAACCAAACAAGCAAGAAGAGAGTGGAGTGAAATATTTAAAGTGTCAAAATTAAAATACCACCAAACTAAAATCCTATTTCCAGGAAAACTGTCCTTCAAAAGTGAAGGAAAAATAAACACCTTCTCAGATAAGCAAAAATTGAAGGAATCCGTTACCAGTTGTCCCACCTCAAAAACAACGCAAAGTTCTTCAGAGAGAAAAAAAAAATTATGTAAGTCAGAATCTCAAATCAGCATAAACACAGGAAAAGAGATTGAGAAGGAATCAATGAAGGCAAGATATAGTATTTCATTTTTCTTTTAATTGATCTAAAAGAAAATACTTAAAGCCAGAACAGTGACGATGTATTGGGTGACTACAGAATATGGATAAGGGAAGTGAGTAACAGCAGAGTCACAAAGGAAGAGAGGGGAGAATCAGGAATACTTTGCTAGGCACTTTTCCTACATATCAACTGGTATAGCGTTATTTGAAAGTGGATTTAGTTTAGTAAAATATATATATATGTATATATTGCAAATTCTGGAGCAACCACTGAAAGATGTTAAAAACTGTACTTGATATGCTAATAGAGGAGATAAAATAGAATTATACAAAATACTCAAAACCAGAGAAATCAGGAAAAGGAGGAGGGGAAAAAAAAGAACAGATGAATAGAAAACAATTTCAAATATGGTAAATATTAATCCAACTACATTAATAATCATTTTAAATGTACCTCATCTAAATACACCAGTCAAAAATTGGAGATTTTCAAAGTGGATAAAAAAGCAAGATTCAACTGTATGCTTTCTAAATAAACCCACTTCAAATAAAAAGATTCAAGTTAAAAACAAAGGGATGGAGAAAGATATTACTTGTTAATGCTAATAAAAAGGAAGCTAGAGTAGCTATGTTAATTTCAAACAAAACAGACTTCAGACCAAGGAAAATTATCAGGGATAAAGAGGAACATTATGCAGTCATAAAGGGGTCAATTCTCCGAGAAAACATAAAAAATACTAACGTGTGTGCACCTAACAACATAGTGTCAATATACAGAAGCAAAACCTGACAGACCTGTAAGGAGAAATAGACAAACCCACTATTATACTGCAGTTAGAGGTTTCACCACTCCCTTCAGTGACAGGCAGACTCAACAAGTACACAGTTGACCTGAAGAGCACTAAACAGTCAATCTGATTTACCTGACACATACAATATTCCATCCAACAACAGCTGAATACACACTCCTCTAGTTCACATGGAACACTCTAGGCCATAAAACACACTTGAACACATTGACAAAAACAAAAGGAATCGTACGAAGTACGCTCTCCCATCGCAATGGAATTAAACTGGAAGCCGGTAACAGCAAGATAGCTGGAAAATCCCCAACTATCTGGAGATTCAACAGCACATTTATAAATAACACATGGGCCAAAGAAGAAGTCTCAAGATGAAAATTAAAATATAACTTATCAAGATGAGCAGAATGTGGCAAATACAGTGCTTACAGGGAAATTTATAGCATTAATATATAATATAGCAAATATTCCAGAAGAAGTGAGGCTGCAGGGAAGGGGGCAGGGCACAGCCATTAAAGGAAGGACGCCGCAATGAGCACCAAGACGGCAGGAGATCCAACTCCCAGTGGACCTTGAGCTTCAATACGCCTTCATTGTCACACAAAGGCTGCTAAGTGGCACACCCACCGGTGCCATGACACTTTCAAGACTGACCATAAAAGGTCAAAAAGTGGGCAATGGCCCAATTCCAAAGGCCCAAAAAGTGGGAATACCCGCCCCTTCCCCACAGTAGTTGGAATAGTCCTCCCATTTGTTAGCATATGAAGTTACCGAGCCCATGAACGCTAGCAACCCCACACCTTGTGGCCAATCTCACTTTCCTAGGTGACCCCACTCTCTGAGGCCACCACCTCTAGCCTCTTGAGATGGCCCGGATTCTGCCTGTGGAATGTGTATCTCCTAGGCCTCTCGGTCGCGCTCTCCGTCCTTCGGAGACGCCTGCACTCTGTCTACGGGGTGCATCTCTGTAAGCAAACCCACCTTCACTCAACTGTGGCTCTCTCTTGAATCCTTTCCTGTGCACAGCCAAGGACCCTCACCTGGCGGGCGCATCCCAGGGACTCACACAAGACCTGACCCAAGTCCCAAGACGCGACCATTCTGCATCAGAAGAAAGATCTAAAATCAGTCATCCAAGCTTCCTCTTTAGAAAACCAGAGTAAGAGCAACTTGGCCTAAAACAAGCAGGAGAAAAGACGCAGTAAACACTGGGGCAGAAGTCAATGAACTCATAAACGGAAAAGCAACAGAGAAAAACAAAAACTCACGAGCTGATTCTTAAAAGACCAATGAGGCTGATAAACACCCAGTTGTGTTAGGCAGGTAGGTAAGTGTGGGCACCGGCAGACAGGGGGCGGAGAGGGAGGATGGCCCGGAAAATGACGTTCTGCCCCACCTCCAGCAAAAAGAAACTTCACTTCTTCTAAATGGGTCCCAGCAAGAAATCAGTTAAAACCCAACAGCCACAACTGACTTCACCGGACGCAACTCAATGTTCATGATATTTTAATTAAGTGAGGTTTAGCCCATTCCCCTTGGGTTTCTGTGTGTTCACCATGGGGGAGGACACGCACAAAGGGGGCGACTAAGCACTCCAGGGGCAAGAGCCGTCAATCAAAAGACCACCTCTAAGCGAGGCTCTCAGAGAAAGGGGAGATTTGGAAAACACCCCTTCTCCCCCCTTGGATCAGCCCGCCTCCCGTTCTTGAAGGCGTATTTTTCCTTTTCTAAGAGTCTTTTAAGATCTTTCGCTACACAACGCACCATCTCCCAAGTGTGAACATCCTTCAGGTATGACACGAACTGTGGTCTTCTCTTTTCCAGGGGGTAACAGGCTAAAATTGTGAAGGTTAAGATGAGCACATAAAACTGTGAACAAAAAAGACTGCAGACCGTGTCAGTAAACAAAGAATGCTGAAGCCATCAAGTCATCAGTGGCTGCCACCACCCCCCAGTGAAGACAAGCCTGCAACCCATCCCTGCAGCACGTCCTCTGCAGCCACTCACAGTGGTGCCCTCTGAGGGGACTCTGAATAAGAAAGGACAGGACACTGGCCCTAGATAGCTAGGTGCTTGTCAAAGGAATGAATTCAATGAGCCCAAGTGTTTGCTTCCTCCCACACATAGAAAAGCACTAAATTCTTTTAACCTGAGATGCCTGGTTTTCTTTAGTTAACAAGTAATCTTTTAGTGTTCCAACTCCCTGGTCTTCGTTGCAAGGCTCCTCTATATCCCAGCCCGTCCCCTACCTCTTCGGAGCAGTCCTTCAGAGCCATCTGAGAGGCTGTCATCTCGGGCTGAGTCCTCAGAATTGTCCACCGAATAAAACAACTCTCAGCTTTTAGGTTGTGCATTTATTTCAGCTGACAAAACATAAGGGTGTGAGCTTTCAGTAGGAAAGGCAGGTAGGACTAACCTCGGCCCAAAGCCTCGTATGTGCTGTATCTGCCAGCCCTGGGGTAGTCTGGGGCACTTTCACGGGACACTTAAAGGCAAAATAGCAATCAAAAGAGAAAAATAGGAGGGAGGGTATAGCTCAGTGGCAAAGTGTGTGCCTAGCATGCGTGAGGTCCTGGGCTCAACCCCTGGTACCGCCATCAAGAAAAATAAATAAATAAACCTAAATACCCCCCCCAATTAAAAAAAGAGAGAGAGAAATAAGGGAAGGAAGAAACATGGCACAGTTTCACTTAGGCTGTTCTAAACAGAAACAGCTGAAGAGCTAGAGACAATACCAGCCCTGATGGGTCTAATACTTCCCATTTTTGTGGACCAGGAAGGCAGTATTTTCTTCAAGTGGGATGTGCTTTTGAGATGGAATTTGAGCGCATTAGGCAGTATTTGTCCCAGTTCCCAGAGCCCTCACCTCTTCCTCACGCCTCACACCTGTCTGCCTCCCTCCCTGTGGAATTCCTTGAGAGTTATATGTGGATCTGCCCTCTGGCTAGGATTTAAATGTTTTTCTTTAAATGTTCTCTTTTGCGACGTAGGTCATCTTCAGAGGAGACCTGAAAAAGCAGCAGCCCTGGGAACATTTACAGCGAGGTTAAGGGTCTTTGCAGAGGTTTCTGATGGGACATGAAGTCCGGGGCAGGACTGTGGCTGCTGTCCCCGTGGCCCTGCTCCATGAGGCTCAGGTAGTGACCACAACCACAGGGGCACGGGGAGCCTGGACTTCGAGGGGCCACAGTGTCATGGTTACGACATCAACTGTCACTGCGCAGGTGCAGGGACGTGAGCTAGAAGCGGGCCTGAAAGAGCACCCCTGCAGGAAAAACGTCTGTGTTTGCACCTCTCTGTCTTGTTTAACTAACAGACAGGTGTTTCCTGATTGACCCTCATGTCTCTTCTAGCCCCTGCAGCAAATCATCCACTGGGGATGCAGGGTTATTTGCTAAATACCTATTTGTCGTGGAAGAAACAATCAAATGTGTTCTTGGAGGGGGCAGAATGTACAGTCAAACACATTTTTAACTGGATATAATTTATTTCACTATAAAATTATATAGCACCACAATTTTTAAAAATCAAAAATAGAAAAAAAAAGTCACAGTCCTTGTGAGTTACGATTCCTTTCCCCAGGATATTGTCCACATCTGTGCATATTTTGTGCATCCATTTCAGTCTCATAATTGAGACATTTTCCCACTTTCCCACTTTCTCCCATTTTTTCTTTTTTTTTTTAAATGAAAAAGTTCCCTGTAACGCCTCACCTCACCCAACACAAGAGTGATTTTCACTTTTACAAAGGGCTTTTAACACAATCTCCAAAAATCTTACTGAGTTAGAGCAGAATATTTACTTAACCACACTGAGATGTTTTCCTTTGGGCTGTTATTTAGAACAAACAAACAAACAAACGAAGAGGAGCATTTGTGCTACAAAGCACTTCTTTTCCCCTACATTTAGTATCGTGTCTTTGAGCAAAATTCTCCGAAGTGCAACCGTCTGAAGTAATCATGCAGTTGCAAATAAAAATCATGCATTTATCTCTAAGTCATCCCTTCCCCCAGCTCAGGCCTAAAAATTCATTCCTCCTGCTGAGGCAACATGATTTATATTTAAATACTTCCTGTTCTTCAACAAGGGCCCACTTCATCATCTGGGCGAACGTTCCTGGTAGCTAATTTCTCTAAGAAATTTTCTTTTAATTTGAAAAATTTTAAACCCAGACATTCTTTCTCTTACCACTCAAGGTATTTATTACCACCTAATGGTGGATGTACTATAACTAGACTGATTTCTAGATAAGCAGCGTGATGGGGTAAGATACACAGAATCCTCATCAGGAGAAATCCCTGGGGAATTTCAACTAAAATCACAGAAACTCCATTTGCAGCTTCCGGATGGGTTGTTTTTATTAGCAGCTCAGCTAAGGGTTTTTGTCATTTGGGGTCAGTTTATAAATGTCAGTGGTTTTAAAAACCACCATATGGTAGTGTTTCAGAAAAAAGAAAAAAAGAAAAGAAAAGAAGAGGGAAGGGAAGGGAAGGGGACGGAAGGGAAGGGGAGGGAAGGGAAGGGAAGGGAAGGGAAGGGGAGGGAAGGGAAGGGGAGGGGAGGGGAGGGGAGGGAAGGGAAGAAACCCTAAACCTTCAGGCAGGGGCGTCACGTCCTTTATTTATTTATTTTTTTTAATGTACTGAGTTCAGCTGAAAGTTTAACACACTGAAGCTGCCTGTACCAGGCGCCATGCAGGGAATTCAAAAATGGGTGACGAGTGACAGAAAAAAAAAAAAGTAGGGGGAGCATATAGCTCAGGCGTAGAGCATGTGCTTGGTGTACACGAGGTCCTGGTTTCAACCCTCAGTGCGTTCCTTGAGGGGGAAAAAACAAAAAGAAATGTCATAATCTCATTACGGGGGAGGGTAGAGCTCAGTGGGAGAGCACATGCTTAGCAAGAACGAGGTCCTGGGTTCAATCCCCAGTGCCTCCATTAACATAAGCAAACAAACAAACAAACAAGTAAATAAACCTAATTACCTCCCTCCAAGAGAAACAAAAAAGAAAAGAAAAATCTTGAAAGGCAGAGCTTAATTTAACTCAGGGATGTTTTACTTACGGAGAACTCACGGCAAATCATGCCAAACACTCAAAAGCACCGTCATTTCGGGTTGAATCTAATTTCTGTATAACTGTGCCTGACTCTCAGCTGACTAAGTGACAGTTATATTTTGTTGACTGACACGATCCATATGTTACTATCAATTCAGTTTTTTTTTTACTACATTAAAGCTAATACTTATTTCCAGGATTTTAAAATACTCAGTTTTGCAAAGCTCACAGTCCCCCGGGAGGCACCGTGCCTGCTGCGTCCAGGAGTAAAAGGATGCTGACTCAATTCCACGCCATCCACAAAATGCCAGGGCAGTTCAGGGACACGATGGGGTCTGAAGGGGCCACGAAGAGCTCCCAGGAACCGGCAGGAAGAAGAGCAGCAGGATGACCCCAGGAGAAGGCACGGTGCCCCGTCAGGAATGCGGCAATGCGCCTGGGATGCAGGAAGAAGCAAGTGATGCGGGGGCGGGGTACCCTGCGATGCCCTGTGATGGCAGGAAGTGCAGCCGGCCAGGGACAGCAGGCCAGAGAACAGAAAGGGCCCGAAAGAAACGCATCTAAAAATGCAGAAGAAAAGATTGGGCGGCTCTGACAGCAGGGATGCAAACAAGGAAGGCGCCTCAGCCAGGAACGAGGGGCACGGCGTTCAGGAGGTGAGCTGGAGAGGGACCCCTGGGGTGGGGCTGGACGGCCAGAGGAGATACCCTCCAGGATTCCTGGTCAAGACCTGCGGACTCAGGCCGGGGGCAGGTGGCAGGACTCCCAAAGCAGGGCACACGGGTGGGAGAGGATGCTCGCAACCCATCTCCCTCGGGCACCGGGCGGTGGAAGCCTGGTGGATGCACTTGACCTGATCCTTGATGAGGGGCAGTGAAAAGCCAGTGTTCGAGGGCAGACGGGGTGGACACCATGAGACAGGTGGACTTAGGAGGGCCTGCAGCAATTAACTGGAGGCACAGGTGAAACTCAGTGCAGATTCCAATGATCTAGGAGTTCTGTAAAGAAAAACGTTCAGTCACCCAAGCCAAGCCGAGCCCCTCATCTTACATATGAAACATCAAAGTCTGAGGACTTTTGCATCTGAGTTGATACAGAAAGGAGTCAGCAGGATGGTCGGATCTGAATGACACAAGCTGCAGAGAAGAGGCTGGCCAAGCTGGGCGGGGACGTCCAGCATCCACGACTGAACTCAAGTGGGAACCGCGCAGCGACCATGAACTCCGCACAAGTCGGGCCCAGCCCTGCTCCTGGGCGGCCCGCCGCGGGGCCGGGCTGCAGAAGGGGGCAGGGCTGGGCACAAGGCCTGTTAACCGCGAAACAAAGGCACCTCTCCAAGCCCCTTCAGACCAGCAGCCCGAGGAAGTAAAAGGGGAGATGCTTCTGTAATTTTACATCTTCAGGTGTCCACATTAAAAAAAAAAGAAAAAGAAGCAAGGGAAGTTAATTTTGTAACGTATTTTATTTAACTCAGTATAGCCAAACTGAAATCACTTCAACATGTAATCAACTTAAACATTATTAATTAATAATGCACTCGACTTTTCACACTAGATCTTGGACACCAGATGCTTTCCACACTCATGGCATCACTCACCTGGGACTGGCCCCAGTTCAAGGGCTCAACAGCCACAGGGGGTCAGGGGCTACCGCCCGCACAGCCCAGCCCTCCATCCCCACCGCCCTCGACCGGCCTGCATTTGGTTTGCAACTGGTGTACGGGGAAGAGGTCCTGCCCTCCCCAGGTGTGCTCGGCCCCAGAGAGAGAGGCCTTACCTGTGAGGCCTCAGGACACGGCCCAAGGCCTCTGCCCCGAGGCCCTCTTGGCCAGCAAACAAGGAAGGAAGGCTGGACCAGCCGCACGTGGCTGGGGACCGGGCGAAAACAAGGTCACTATCCAGGAAGTGTGGCTCTGGGCCAAAGGGGAAGAATCCTAGGAGCGATTAAAGTATTAACAGATAAGGACTGTTCCCCTGGCCACTCTGCCGCAGGAAGGGCACCTTGCTTTACAGATAAACTGAAAACATTTCCTTCTGAGGCTTACTTACACTTGCACATTCGAGGGCCCAGTACCTGGCCGAGGGCAGGGGCTCAGTATATATCAAAAAGCAGGCAGCTTAAGCTGGAGCTATTTCACAAGCAGGAGGAACGAAGAGCAAGCAGTGTTGCTGGATGGAAATTCCTGCGTGTCCCCACGGGTTGTTTTCACAAGAGTTTTTACTATAAACTTGCAAAAGTTTAAGTGGTTGGCACCTGTCCTGTTGATTACAGAACACCATATTACCTACCTGGTTCTAGAAAAGCCTCACCAGCCCCTCCCCGCCCTCTCTCCACGCCCTCCCCCTCACTGTCTACTCCTTAATCTGCCCTTGAACTGCCAGCACCAAAGAGGTTTTGCCAAGTGAATGAATGAAGTGAACCAAAAGGAAGAATGAATGAATGAGATTGTTTCTGGACTCGAATGTCTTTGAAGGGAAAGGGTGCCCGTTAAGTTTAATAACTATTTCCTGAGCACCTACTATGTGCCAGACAGGGTACAGAAATGAATGAGACAGGATGGTGATTCCCTGCCCTCACTGCACCCAAAACACAAGTATTCATGGGAGAGTCAGGTGTGTTGGCCCTGCACCCGTAAGACACCAAGGGCACTGGAGCCCAAGCCCATTGGTTTGGACGTCAACCTGTATGGAGTCTTGCCTTTCAAAGAAGAGCAGCTAAGAGAAGCAGATAATTCAACGCTCACGCAGGACGGGGCAGCTACAGTGGAGGCCCTGGCGTCTGAGAACAGCACGGAGCAGCTGAACCGAGGCCCCCACGCTGCGCCTTCTGTGCCCCGTCACTGAGGACACAGAGGCCATTCTGCTGCTGGCCGGACACACAGTAACATGCTAGCACACACAAACACACACCACGTGGCACTGGGAGACACGGGTCATGGGCTGAACTGTGAACTCCCAGCACCCAGTGTCTGGGAATGTGACCGTATCAGGGAGTCTGAGAGTGACCACGTCGTGATCCGCACAGCAGCTCACCCCGTATGACTGGTGACGAGTCACGTTCGCCTACCTTAACCCATCCAGACTTCCCTAACAAAAATTTCGTAGACTGGGGGGCTTATAAACAACAAACATGTATCTCTCACAGCTCTGGAGGCTGGGAGACTAAGACCAAGGTGTCTGGCGAGGGCGCTCCCTGGGGCCTGCTTTTTGAGGGCACTAGTCCCGTCTGCAAGGGCCCCGCCCTCAGGGCCTCATCTCACCCTGTCACCTCCACCCCCTAGCAACATCACACCGGGGTTAGGGCTCACCCCGTGACATCAGAGGGACGCAAACCCTGGGTGTATAGCATCGCCCCTCTGCCTGAGGACAAGAGAGACGTTAGGAGGGTGTCAGCGAGCAAGACTGGGACGAGGGAAGATACACCCTGAAAGAGAGGCAATTCCTTAGGGTCCCATGAGCCGAAAGAATAAAGATAGCTTTTTCTTCTTTCTACTCAATCCAGCCCACCCACCACTCTGCCTCCTACAGCCAGACCCTCAGTGCTCAGGGCCCCTGGCCAGTGCTTCACAGAGACATAAAGAAGAAACTGCCAACTGTGGCCCCGGCAGGGAGAGCCGGCTCTGCCTCGGCCACACCAGGATGGGGACCACCCCGCCCCTGCCACGTGATCAGGAAGAAATGCAGTTTTGCCAACAAGTCCGGGCCCCGAGGCGCCCGCTCTGCAGGTCTTCCCAGCCCTTCCCATCCCGTCGTCCTCACGCTGTAAGTGCTGAGCGGCAGTCGGGCTGTCAGGAAAAGTTAGTTTATGGGACTGTTTTGTTTCTCTTCCTTCTCCACGGCACAGCCAACGGCCAGCCTCCCAAGGGCCCTGCAAGCCTGTGCACTTCCCAGAGCAAAGCTGCTCCTGGAACACACGGCCCGCGAGACGCTTCTGAATGTGCGCTGCCACCGTGGGCCAGAGGAGGGGGTCAGGCAGTCAAGACAGACACCCCGAGGCAGAGCTCGCTCACCACCAGGGACTAGCCCTCACGCTGCTCAGAGCACCTCCAGCGGCGGCTGTGCTCCCTTGGCGATCGATGGCCCCCTCTGCGTGCCCCTGGCAAACGCTCCTTCCAGGACCTCCGACCACCTCCTTACCTGGAACACCTCTGTCTTTCATGAGAAAGAGCCAAACTCGAAAGGCAGACGGGGTCTAACGACCAGCCCTGGCTCCCCGGCACCCTCGAGAACAGATCCTCTGGGCCCAAATGTTCGCCCCCTTCTGCCAGCACAGAGCACCCTCCTCCCCACTGTCCCCCGTCTCCAGTGTCTACCCAGCTTCTCTCCAGTCTCCACCGGTCACTCCCTCACCTGGATGGGCACATGCTGGCCCTGGGGCATCACTATCCCCTCACAGAGCCTCCCTGCTGGACCGCGAGCACTGCCGGGTGAGGCCCACTTCTCAGGCCTCGTCCTCCCCCGCATCAGCGCTGACGCCACTGGGTCCCCCGAGGTAGCCCACGCAAGACTCACCACCGCCTGACTCTGGGCCTGGGCTGTCTGCCGTCTACACCGCCAGGGTCCCAAGACTGTCAAGCCCGCCCCACTACACCCCAAGCTGCCAGGCCCCCGTGCGGGGTCTTTCCTTCCAACACAAGCCAACACCCCCATCCACTTCTGCTCACAGTCCTGTGGTGACCAGCTCTGTAGCCTGACCTCCCCAAAGAGAGAGCACCCCTGGATTTGCTCAGATCTTGCTGGAGAACAGAATGCGAACCCTGATCCCATCTCCTCATTGATAACCTGCCCCAGGGTCCCTTCTGAACCAGGTTTCTCTACCTTGGATTCACTCGGGCAAAAATGCATTCAGAAAGAGCACGCTAGGTACTAAGGGAATGCAAAGAACGAAAAAGTTCCTCCCCTAGAAGGGCTTTTAATTTAGTATGAGAAATGACGTAGTTATGTCAAAATTAGAGAGGTTTCAGTGCAATTATAGATTCTGAAAAAAAAGTTGCAGTGGAAGCACGTGGTAGAGGA
The DNA here is from genome assembly GCF_048564905.1 of Vicugna pacos. Classification (NCBI taxonomy): domain Eukaryota; kingdom Metazoa; phylum Chordata; class Mammalia; order Artiodactyla; family Camelidae; genus Vicugna; species Vicugna pacos. Next base: position 57,348,122 of record NC_133001.1, read on the forward strand.
AAGGATCCCCAGCCCGTGGGTGAGAGCTCAGGGCTGGAAGGAGGGGGCCCGGCAGGAGGGGGCCCGGCTGGGGCCCTCGGGCTGCAGCTCTGTGCTCTCTGCTCCGTGCCTGCATTGCCTCATCCGTCAGAAGCCAGTGCTGGAAAAGTTGGCCTCCACACCCCTCCCACGTTAATGATCCCAGAGCTTTAAGAAAAAGTCAACATGTGTGCCGAGTCTGGAAGGATCATTAGGAACCTGGCACATGGAGGTGGTGGGAGAACGTTCTGGGGCTCATGTGTGGAGGCTGCAGAGAGATCAGAGCTGGAGAGACAGGGTGGAACCAAGTCAGGAAAAACCTGGAAAGCTCAGCTGGGGGCACACTCGTGACTTTACAGGCAACGGTGTCCCAGCAGGAAATGACAAGAGGTCAGTGGCGAGCAGGGGAGAGACACCACTGGGACCAACACAAAGTGTCCCAGGGAAGATACACAAGATCTCCATGATTCTCCTTAAGACACTGTTCAACTTGGGGTGGAAGAGGTCCCTAACACGAGGTCTGCACACTTCCCAACCACAAGCAGGGAGAGAAAACAGTCTCTCTGACCAGCAGGTCCTTCCTGCAGGAAGTGTGGGCAAGCCTCACTAGGGAGGCGGCGGCAGGGGGTGGCCAGCGGTGCTGTTCTGGAACACGGGAGAGCCTGCGGACAAGCCAACCACAGGGCGCAAGCAGACGGGACTCATATACCACCCGCCGCTGGCCAGGTAACAGGACCGGGAGGCAGGCAGGACATAAAGGGACAGCCACAGGCTGCCTGCATGGCTAGTGGGTCAGTGCAAGTCCAGACGCATTCTCTTCTCCTCTGATGTGGCGGGCACAGCCCCGCCTCCCTCCAGATAACCTTAAAACACTGCCACCCCAACATCAAATGTGCCCAGTTTCAAAGGACTGCTTGAAAACTGGCGCTTGGGAAGCCAACAAATGTCTCAGGAAAATCACGCTGCAGGAGGCGTTCGAGGACAGACATAAAGCCCTGTTTAACCAATAACCAGCCTGAGAGACAGAGTCAGTGTCTGCCGTCTGGGTTTGGAACCCTCTTCTGCCCGGCCAGGTCTGCCCGGGTTCCAGCCCACAGAGCCCTGCCATCCGTGCTGGGGCTCACTTCCAGCTCAGCTCGGAGGCTCCCCCCTGCCACCCAGCTGCGATCACCCAGGGCATCGCGGCAACCTTGCTCAGTGCCCCTGAAGTCATAGGACAGCAATCGTGGATCATAAAAACCGTGGTGGTTGCCGGGTTCCTCCTCATCTTCCCTGAACCCTCTCTCTTCCACCAAGCAAACTAGGGGTGGAGAGGGGAAAGGAGGGAAGATTTCTAGGACAGCGGCCCCAAAACCCAAGAATGAAAGTCACCACGTTGGCGGGACCATCTAGAAGATTCCAGAAATGGAAGCAACGTTCTATCTCTGGGAGGCTGGGTTGGAATGGCGTTCAGAGAGAGCCGGGCCACCCTCCAACACAACAGGGGCAGGCCTGGCCCAGACCCACAGTGCTGGCTGTCAGTTCCCAGGTCCCGAATTTGACCCTGACTGTCTAATTTGCCTGGATAACTGGGACACATCCTTCAAGTCCCAGTCCGGCATCACCGGATCCCGCGGGCAGGCTCCTCGCCATGCCCCGCTGCATGGCGCACACCAGCCCCAGTGCTAGAACAATTTGTGACTTTAGCCCCCAAGACCGTAGCCTCCTCCAGGTCACAGAATATCTCCTTTTCCACAGGATTCTGGGTCCCCGGCAGCTTCAACATGTGCCACGTGCCGGGCCTTGGACACCGTAACTGCTCTTCCTCTCCTCCTCTGTAGGTCGGGGACAGTACCGACGCCTGTCCTGGGGGCTGCATGAGAACTGGGTCCTCCGTAGCATGCACAGCACTTCCTCCCGGCACCTGGTGATGGGAAACGCTACCTGGGCACCCATTGCTTCCTGGCTCCCCAGAGCCGAAGTCCGGGAGACTACAATAAACACACAGGCTGGCACGCTTCCTATGCCATCCAGGAACTTATTCTTTGTAACACTGCAGCCAGCTTGTCAGCTTAGAGGAAGCCCTGCTCTCTGCGTCTGTGGGCCATTCAGGAAACACAATCCAGCTCAGGCTTTATATTCCAAGAAAGAAGGAAGATGCAGCTTTTATCACCCAGGAACCGCCCTTTTCAAAGCCTCATCTCTCATCATCTTTGAAGAAAGCCATTGTGAAAATTAAAAAAAAAAAATTCTTCTTGCAAATAGCCTTAAAAATGGTTGCACTGGTGAGCAGCCCTGCAGTATTGATTTTCCTGGAAAAGACCTTTAAAGCAGCACATTTTTCTTTCTGGATCTTGGAAACCACTTAGGCCAACACCTTAGTTTCGCTGTTGAAGGAACTGGGGCCACGTAAGGAGGTCAGGACACTTGCCCAAGGTCACAGAGCTGGGTCAGAGAGCTGCACAAGCTCTGTCCTCCCGCCCAAGTCCCCAGCAGGTCTGGGGACAGTTGCTTCAATCTACTTTCTCCATCTAATTAAGAAAAGGTATTCATGTGTGTCCATAATGCAGAAACCAAGGAGAGAGGAGACTGGCTCCAGAAATGATTACCTCAAATGACTTTTTTAGTCTTAAAGGAAAGAGAAGAGCCTCTAACTTAGTTCTCGGATCTCCCAGGCAGGAAACTACCCAAGTGAACACGGGGAGGTCCATCTCCCTCAGAGGCACTTCATTCTATTCACAGCCCCTCAGCTGCGGCTGCTATTCCACAGCCCAGGGGTCCAAGGGAGGTCCTTGCTGGGCCACATGCCCTGGAAGAGTTTGAGGCCTCCGCACATCACCGATCCCCAGGGCAGCTGACCCATCTCCATCCTCCCGAGTTCAAGTTTGGAGCAAGAGAACAGCAGACCGTCCAGAGAGCTGATGCCACAGCCTTCTGTGTGGCTGGGATCCCGGACCCTCCCCTTCGAGTCTACAATGTCCCAGTGTCCTCATAGTCCCAATGGGCAGGCTGGGCTAGGGATCCGTGATGCCATCCAGCTCTGTGGCTCTCAGCCTACGTGACAGACGGGCAGACCTCCTCCTGTCTCTGTACCAAAGGGAAAGGCTCCCAAGAGGGAAGGGAAATTTGAACAAAAGGCAGTGGGGCCAAATTATGAACCACAGTGGAAAAAACAGGCCACGTGCCTCCTAGCTCCAGGCCCTGCCGCTGTGTGGCTCTGGGCACGTTCAAGCGCTGGACGCCAGCAGCTTCAGCTGAAGGGTGTGAGGTCCCTTCCAAGTCCCAAAGCACACTGAGTCCCCGCGACAAGCCCTGAGCTCAAGTAAAGAGGTGGGGGCAGCAACTACACACGATCAAGCCGAGGGCACTGGAACACTTCTGTAAAACGCGGATGTGAAAGCGCTCTTGTGGTCTTCAGACCCCCAACTGCATGGCGCAGGGCGTCTGCACGATTCATCCCCTGGCTGAAGCTCCGCCCCCAGCACCTGAGTTCACCCTCATAGGTTCCCCTTCCCCTATCAGTGCCATCCGGGCAGTGACATTTGAACCAGAGTTTCTTCAAACAAACTTTCAAACTCCAATTTGCTGGATCTAGAAAACTCCCCTTCCGTTAAAATTAGGTCATTTGCATCGTGTTTTTTCTGAGGTTCTCCAGGCCTCAGATAAGGGGTCCAGGTGGGAGCCCCTGCTGGGGGCTGAAGACCACACACCTCACACTGGAACCCCTCAACGCAGCCTTCATCACTCTAAAGCAGGGCCCAGCTCACTTTCTTCCTCCAAAACCATCAACAGCTCCCACTGCCACAGGATCAAGACCTAAGTCGGCCTGGAATTCCAATTTTCAAGATCGACCCTCACCTGATCGTTCTAGTCATAATTCGTTTGCACTCTTTACAAAATAATGAAAACAAAAATCGAAAAGTTGCCAGGAAACTGCAGAATACCAGGTCCCCATTCTCCGGACCAGGGCAGGCGCACAGTCACTGGAGCACGTGGGCTGCAGGCCCGTGGGAAAGCTCAGAGCAGGCCCCTCGTGTCCCCTCCCCCTCCCTCTGCCCCGCTGCTCCCTCTGGCCTGGGCCCTTCCTGCCACCCTGCGCCTGCGCCACCTGCAAGCTTTGACTCAACATCCCTCCTCACACACCCGCCTCTCCTCTCTGGCCTCTCCCGCCGGGGAGCTCCCGCAGCTCCAAGGCTCTGGACCGCCTCACTTTCAGCCTCACACTTTACTTGTCAGCACAGCTCATCTGCGGGCTGCCCCTCCAGCCAGATTCACTGGAATGTGTCCTTGTTGGATCCCCAGGCCCCACTCCTAGGACAGGGCTTCCTGCCCACAGCTGTTCAGAACTAGGTGTGGGGTCGGTTTTCGGCGCAGGGACCAGGCTCCCCTCCACTTCCAGGGCAGGAGCCACCGGAACACCCCCTGGGGCCTTATTTAACTCTCTCCCTTACCCGGCCGGCGGCCGTAGGCCTGGCACAAAGCAAGCTTGGGATATCCGCTGAGGGGGCTTTTTAGTAGTAGTATGCACCGGGCAAAGGGCAGGGAGAAAGAACTTTGGAGAGACCACCTTGAGCTCTGTCTAGGGAGATTCTCAGGGTGCAGTTAAGTAACGCTTTCCTCCCCGTGACCCCGAGCCTCCAGGCTTGCCTGAACCATTAGAGCCGGGCTCCCAGGATGGTGCCCAGGAGCCGGGGAGCCACTGCTGGAAGATGGGTTGAGGAGACCCGCAAGGAACTTTCGGCGCGCCCCTCGGGAGGGGCAGGCGTGGAGGGAGGGAGGCGGGCGGTCGCAGTCGTCACTGGGCGCTGGGATGTGCATCGCAGAGGACCTGGGGCAGCGGCCCACCCGGCCGGGCTGACCTTCCCCCCGCCTCCCCGCGGCCCGGCGGGTCGCCCTTGCCAGACAACGTCCACCGCGACGGTCACACGGCCCCCAACCCGGAGCCGCCCCCGGCCACCCTACCGGCTGGAGCGCAGGGACGCGGCGCTGCGGACCCCTGGGGCCGCGGAAGCGGGCTCCGGATCCCCAAGGGGCCGCGGCACCGGAGCCACCGAGGCGCAGGGCCAGCGCGGCGACCTCGGCCGGACCCCGCCATCGCCCCCGCCCGACCCCACCCCCCTCGGGTGCCTCGGCCGCGCCCGGCTCCGGGGAGGCCGACACAAAGGGGCGCGCGTCACCCACCTGGTCCCGCGCGGCCGGGGCCCGGGGGCCGCCGCTGCTGCTCGCCGCGGGCGGGGCTCCGAGCGCGGCGCCGAGGTCCGCTGTGCCGGCCGGGGGTCCGCGCCGCGCGTCCGCCGCCCGCGCCGCCCCGCCCGGCGCCGCCCTCGATTCCCGGCCGCCCTCCAGCCGGGGCGCACCGCCCGCGGGGGGAGAGTGGGCGGCGGCGCCGAGCGGCACAAAGACGCGGGGCGCTGAGGCGCGGCCCGAGCGCAGCGCCCCCTGCCGCCCGCCCTCGGCCGCGCAGGCCCGCCGAGACGCCCGCTCACCCAGGGCCACCCGGACCTCACGCCGCGCAGCGGAGCACGAGGTGCCTCGTCGCGTGGCGGCCAGGAGACGGTCCCTGATGCCAACACTCTGCGGCTAAAAGCGCAGCAAGCTGGGGACGAAACGGTGACCCCAGAGCACGCTTAGCCAGCGCGCGGATGGAGGGCGCCCTGGGCTGGGCCAGCGGGGCCAGGGCTCACTCCAGCCACGGACCAGGCGTTGGGGGCGGGGGAGGCGGGCTTCCCGGAACCTCCGCTGGATGCCCTGCCGTGTGAGGACCTGGTGATGAAGGCTGAGGGCCCTTCCTCGCCAGCGTCACGTGAACTGCCTCTCCATCCCACTGCCTACCTGATGGCTTTGACGGATGGAAGCGAGGAGGCGACTTGTCTGATCCCTCTGTTCTGTGGATTCCCGAGATCCAGGCACACCCAGATACTTCCTATTCTTAGGGTTTCTAGCTTGTTAGAGTCAAAGATCTTTGAAGGTGGAATTTTCCTGTAAGAGTTATTTTGGCCACTCCTTCTGGGAGCTGGAAGTTAAACAAGTGTTAAATTATATGTCTCCGGCAGGCACAGCTGAACAAAACCTATTGGTATGTATGAAAGAATGCCTCCTTTAATGGACAGACTCTTTTCTTCAAAAGTGTGGGAAAACCCAACATCATATCTTTCCTCCTCAACACCAAGCCCTCCGCACTGTCTGCCCTGAATTCTAGTGCCGTCACCTACCAGCCCAGTGACCTTCAACAAGTTACTGAACTTCCCTGTGCTTCCGTTTTCTTATATGAAAAATGCAGATGGTCAGAGAGAGCTTGTTAGGGATTAAATAGGCAAATATACATAAAGCCATCTCAAAATAACTGCAAAGTTGTAAGGACTCCATAGTCTGGGCTCTTATTTGTTTCATTTTCCCCCAGTTAAACTAGAAGATTCTTAACTATTCTGGCAATCTGTATAATTTGTCTTTCCCCACTACATACACATATTAAAAAAAAACATAAATCTGTCTCATCCACATTGAGAAGCTATTCTGGTAAATATTTCCCCTCCCTAGATACGAATTCTGATGTCTCTGTCAAATTCTTTGTGCAAATGTCATCGTTCAAGAAAAAGGCACTACAGGAAAAACTCTCACAGCACTGCGTTGCTCAGCCTCTCACTGGAAGATGAAAATGGTTCCGAGTAAAGGCCTGAGCTTTGCAGCAAATATACTCTCGCCTCCCTCCTCTGCAGTGGTCGGGACGCCAGGGAAGTACTGGTGTGATGCTGCCTATGAATGAAGGGCTAAATGAATGAGGGATGGACGGCAGGAAGCACACAGGGAAGACGATGCGGGCGTTTCTGCGGTGAGCAGGGGCACAGGTTTGAAGCCAGCGGCTGGGGCGGAGGATCGGGGGCCGGCAGGGAGAGGGCTGAGGTACAAAACCAACGCCTCACCTCTTGCCCAGCTGTGGCACTGAGACCTATGAGTGCTTATGCAGTGACGCGCGTGTGACTTCATTCCTATGTTTGTTTTTGTTAATACGATTGTTGTGGGAGAGATGGGGAAAGAAGACCTCATCGCCGATAGTCCAGTTCGCGGCAGGCTGCACGACGTCGCTCTGTGCTCTGTGAAGTCCTCCTAACCCATCGCTGCTTTCCCCATTTCCAGATCTCTGAGGTTGTGCAATAGTGTGCCTCCACGCTGATGGTGGCATGTTACACTTCGTATTTTGGATATTTACTGTCTGATTATTAGGTCATAGGTTCTGTAGAAGAGCAGTGATGTAACTGTATGGAATTTCCCGTAAGGCCTTGAGCACACTTGGTGCTCAATAAATAAAGACTGGAATCATCTGCTCTGGGCTGGGCCACCAGGCAACCTTCCTGGTCTTCTCCAGTAAGCTGCCTGTGTCTCTCAAGGTCACATCCAACCCATCACTGGTTGGTGTTCAGTCCAGCCCTCTGCGCAGGTCATGGCTCTCAACCATCTCACCCAGTGGTTTGTCCTGTCAGGTTCATTTAAAAGCTACCCATTGTTCCTGAGTGTTTGTGCCCATGGACATGTGACATCGTTCACTTTCTGAACGAGCGTCTTTTTAATTACCTACTAAGGGCGAAACTCTGTGCTAGATGGTTATGGGCCAGGGCATCAGTGCTGCCGCAGTAAGTGGTCCCGAGGCTGGAGAAGTGGGAATCCACTCTGAAGTTCCTTCTCTAGACACAAAATTGAGGGAAGCTCTCAATTCACACTCGTGGCTTAAAATTAAAACTCTTTAGACAATGGAATTTGTATGAATTTGTAACCGGACATTCTGAATGCACAGAAAATTCACATTTCTTTAACTTTTAAAATTAACTTAAATTAAATGCCAGCTTTTGTAGGGGGGCGTAGAGCTCAGTGGTAGAGTGCATGCTTAGCATGCACAAGGCATGCACGAGGTCCTGAGTTCAACCCCCAGTACCTCTGTTTAAAAAGATGAAAATTTGAAGAAGCAGTGATTTCAAATTTCCCAAATGTGTTGAAAATAAAAATGTAATTCTACATACTACAACCTTCGGAGCAAACACTAAAACTATATAAAGAGAATTAGAGCAAAAGAAAAAATGGAAGAAGCAAGTTGAGTATTAAAAAAAAAAAAGATTAAATGTGGGTTATTTTTCTGATTGCCTCTCCCCAGAGACACGCGAGAATCTGGGGGACTTTGCAGTGCTGGGAAGTGGGATGTCACCTGTGATTCTTAGCCCATCGCCTGGTCCGCCGGCAGTCTCCTCCTCCAGGCACGCCATCCCTTTCAAGCAGCCATGCTCAGTTTCTCTTTCAGGGATGCAGGGATGCAGCTTCCAAAGGGGGCTGAGAAGCTGAGAGCTTCTGCATGTCCCAGGGCTATGCCAAGTCCCTGCCACTCTCAGGGCTTCTCAGGAAACCTTCCTCTGTCCACCTCCCACCTCCCTTCCTTCAAAGGCTGCCTGTCTTTCTCTCCCAGCTAGATGTCCCAAATAAGCTCTTCACGTAAGACAGAAATTCAGGGAGACTGCCTTCTGCTCCGCAAACACTCCTGGAGCTAGAAAAATTGCAAAGCTCAAGATATTTTCTCAGGACACCAGGAGAGAAAATGCAAAAAAGCAAACCTACCTCACTATCCAATAAAATATGTAGCCGAAATAGCAAAGCATATAACCATCAAATTGTGCGTCTGAAATATAAGTAGTTTACTGTACACAAATCACACCACAGTTAAGTTGTTTAAGGAAAAAAGGCATAACAGCTTAAGGAAGAAAAACGAAAGTTCAGGAAAGAAAGGGCAAGCGAAGGAGGAAATCCGTCCTTGCCGTCAGTCAACAACAGCACTGCTGGGGGTGTTGAATGGTGTCCCCCAGGTTCGTGTGTTGAAGTTCTAATCTCTACCACCTCCCCACATGACTTTTTGGAAATAGGGTCATTGCGGGTGTAACGAGTTCAGATGAAGTCACGCCGGAGCCGAGTGGGCCCTAACCCCATGTGACCGGTGTCTTCCTACAGAGGGTACGTTTGAAGACAGACGGCTGCCCGAGCTGACTGAGACAGGTCAGTTCAGCACAAACAGTGTTTGAGTAAAGGGACATCTGAGTTGTGATGTAAGGAGCAATGAGATTTCCCTCCCAAAAATACCCAGCTCCAACTTCACAGATACACACACAGGGGTCTCCTGGCTCCTCAGTAGCAGCTTGTGGGGAGAAGTTCTAGGAAACGTTGTTGCAGCACAAACGTCAAGAGAGAAGGGACAGAGGTCGCTCTAGTCAGGCGTGGCGCTAAGGGGGGTTCGGGGTGAGATATGGTGATTTTTTTCTTTAGTGGAGGTACTGGGGAGTGCACCCAGGGCTTCATGCGTGCTGAGCATGTGCTCTACCACTGAGCTAGACCCACCCCCACCGGGATATTATGATTTATAACAAAAAAATGTATTTTTGGCCCTTATCATTCCTGACACAAAGCTCCTAAAACACTTGCAATTTCTTTGGAGTGGGTGATGACACCAAAAAAGGTATCTTTTGCTATGTTATTGTGGGGACTTCTGGAGAGCCCCTAGGTCACTTACGGTGGGGCTGATTGCCAGGGCACCCAGCCATGTGATTGTAGGGTTAGAACTCTCGTTCCCACCCCTAAACTTCCAGGTGGGGGAGGGGGTTGAAGGTTGAGTCCAATCACCAAGCGTCAATAAGTTAACCAGTCATGCTCATGTAATGAAGCCTCCGTGAAACCCCCAAAGGACAGGAGTTCAGAGAGCTTCCGGGGTGGTGAACACCTGGGGATATGGAGAGACAGGTGCATCTGGAGACACTGGCGAACCGGGTACCAGTGCATCCTTTGCCCAGACCTCGTCCTGTGCATCTCTCCCATTGGCTGCTCCAAAACTGTATTTTTGGGTAATAAACCGGTAGTCTGCTAAGTGAAATTTTCTCTGAGTTCTATGAGCTGGTTCAGCAAAGTAACCCTGTCCTGGGAGGGGGTCCTTGGATCCTCGAGTACAGCTGATCAGTCAGAAGCCTGGGCAACAATGTGCACTTGTGATTGGCATCCCAGTTGGGGGTGATGGGGGCGGTCTTGTGGGACACAGCCCTTAATCTGTATAATCTGATACTCTTGCCAGGAAGAGTGTCAGAACTGAGTTGAACTGTAGGACAAACATCCAGCTGGTGTCGGAGAATTGCTTGGTGGTGCGGAAAAAGCTCACACATCAAATTGGGAGCAGAATCTGACAAGGACAAGTCAAGATGGCCCTGGGTGAAAAAAATACATCACTTTTGGGCAGTTCCCTCGGTCCCCCAGGAATGAGCCTGCAGAGAAGCTTTATTTTTATCATGATATATAGTTTTTTCCAGATAAAGTGAATTCCCAGAGCTCGAATTGTACTCATATCCATAAACAAATATGTAAACAATCCAAAAACCAAAGTTAGTGATTTTTTTCAACTTAACTATGGTTTTTAGAATGTCACTGAATCTCCTCTCATCTTTTAGTGTGAATTGTTAAGAACTGGCTGTTCTCATTAAAGTATAAGGACGCTAATTGGCTTTAAAAAGCCTTGAGAAGATACTGTGTGGAAAATAAAATACAGTATGAGTTGAGTTCCATTAAAAATATACACAGCTGGAAAGACGTGAAGTGAATTAACAGTTATCCCTGGGTGATACAACTATGAGTAATTCTTCTTCTCTTCATTTTGTTTTACTCTGTTTTTCATGTATTTCCAAATGCATTTCCTTCTGGAATCACGGGGAGAAGTGTGGTTAATCTTCTTCTGATCTTTCAAATCCATCTCAGTGGCATCTGAGTTGGACTTGCTATGTGGGTTTTCTGAGTAATTTCCCCTTCTTTTGCCCTGACTGGTAGGCACGCTCCGGCAGGGGCACGGCACTGGGTTGTGCAGCCCAGACGTGCTGGCTCTCCGCGGGCCGGCCACCGTGATCGCGGACCTGTGCTGCCCCTTGAGTCTCTTTCACTGTCTTCAAGCCCCTGGATCTGCCCCCTGCCCTGAGGGCTGGAGCCCAGGGTTGGGCTTATCCAGGATGGGGAAAGGCAGTGAGCCCATATCCTTCCTGTAGAAGTGAGTACTTGTAACCAGAGGTCAAGTGCAAGGATGTGCCAGGGAGAAGGCTGCATGTCCCGGGAAGACCGATCTGAGTCTGGAGGGCGTGAAGCAGTCACTGGAGCCAGGCATGCAGAGCGCTTGGCTCCGGGAGCCGGGAGAGGGATGACGGCGAAGAAGAGAGGCTGACGGTGGAAGCAGATACCAGGCTGGCCTGGTGCATCCAGGGTGTCAAGGACTGAGTGGGTGACTCAGAACTGGGGCTCTTGGGCTGAGACGCCCGCTGTTTGGATTGCTGATCGGGTCACACGGAGAACGGTGGTTCTCGGCCCACCCGTATGCTGGGCTGGTGCCCACCTGCTGCTGTCTGCAGCAACTCACTCCTTCTGAAAGGGCCGGGTTTGGGGCACTGGGTCCCCAGGATGCTGGCTTTCACTTTAGAACACAAGGAGTACTTTCCCCAGTGGCTCATCTCTGCCCCATCTTGCCGAGAAGGCTGTCTGAAATGTGTGTATTAATTATTGATAACCTTGTTGATTTTTAAAGTGTACTTGCCTTGAGCAATGGTGGTTTGTAAAAGCATGCAATTACCTTAAGCACACGCCAAGGAGAGACTTCACTACACTGACCCACTGAGAATGAAGGTAATCTACAAAAAATACTTTAATATGTTACAGCACCTTATAATACAAGAGACCAATAGTCAACAGCATCACATATGGAGAAAAAAAAATATATATATATATATTTCCTTAAAACTGAGGCCTATAAACACTCAAGACAAAGCTTTAAAATCTTAGTGAATTAAACAGTCCTTTCAACAGAGGGCGATGAATTATTGCCTAAAACAGCCTCACTGAGAATTTGTCCGCTTGTTTTAGGACCATGATTCTCTCTATTAACCCAGCAACCAGACTCCAAACTCGAGACAGTCAGACTAGGAGCCTCCATTTCTGATGAGTCAGCCACACGATCTCACTCATCTTCCAACTTAAAACAGGTGACTTTCATGTCATTTACCACTAAACAACAGAGGCGAGTCTTACTTTTTAAACCATATGCTATCACTAATGTCTGATCTCTGTTAGGTTTCGTAAGACAAGATTTCATCCATATTATTACAGCCTAAACTAAGCAAGAGTTGAAATCACCGCAGAATACTTGACCTTAACACCTAAGTTGAGATACCTCGGTTAAATTGCCCTTTGTTTTTCTAATGAAACGGAATCTATCTCATGAAGCTGACACTCATGTTTAAAAACCAGGAAGAAAAAAAATAGCACAAAATGTTATGTAATCCGAACTTGAATTTTACTCTAATGCTAAAAGTTCCTATTTCAGCCCCTTTGGAAAAAATGAACATTGGAATATTTGAAACATTAAGGCTATGAAAATCCTGACAGTGCATAAGGAAGGGGGCAGTGGTGTAAAAACACCTGGAAAATGTATTTAAATAGCTTATTTTTCAAGTGCAGTTTATTATTTATACTCCCATCTGAGGAAAGAGAAACGCAATTTCCCTCAGATCGAGTGAAACTGACTTCAGCTCAGGGGATCTGGGCTTCAGATCCAGGCTTTGTTTCAGATCATAATGATTGGACACCTACTGTATGCCAGACAGCATCTCTGTGCTTTCCCATACGTGCCCTTTCTCTGTTGAAAAACGTTGCCGATCAGCAAAGTACACTCATTCTAAGTTAAAAAAAAGGAACCTTATTATGTTTATACTGATTATATCAAGGTCATCATTACTTAGATATGCTCAAGAACCCGCAAGGGGAAAATGTATTCCAATTCTTTTTCTTTTCTTTCTTAAAAACATAAAATAAAATGAAAAATAGATGGCAATCATTCTTTTGCAGACAGGACACAATTCAGCTGAATTAGTGTGACTTAAAATTTGAAGTAGGAATATCTTTTCTGAGGGAAAAAAAAGAGGGAAAAACCAAACTTTCAAAGTCACCAAGTCTCAAAAATAGATTTTGAAGCAGAATTTCTGCTGGGGGCTCAACGGAATCAGGCAACATTCAAACGCCACCTAGTGACCAACGCTGGAATGGCAGCGGGATTAAAAATTCTTGAGTGAAAAATCATCCATGATACTGCTTTTTTAAAACCAGGACAGAGAATTATTATTTTTCTAAGCAATGGGATGCTATCTAGGTTACATAAATAATAAGTTGCAAGTGATATTTTCGCAAGGGAAGGATTTTGTTCCTTGACCCAGTTCAAGGGGCATTTTCCGTCCAGCTTTATCTTCTTGCGAGAACAGGCAGACACTGGATCCTCCCACACTGGCCGCGATAATAGGCGTGTCTCAGGCGATTCAGAGTTAATTGAGGAATGCTATATTGTGCCACGGCTTCGTTTACAGAAAAAATTCAGGCACACTCTACACTTTTCATCACGCTCTTTCCTCCACGTGTACCCCGTGCTTTTACAAAACAGCTCATGCCAATCCAGTAAGCTGCCCCTTTCCAGGGGCATGGGGACAACCATCTATGTGAATAAGCTTTCATGTTGTTGCTGGACAGATTCAGCAGACTCACACCACAATCCAAGCCCTGACTCCGTGGCCGCTTCATCATGAAACCTTGTTTTTGCTAAGAATCTCGGAAGAGAAAGGGGACAGTAGAGATCACTCACATTCCTGGGATAACCTGCACGGGCCGGGGCCCTGCAGAGCACCGGCAGGCAGGCTGTCTCCTCCTGGGTGCTCACTGAAGATGAGTAAGATTATCATCTCTCATTCCTTGAAACATCCGTGGACTATTTCTAAACTTCTGGGTAAAAAGTCCAAGATTGCAGCCATGTAAAGGCAGCTCCCAACAAGCAGAAGTCATTGGGGGAGAAAATTTGTACTTCTTCCAGATGTGCAAATAACTGAGTATCAGAGGAAGAGACTGGGGAAATGACTTCAAAATGGAAACACAGTAGCCCCAGGAAACACGACTCAAACGTCAAGCCCCGAATAAGCTGATTAACGAAGCCAGTGGGCTTGCACGACCTCGGGATTTCAATCATCCAAGTTATTTACGGGTTCAGTCACCACAGGCAACCAGATTCCACGTGCAACTGAAAATCGGATTTGGGGTCCCTGAGCAACGTTGGTGGGAGCGTGGGGTCCCAGGGGGTCCCCACAGAAGAGCTGGGCTTCACCAGTCCAGCTTCAGGTCCGCCTTGCTCCACACGTATTTCCCGCCTCGCTTCAGAAACATCTTCTCATCAAAGCCACTGAATTTGATGGCTTCTTCTACGCCAACATCCAGGATGGACTTGGAAGGATCCTTCCGCCCGTTTCTACAGTTCAGGAAGCGCATCTAGGAATTGATGACAGAAGGTGTGATATTTCTGTGTAATTTATCCTGTAAAACTCAATTTTGGGGACTAACACAAAATGATTTTTTTTTTTTAGTAGAGGTGCTGGGGATTGAACCCAGGACCTCTTACACCTTAAGCATGAACCCTACCACTGAGCTGTACCCTCCCTGCTCAGAATGAGTTTTGATATTCCAGTCATTTCAGCAAATGTTTCCCATGACCTGTGCACCATCTCTAGTGAGGATGCTGAATTCTGTGGACGTTCTCTCTGTACTCATCCAGCTGCCGTCACCGACATAAACACATCAGGCCAGGGAAGTGCATGACAAACACAATTATTCACTCATCACAGGACATGAATGTCCCTCCACTGGGGGCCGGGGGTGGGTAATCAGGAGAGGCTTTGGAACAATGTTGACATTCGAATTATATTCTGAAATTTTCAGCTGGAGAGAAGGGTATCGTAAAAGCCCAGAAGCACGTAATACCACAGTGTGTCTGGGAGACTGCGGGCAGATGATAATGCTGGGGTGAAAACTGTGTGCACAAATATGTAAGTGCAAATATTAATGAAAGCTTCTTTTAAGAAAGAGAGTAATAAGGAAAGAACTACAGAGGCAGACAGCCTCCCCATCACGAAGCGTCCCACATGCCCTGCTAAGGGCCTTGGTTTTTATCCTAAATTATGCATCTTACAGGTGGGAACCAGGTGCCCACACTCCCTATGCCCTACCATGGCACAGAACATTCTGCAGTCATACCTCTTGACTCAAAATGTTCTTAAATTGCCAAAAGTAAATTTTCTTTCCACT
Organism: Vicugna pacos; assembly: GCF_048564905.1. Lineage (NCBI taxonomy): Eukaryota > Metazoa > Chordata > Mammalia > Artiodactyla > Camelidae > Vicugna > Vicugna pacos. Next base: position 57,363,284 of record NC_133001.1, read on the forward strand.
GTACTTACTCCAGCTGTACAGAGACCAGAGCGTTTGGGGAGGGACAGTAGTCAAAACTCCCAAAATGAATTCCCTTTGCCTCTTCCTCTCTGCCTTGCACCCACAAACTGAACATTCATGTTATCACCTTTCCCCCCATGCCCCCTAAAGAAAGTTCATATTGGAAAAAAAAATAAAATGATGGTGAAGCATCACTGATTAACTTGAAAATAGTAAAATATCAAAAGTCACAATAAGCATTTCTCGAAACACCAAATCCAGTGTAAATATGGAGAAGCCAATGTTCTTGTTGGAGCTCGTTTCTTAAAACCAGGTCTTTGAATGGAATTATTTGTCCTGTGCTAGAAATATTGGCAAAGATTTATGAATTTGGACCAAAAAAAAAAAGAAAAAAGAAAAAGAAAAGAAAAAGTGACAGGGCAAAGGAGAAGTGATTGTGTTTCAATTTTGAGAATGGCTGATTATCTTTGCCTTTGGAAGGCGGTGAGACAGAGACGTGTCAGTGGCTTTTGGAGAGGAACTGTAACCTCTTCTCTGCAAAGCCACGAGTTATCTGTCAGAGGACCAGCTGGCAGCATCTGAGGTGTTAAAGGCAGTAATGTGAAGTGCGGCATGCCCTTCCCACAGAGAGCCCTGGGCGCCCCGTGACCAGAGAACCCAGCCAAAGATGGCAGGACAGAGGAGTCTGCCTTGTGTGATGTCACCTCCATGTGACATCCATGCATCCATAGCCACATGGGAGACACCATCAAGTGTGTGTGTGTGTTGGGGGTGTCAGTGCAAACACAGGGACCGAGTCCAAGCCAATACCAGCCCAAACACTTAGCTCAGAGCTCGACACGGTGAAGTCTCCATGATATTAATGCTGCTCAGTGACAATACAAATATGAAATGCCGGCTCGGAAGAGCGAGTCCGGGCTGAATGGTTATGCTCATTAGAACTCAACGCTGGCATTGCTGCTTGGTCAGTTTTTAAGGGATCATTTTATAATTCATGAGAAATACTCACATATTCATCCAGGATGAGGTAGGAATCTCTCATCTGCAAAGGAGAAATTACACACAAATTTAGCGTCAAGCGTGCTTTTCAGGGCGTACGCTCAGCAGCCTGTCTGACAACGTTTGGGTTTGATTACTTCTGGATTCAGCGCTTCTCCTCTCTCCTGAGTATCCCTGGGTGTGTCCCTTACAAGCTGAGCCACCTGCCAGTGCCCCATCCCTGCCTCACACCCATCTCCAGGCGATCTTTTTGTGTCTATTCAGATTCTCACAGATCCGAGCAGGCTGGATTCTGCCCCATGCTGGACGGGGGACTCCAGAAGCATCTCTGACAATGAAATCCTCCGGCTGATTTCCCCATTTCCTCCGGCCCTGTCCCTCACTGTTCAATATCCCCCGTGTCCGCCACACCTCTGATGCCCACCTTGTTCAATGCATAAAGCAGAACTCCACTAATGCTGCTACCTCGGAGCTTGCCTGAGGATTTTAATATTGTGTTACTTGTAACTAGTTATGCCTTTTACAGAGGGCGTACCTACACATCTATAGGAGGGTATTCCTTCACTGCCTAACCCTATTCTGCCAAAGTTTTTCTGTAAAGGACCACATGGTAAATATTTTCAGCCTTGCTGTCCGTGTGGTCTCCATGGCAACGAACAGCCCCTGCAGGGATCGCCACTGCAGACAGCACTTGGAGAGCGGGCGTGGCCGTGTTCCACTGACACTTTCCTGATGGGCCTTGAAAATTGCATTTTGTATAATTTTCATTGGTCACAAATGCCACTCTTGTTTTGATTTTCTTTCCCCAATCATTCTTGGCTTGCATTCTGGATTTGTCCCACTGTCTGGAGTTCGCTAACTCTTGTGCACGGCTAGGTCGGGACTTTGCTTTCGAACATCTGAAGGTGGCCCGGTGGCATCAGCGTCACCTGGCAGCTTGTTAAAATTTTGAGTTATGGGTCCACCTCAGACCTGCTGGTTGGTTTGCAAACTCAGGAGTTCCCTGGGTGAAATCTGAAACCAGCCCCTCATACGTGGAGGGCAAGGAGAGACAGAGAAAGAGGCAGCCACTGCACATGGGCAGGCGGTGGGGTTAATAAGCCGGGGAACTTCCAGACAGGGCTTGTCTTGGGTGGCCTGCAAGACAAGGGGATCTCAGCCCTCTGCCAGAGTCTTAAAAGCTTACAGAGAAGCCTTAACTGGGTTCAGTTACATGTACCGTCCAGGTGGCCTCAACCACACACGCTCTCAAGGGTGCATCTCTGGAACAGATCCCAGTGTGGGAGCGGGGCAGGAGGTACGTGCCAAGGACAGCGGAGGAGCGAGGAGCCTCCAGTCGCCTGGGTTCAACTCTGGTCCATCCTCATCAGATAATTTCTCCTCCCACTGTGCTGAGTCAAAATCTGCATTTTAACAAGCGTCCTGGGGGTTCGTCTGCACAACGAAGTTGGAAATGAACTGACTAGTAAGTTTCCCAAGCTTTGGGGTCATCCAGATCCTCGTTTGCCCCCTGCTGGGCTCTAAGTGGGGTCACTGAACCTGCCTCTGATGGGGATGAGGTCAGCTCACTTGCCTCTGATCGGTGAGGTCAGCTAACACTACGGCTCAGCCTCAGTCTTTCTAAAATGGGGGTAATGACGTCTGGCTCAACAAGTAGCAATACTTACTATGATGTCTATTTTCTTTGATTTCACATTAATTACATAATTGAGACAAATTTTAAGAAGTCAAATTTGATAGTGCATTGATACGAGAATTCTCCTCTACCCTTTCTCCTCTTTTCCGGAGCTGCCCTGCCTCCCATTCAGAGATGCTCTGGTCAACATTACTCAGAAGTTCTAAAGTATAAAGAATGAATCTTTGTTCTGCAGTTCCTACTAGGATGTAAGCCTGTGAGGGAGAGACTTTGCTGCTAATGGGTTCTTTGGCGGAAGATGGGAAAAGCTTTTGATTTTTAAATGCTTTAAAAAACGATAATACAATTTATCTTAGGAAAATGTAAAGTCCAAACAGTTATCAAGGTAAACAGAAATTATTGGTTCTCCCAATACCCCAGGATGACCCTGGGACGTGTACTTACTTGCACACTAGGATTAAAGGTCATGACCAGAAAGTGACACATTGTAACTGACTACTGTACTTCAGTTTAAAAAAAAAAAGGTTAAATGAATTTTGCCTATTGTTCTTCATTTGCGCCTAAAAGATCATGGGGATTTAGCCTTCTCCCTAACAGCCTTTGGAATATGCTATTTGATCAGGATGACATTCCATGCTGTGAACACGAGTTTACCTGTTTTCTGGATGATAAATACCAGGAGACTTTTTACTACCATCCTTAACACTGCAGGAAGGTTGCTTTGAACAAGAAATTCTTTTTTTTCCTTAGCTTCTCAGAACACACCAATTATTTACCCTGCCTCTGGAAACACCTGGAAGCTCCGCAGTGTAGACATGCTCTGGCGAACATGGTTTGATCTACGTAATATATACATTTGGACCAGCAGGACTGACCCAACTCTTCACATTAGAAACCTAAAGATCCCTGAAACGCTGCTTCTGCCTCCGCCCTGAGGCTCCCCCCAGCTCTCTAGAGCCCTCTGAAGTAAGTTCCCTCTTTGGACAATCTACTTTGTGATGGGGAACAACGCAACTTTGCTTCGTACAACCTTCTGGTTAGACTCGGGCACCAGGCAGGGCACGTCTTTGTGGCGCTCCAGGAACCCTTCAAACTGTTCGTCGCTGATGACAAACCGCTCGGCTTCTCTCAGGGCGTCTTCTCCGGAATTCTCACCCTCAATCAGGAGGCACTGGAAGACCTGGAACACAAGCGTAGTGTTGGCTTCGTGAAACGCTTTCAATAAGTTTTTGCCCCAAATTTCACTTCCCCCAAACCAGGCTTCATCTTTCCAGAGCAAAAAAGATTCTCCCCTCTAAGGAACATGCTAGAAAGACGTTGCTCCAGGGAAACGAGATTGTGCCCCGAAATTTAGAGATATGATACTAGAAGCCCATTCCTAAAATACACGTTTTTAAAAACTGATCTAGATGGTGTTGATCCAGTCTGAGAAGCTATTTTTTCAGACTGCAAAACAATCGAAGGAAATATGAGCTATAGAAAGGCATCAAGAAAATAAATCAGTTTTCAGCCCTAAACCGAGAAATGAGTATTTTCAAAATGTTGTGTCTACTGATTTTTGACACAAGCTTATTAAGGCTGTTAGAACATGATTGTTTTTCAGGGAATAGGAAAGACAGCTTTCCAAAGCCATTAATAGCCTTTTCCAACACCCTTGTAAGTAAATCAGTTCGTGTGTGTAAGACGCATTGTTCCACCACAAGGGACACCTTGCACCTGAACAGAACTCAGCCCCAGGCACTTGTCCAAGGTGACAGTAGGTGGCGCTGTTGAAGGTCAGAGCCGCACAGAGCCCAGGTAACGGTTTCGTGCACAGAAGCATTTAATTCACACTGTGGTCGGCTTAGAAGTAATTTTAAGTGCCCTAAATATCGCCTTCTTTGCTCATTCTCTCCCCCACTCACCCCTTCTCTGCCCCCACCCCCTCTTTTGGCTCTGGCCACGTGATAGTTTTCCCATTTGCTTTCGTGGCTGTCTTCCTCGGCAGGCTGTCTTGGGAGGGGACACCACTCATTTTGTCCCCAAAGCACCCATCCCCAGTCCAGGCAGAGCGGGAGGAGAGAGGCCTGGCAGGGGTGGGACTTCCACGGGGGTCAGAATCCCACGCTCACTCCAGTGTCAGGCGGGGAAGACACACGTGGCATCTTCCCTGGGGAGGGGTCCAGGATCCACCTGCTGGAACGGAGGGCCTCTCGCGGAAAAACCCACGTCACCGGAGCGGGAAGGGGAGTGAGCGGGGCGGAGGGGTGGGGTGAGCGGGAGCGGCTGGGCGCCGCAAGCCTGAGTTGGTTGCTGCCCTCTTGCTGACGAATCCCGGCCTGCCGGACGCTGGGGTGCTGCTGGCTGTGGACGCAGCCTGCAAGCCCGGAGCCTCCCGCGGCGGGGGCTGCCTCCCGGGACCAGGTCCTGACGCACGTGGGTGATGGCGCACCTGATCCAGCTATAGGGCAGTTTGCAGCCCACAGACCTCAGCGGTCGGAGGAGAACACTGTTCCCCAGACAGACAGCAGCTAATCCTCTCCCTCCAAAGCAAGTCAGGGTTTTGAAAAGGCAATTCTGGAGTGAACCAGACAAGTGGAAGCCAGAGTGGGGGGGGGGGGGAGGGAAGATGGAAGAAAAAAAGCCATGAGGTAGAGAAGAGGGGACAAGGAGCCGTGAGCAGACCAAACTATGAGAAAAAATATATATAAGTACATTAATGTGTATATACATTATAGAAGTGGGCCAGAGGTGGGGAAGCAGGACAGGAGAGTGGTGTCTGGCCGGTGGTTCTAGAAGGAAAATCTAAGAGCCTGGAGCTCAGCCCCCTGGCTCTCACCCGTCCCTCCCAGCTGGGCCGTAGCCTGGGGTCCTCTTGTCACCCTCTTTCTGTCACTGTTTTCGGTTCCTCCTGGGCCTGGGAGAGTGCCAGCATGTAACCAGAGTTCAAGTTCAATATACTAATTACATTTTTTTTTAAAGGAAGAACCATTTCTAGCTTCCCCTAACGCATTTCCAAATATTACAGGATAACCTCAGGAAAATAACACAATAACCCCATTCCTCGTCTGCCCAGCCCTGCTCTGAACGCCTACGTGGGATTTACAGCACATCCTGGGCAGCTTTGACAGGGAAGATCTCCTTTGTGTCTGGACAGGACTCTCTTCCCTACCTGTGGAAATTTCGTCCACCTGCCAGAGCACAGCCAAACGCCACCTCCTATGTGAGGTCTTCATGGCGCTTTGGCAGAATTAAACCTGGCCTGTTTTGCCCTCCCACGGTATCCGAGCACACATAGCTTTATCTTACATGAGTTTTGCTCGCCTCTTTCCCTTGCTGGAATTGAAGTCTACATCTTCTCCTTACTTGCGTCTACTCTGGGGTCCAGGCACAGACTTTGGAGAGCCGCGTAACGATCGCTGGGGTAGCTTGTTAAGACCCCATATTCACCCAAGCTCTTGCGCTAATCTGTTTCAGGACAGTGGGTGTGGGATAAAGCCTAAGGAGCTGTTTTTAAATAGTCCCCTGAATTGATTCTGAAGGACAGTTGAGGTGGAAATCTTCAGTTTATAATTGTTTGCTAGAGGCTGCACATTGTAGATGCTGTAAAAACACCCTGGACTGGCTTACGTGGTATTTGAACTCTGTACGTTTTAGTAGCTGATAAAGGGGCCAAGTCTTAAAGCATGCAACTGGGTGAATGCATTTTGCTACAATTCGGAGATGTCCTTGCTCACAGTATCTTCTAGTGATTCAATGAAAAAAATAACTAACAATTTATGAAGAACATATATCCATTTATAAATAAGCCAAGATTTTTTGAGATGAAATCAGTCTTAGTATTTTAATGAGCATATCTGAGTTAGGCTTCCTATGAACATAACCTTCAGAGCATCTCCAAACACTTGGCGTATTTTTTTTTTAATATTTACTTTCACAGTGTTCCAGAAGGGAATCAGTTCCAGTTTGAACAAGGGTAGTTGAGGCAGAGAGAATGTAAGTGGTTAAAATTTAGCAGAGCTGAAAGACGGACCAAGTGAGGCAGGAAGCCCCATAAAAAGACGAGAAGGACCCCCAAACAGGGGGTCCTGTTACTACTCTCCTGCCAGCACCATCCAGTTCCTTGGCCCAGAGGCTCTGTCTCACTTTTTGCCTCTGAAATAGCTTACTTACACATAAAATTCTATTGATTCCCTGAGCTCACTCCTGATTGGTTCATTTCCTCCACTCCTGATTGGTTCATTTCCCTAACTTCTGATTGGTCCATTTTGTAGTACTTCATTTGCATGGAGCTCACTCCTGATTATTTCTGTCACTCCTGATTGGTTCACTTCCCTCACTCCTGATTGGTTGTTTCTCTCCCTCCTGATTGGGCCACTCCTACAAAGCTTGTTCTTAATTAGTCAATTTTCCTTATACCTCATTTACATATGATGTTGCAAAGTGTAAACTGGCAGCCTATAAAAGCCGGTGTAAACTTACAGACGGGGTCCAGAGGTTGGAGAGTTAACTCCTCTGGGCCCACTGTTGCAATAAACCTGAGTTCTCCAGCTCTCCATGTGCTGTTTGGTCTCTAGCCCAGATCCAGATTGCTGTCTCAACTGAGCTGTAACATATTTTTCCACAACACAAGGACCCACTTTCTTGACTGGCTCACCGTGTCCAGAGCTCTCTGTACCTTTAGTTTCACTCAAGCCAGTCTCTTCTGAATGTTCTCTTAACTACAATCAGAAAAGAGATATGGTGCTTACCTTCCAGCGGACAGGGTTCAGTTCTCTAATTTGTTCCCTCATATCCTCGTCTACGTTGAATCGATTGATGACAGAATTTATCTTGAAGGCCACTCTGTAATCCCTACACCAGGTCCTCAATTTTTGGAGATTTTCCACGTGGTTCTTCTTTCCTTGACCACGGCCAATAAGGACATTGACTTGCTCGTCAAAGCTGTCACAGGAGATGGCGAGAATGTCCAAATATTCACCTGAGGGAAAACGACCACTTTAGTCTTTTCCGTCCTAGGATCAGATATCAGGTCTTTAAGCCAGAGGATTAGGGACCACATAGGGACGCATCATCATGTTTGCTCCTCGTGACATCCGACAGTATTTCAGAACGTTTGCAAGTGTTCTTATTTGGGAGATTTAACACAGACTGTAGAGCTATTATGCGTCTTTAATAACGGGAGCGTATGGCAACGCCAACCCTGAACTCCGCTGTAGTGTGAAAATCGGTGGAAACTCACACCTGGCTGTCCGCGTGTCGGCTCTGAGTAGACCTCCCACTTCCGGATTGTCTCCCCACCACTAACGCTGGTTTTCCTTACGCACTTCCAAATTTGCTAACATGCACCACCTCTCCCATACAAGCATCTGAGCTTTTGACCCTCAGATACAGCAGTCCTCTGGCCCCCAGTCTTCACACCACACTGACAAGCGTGTGGACCCCATTTTGGAGGGAGAGTGGCGCCTGGGGACACAGCTGGCAAACCCAACTGATTATTCTCTGCTCACATTTCTCCCTAACCTGTCTTCTCTCTCTGAATACGGTTCCAAAGCTTCCTTTTAAACTTCTGAACCCCTCTTTGACTGAGTGACTCCCTTCCCAGATGGTTTGATGTTAACTAACTGCCTTCTGGTCTTCCTGTGAACCTTCATCCAATAGGATATGCTACCCACATCCACACCTGCCCTCTCCATCCTCCCACCTCCATTTCCTCACCATCTTCACCAGCAGAGATTTTCTGTGAACTTCCTCAACAGATCATAAATGCAACTCCCCTTTGAGTGATTTCAAGGCTCAAACAGCTCATACAAAGCAAGAACAGAACATTTTACTCTAAGAGTGAAGTAAGAAGTGTTTCCTAAAACAAGAGCAGTAATAATAGCTAACATTTTTCAAATACTTCCTAAGTTCCAGGTACTGCTCTCAGGATATTAGCATCGACCATGTAAAACTTAGCTGTCAGTGCCCTCTGCAACCTTAGGATCAGTGGTTCATGACCTGGCTGCGCAGTGGAACCCCCTGGAGGACCCCACATTGGTCTGTCCACATGCCACGATGTAATTAGCCTGGGGTTCAGACCCAACACAGATATTTTATTTAAAGTTTCTCAGCAGTCAAATATGTAGCCAGAGACAAGAACAACTGTTTTAGTCCAAGCAATTAATTTATACATGAGACTACCAAATACACTTATTTCCATAAATATTTTAAAAATTCAACATGAATAGCAAACAAACAATAAGGTCGGGGCTTGCAAAACTGTAAAGTGTGTTCATCTGCCCCGCTCGTGGTTCCGCTAAACACTTGCTCCATTGATAGCGGACATACTTGTTTACCCAGAGCCCTACAGAATGAAACCCACCAAAACCCCGTGCACAGCTTGCAAAGAGAAGAGAATAAGCACATTTGTCTTTCTGTCCCTCCTGATCCCCAGCAGGCCTGGCCGAAGGCCCAGGATGGAAGGAAAGAACGCACTGGACCACGGTAGCGGCCACAGTCCAGTGTCACACGCAGAGCTCACCGTAGTTCCTGAACCACCTCTCCCGGATCAGGCTCCCATTGCTCACGATGCTCACACTGGGCAGCTGCAGCTCCTCTTTGCAGAATCTCACCAGCTTGCCGAGATACTCGCCCCGGTCGTGGATAAAGGGCTCTCCACCCGAGAAGTTGATCTTCTCCATACCTGGGACAGACAGCACATGGATTTTCCTTCTCTTTTTCCACTTGGCCAACTTCCATTATTACTTTAATGGCAACAGAGAATGAGACTAGGGAAAAATGGGGCTGGGAGGTGTCCCTGATCTCCAAAGCCCTTGGTCTTTTGAGGTCTCGTCACCCTCTATCCTAGCTTCCCAGGGACGGTCCTGCTGTCCTGAGAACCACATCTCACCAGGCAGTCATCTCTAACACCCTCTTTTACTCTCAGATGTTTCTACAGTGGGACGGTGATACATTACATCACCTCACTATTCATCAGCTAACCTGCGAGGACGCAGCTTGTGTGACGATCATTATTATCAAATAAAAGCAGTGTCCCCTAAAAGTGTGCTTAAACAGGGGCAGGTAGCTGGAGAAGGTGAAACGGTGTATTGGCCAGTGGTGTAGCCAGTGATGAATCTGAGGGGCAGGTTTAGAGGGGATGGAAGAATGAGAGAATGGAAGGAACAGGATGTAGAGACATAGTTAAGAGCTTAGAAGGGTCAAATCGTTTGCAGATATCTTCTCCCATCCATCAGCTGTCTTTTCATTTTGTTGGTGGTTCCTACTGTGTGAAAGCTTTTACACTTATTAAAAGTGTCCACCAACAGGTGAATGGATAAAGAAGACATGGTATATATATAAATATATACTATAGAATACTATTCATTTATAAAAAATAATGAAGTTTTGCCATTTGCAGCAACATGGATGGATTTGGAAGGTATTATGCTAAGTGAAATAAGTCAGACAGAGAAAGACAGACACTGTGTGCTATCACTTATGTATGGAATCTAAAAAAGTACCACAAACTAGTGAATAAGCAAAAATGAAGCAGACTCCCGCCACTTACAGACCAGAGGTTACCAGTGGGGGGAGGGAAGGGGGAAGGTGGGGGGGGAAAGGTTTATAATGGGATTCTATGAAATCATATAGGTGAAACTTTTGAAAATTGAAAAGCATTAAAGAAGAGTCTTTCATTCAATTAAAAAAATAAAACCTGCTATAATATGCATTTGTAACAAGTGTCATGTGATCACAAATGACACAGAGAGGGATTCATCCTGCATGAAAAGGACCAGGAATAATTCTAAAGAGCTTGGAAAGTTCACCAGTGGAGACTGGGGTGATGGGCATCCCAGGAGGAGAGAACAGTGCTGTTACAGGCTTGATGGCTCAGGTTTTGGGGGGGATGGGTATGACATGACATGCCCACAGCATAGGACCCTTAAGTCATTGGGGCAGAGCGTGGCTGCACTGAGCCTGATGGCTGTGCTAATGAGTTTGGGCTTGGAAACCATGTAAGAGAGTTAAGTGGGGGAGTTAAGGCTTCAAAAACATATTTTAGTAAGGTAACGTGCTTTCAGTGGGGACGCAGACAGTGAGATGAATGCAGCAGACCTGGTGAGACCCTGAGCTAGACCCCTGGCAACTGCGAGACGGATCAGTCCTTGGCTGAGCTCTTGTGGGTGACTGAGCAGACATAAGGGGGAGCAAAATAAGTCAGATCCAATCAAGGGCAAACATGCGATTTCATTGTAGGAAGTACAAGACGGGGCCAAACTAGTCTGCATGTTAGAAGACAAGTGAGTGGTTCCCCGGGGAGGAAGGGCAGGGCGGGAAGTGAGCAGGCGCTCTGGGCACCCTGTTTTTTGTCTAGATCTCTGTGCTGTGCACCTGGGTGTGGTCCCTCTGTGAGATTCAGGATGTCTACAGGTCTCTGCCTGTGTGTTGTCTATCTTTTAAAAAGTTAAGCAAGTTGAGAAAAATCGGGCGATGTTGCTAGTTTAGGAGGGGCCCTAGGAAAGACAAGGGGAGAAGGAGGGACAGATGTGGAGTGGAAGATGCCACCTTAGAACTGAGGATGCCCAGCTCTCTCTGAGACACCTGCGCGTTACTGATGCGGCGACATTCAGTGAGCAGGTCTTGCGAGCAAAGTCTTTCCCTTGTTCGAGTTGTGAATAGTTTGACTGTCATAGTAAAAGCACGTAAATAATCCAAAATAAAAGACTCAAACATTGCGTTTCTTAAGACAAAGCATTTGTATTTGTTTAAAACTTTCCTCATTAACTGTTGCTGGAAAATCCCAGCCCCTTAATGCTTTGGACAGACCCAGCGCAGCAGAACTTCCCCCGACCTGGCTCATTCCACACGCAGGGCGGACAGACGCCCAGCAGGTGCAGGAGGATGGGTTTGCCCCACGGACCCGCCAGCCAGCCGGCTCTGCGGTTTAGGACGGTCCAGGCGCCCGTCCCCAAGCTCACCTTCCCGCCCTCCGGCAGGACGGCATCCTCACCGTGCCCCGGGGAACGGCTGACGTTGCGGGGAAGCTCTCCAGCGGCGCGCGCCCCCGGCCCCTCCCCGCAGCCCGGCGCGCGGCGGCCCGGGGGCTGCGGACTCACCCGCCTCCTTCAGCAGCAGCAGCCCGCGCTTGGCCTCCTCCAGGGGCAGCACGAAGGACGTCTTGGCCGTGTGGAAGCAGAAGCCGCACTTGTAGTTGCACTGCCGGGTGAAGTGGTAGTTGACGCTGGTGGGGGTGGCGGGCGGCTCGCTGTCCGCCTCGCCTCGCCCGCGGGTCTCCCCGCGCTCCCTCCGGGGCAGCGGCCGGGCGCCGCCGCCCCCCGCGCGCCGCAGCGCCGCCCGGAGCCAGAGCAGCAGGGGCCCCAGGCCGCTGCACAGGGAGCCCAGGGGCTGCACGAAGGCGCCCAGCGCTTTCAGGGCAAACGCGACGGGCGCGAGCGTCCACATGGTGGCCGGCGCCCTGAGGCTGCCGCGCGCCTCCCGCCTGCCTTTATAGGTGTCCCGGCAACCTGTCCCGGGCGACGGGGACGACGGACACGCCTCCTGTGACTCACTCTCAGCTGAGTACAGTTTCGATTTTCCTCTTCATGGAAATGAAAGTGGGAACAGGACCAAGGCTGAGGCTCAGCAGTGGGGCCGTCGGTCGTCGGCTGACCTCTGCCTGCCGGCGCAGACCGCAGCCATGCAGGTGGAGGGACTGACGCCTCATCCAGACCTCCACCGCAGGCAGCCCTGGGCCTGGCCGCGGCACAGCCACCTCTGAGCCGCTGTCACTCACGCATCACATCCGTGATGCAGCTGCTACCTCGCACCCTGAACACGAGGCCCTCGGGGGGAGTTTGTTAGGAAAGCGTGCCTGACCCCGTGCAGGACCCCCGTTCGGACCACAGTCAGAATGCACAGGATGATAATACTTCAATAAAAAATATATGCAATATACAAAAAATGCGTCGACGCATAATGACACGATGCCGGCATCTTTCTTTAGTTATCCTTGTCTTAATTTATGCACTGGCAGTGTTAAAATTTAGGCATTTATATTTTCCTGCAGGTCTATGGATTTCTGTATCACTTTTAATAGACAAGAGGGAAAATCAGATACTTTTCGAAGATGATGCTTTTTTTAAAATTGCAGTAAGGTTGATTTACAATGCTGTGTTAGTTTCAGACACACAGCACAGCGATTCAGTTGTATGTATTTACATATCTGTTCTTTTTCAGATTCTTCTCCATGATAGGTTATTACAAGACACTGAATATAGTTCCCTGTGTTATAGAGTAGGACCTTGTTTGTCTACTGCAAATATGGTAGGTAGTTTGTATCTGCTGATCCCAAACTCTTAACTTACCCCGCTCTTTCCCCTCTTTGGTAATCATAAGTCTGTTTTCTAGGTCTGTGAGTCTATTTCTGTTTTGTAAATAAATCTATTTTTATCTTTTTTTAATTTTTAATTTTTTATTGAAGTACAGTCAGTTGCAATGTGTCAGTCTCTGGTGTACAGCATAAATGTCCCAGTCATGCATATGCATACATATATTCGTTTTCATATTTTTTTCATTAGAGGTTATTACAAGATATTGAACATAGTTCCCTATACTATACAGAAGAAACTTTTTAAAAATCATTTTTATATAGAGTGGCTAACATTTGTAAATCTCACACTTCCAAATTTATCCCTTCCTTTTCCCTTTCCCTGGTAATCTTAAGATTGTTTACTAAGTCTGCAAGTCTGTTTCTGTTTTGTAGATAAGTTCACAGTGTCCTTTTTTTTCATTTTTATCCTTTTTTTAGATTCCACATATCATATATTCGTCTTTCTCTGTCTGACTTTCTTCACTTAGTTGAATAATCTCTAGGTCCATCCATGTTGCTGCAAATGGCATTATTTCATTCTTTTGTATGGCTATATGTATATAATACCACATCCATCTATCTATATATAGAGTACCACATCTTCTTTAGCCAGTCATCCATCGATGGACATTTAGGTTACTTCCATGTCTTGGCTGTTGTAAATAGTGCTGCTGTGAACATTCAGGTGAGTGTGTCTTTCTGAATTGGAGTTTTCTCTGGATGTGCGCCCAGTCATAGGATTGCTGAATTGTATGGTAACTCTATTTTAGTTTTTTAAGGAACCTCCATACTGTTCTCCACAGTGGCTGCACCAATTTACATCCCCACCAACAGTGTAGGAGGGTTCCCTTTTCTCCACATCCTCTCCAGCATTTATTGTTTGTTGACTTTTTGATGGTGGCCATTCCGACTCACGTGAGGTGAAACCTCATTGTTGTTTTGATATGTATTTCTCTAATAACTCAAGTGCTTCCTCAGTGGTAAGAATTACTGTGGCTTTTTATTTAATTATTTTTAGAGTTTTCCTAGAAAGTGTTGCTGCATTCCGTACTGAAATGCCCTCTCTCTTAGCCTCTCTAATCCGAATCGTGTTCGGTCTCGTGTGTCGTCTTAGGCTTCCATGAGACTTGCAGGAAGTTGGCATAGCCCTAGTGGTTAACCTTATGGAACCACAGCTTAGCTCATCACTTGCTAGCTGGGTGGCTGGGTAAGTTACTTCATTTCTCTGGATCTTCAATGCCTCATCTGTAAGTCCAGGTATCCCAGGGGATATTTGTGAAGACTGAAATTCTAATTAATGTGAAGCACTTAGAAGTGGTGCCTGGAAAATCACTCCGGTGGGGTTAGCTGTTGTTATTCTACTGCTGTTATATTTTGAATGGAAACCAAGATAACTTTCATTTCACTAAGAAGGAAACTGAAAGCAAATTCAGCAAAACAGCAAGTGTCTGCTTAATGATTACCGGTTCTGCAATGATGGAGATGGTCCAAGGCCTTGACATCTTAGCCCAAAGCATTATTACAAACTGACCTCAGTCTGGCTCAATTAAGAAATACTTTTTGTGTGCTTGATCACATGTGAATGAAGAAATGAAGACCAAATCAGTTTCCATTTCAAATCAAGTATCAAGTATGGCAGAGAGGGTGACCCTGCAGGCTTTTGAATCCAAACATTTTAAGAGTCTTGGCTGAATTGCCAATATTGTTTAATTTTGGGTAAATTTCTTTACCTGCCTGATTTTTTTTTGCCTGTATTATTTATTTATTTATTAGGTATGTATGTATGTATGTATGTATGTATGTATGTATTTAACCTGCTTGATCTTGTTATCACATCTCAGATATACAGGTATTAATGTCTAACTCACCCAGAGCATTTTAAGGATTAAACAACATGACATATATTCAGCACTGGAAGTAGTATGAGAAATATCTAGCAAACGTGCAGCATCGTGTGACAGGGACCGTGCTGTACTTTGCAGGCGTTAACTCATTTCACAGCTGGGGAAACATGTCACATCACACAGGGAGTGAGGGTTTGAACTGGGACTTAAACACCTGCAATACTGCTCAGTAATTGATAATTGCTAATAACTATTTTATTGTTACATCCTCAGTCTGTTCTATCCACGTCAGTTCTCATACTCATTCATTTGTTCATCCATCCATTTTACTCCTTCATTCATGCAGGGATTCTTTTTTTCCTTCCTTTCTTCTTTCCTTCAACAAAGATTTATTGAGAATGTCCCATGTATCAGATAAAATATGAATAAATATGAATCCAATTGAAATAAATAAGGGCAAGTCCCTTCTGGCAAAGATCTCACAAAAGTCAACAGTGCCTTTGGTATCCTTTGAAAATGTGCGTATTCCTTCAAAACTTGTCTTTCTCCACTCATCTAAGAATAAGGTTCAGCTGTGGTAGACTTTCTTCTTCAAAGTCCTGGCTGGCAAAGGTCAGGGAGGGATTTCTTCTTCCAACTGCTCAAGATCAGGGTAGGCTGGAGGGAGGTCAAGGCAGCCCCCTTATAGGTTTCTGCTCCTTGGGAGCTGGCTGTCTCTAAAGGTATCCAGACACAACTGGATGGCAGCCGAATGTCACCACCATTTTTATTTAGCCAGGGACTTTTTTGTCTGCCTGACTCAGTTCATTTACTAGGATAATCTCTAGGTCCATCCACGTTGTTGCAATGTCATTATTTCATCCTTTTTTATGGCTGAGTAATAGTCCACTCTGTGTGTGTGTGTGTGTGTGTGTGTGTGTGTGTGTGTGTGTGTGTATGTACACACCACGTGGGCTGCAGCCTCCAAACCACTTGTTTGTTCTGTGTATCTGGGAATCTGCTTCTTTTCTGCTTTATGCACTAGTTTGTTGTATTTTTTAGATTCCACATATAAGTAATACTATAGTCTTTGTCATTCTCTGATCAGAGATTTCTTGTGAGCTTCCTCAACAGATCATAAACGCAACTCCCCTTTGAGTGATTTCAAGGCTCAAACAGCTCATACAAAGCAAGAACAGAACATTTTACTCTAAGAGTGAAGTAAGAAGTGTTTCCTAAAACAAGAGCAGTAATAATAGCTAACATTTTTCAAATACTTCCCAAATTCCAGGTACTGCTCTCAGGATATTAGCATCGACCATGTAAAACTTAGCTGTCAGTGCCCTCTGCAACCTTAGGATCAGTGGTTCATGACCTGGCTGCGCAGTGGAACCCCCTGGAGGACCCCACATTGGTCTGTCCACATGCCACAATGTAATTAGCCTGGGGTTCAGACCCAACACAGATATTTTATTTAAAGTTTCTCAGCAGCCAAATATGTAGCCAGAGACAAGAATGGCTGTTTTAGTCCAAGCAATTAATTTACACATGAGGCTACCAAAATACACTTATTTCTGAAAAGTTTTAAAAACTCAACATGAATAGCAAATAGACAATAAGGCCGGGGCTTGCAAAACTGTAAACTGTGTTCATCTGCCCCGCGCATGGCTCCGCTAAGTACTCGCTCCATTGATAATGGGCAGAAGAGCCCTGGCGTTAACGTGCTCCGTTATCCGCCTGGCCATACTTGTTTACCAGCGCCCTGCAGAACGAAACCCACCAAAACTCATGGTTTCGAAAGAGATTAAGATAAGCACGCTTGTTTTTTCCTTCCTTCAGATCCCCAGCAGGTCTGGCCAAAGGCCCAGGATGGAAGGAAACAGCACAATAGACAGTGGTAGTGGCCACAGTCCAGTGTCACGCTAGGAGCTCCCCGTGGTTCCTGGACCACCTCCCCCGGGTCAGGTTGCTCCTGTTTTCTAAAACCACCCTCTAGGTTTGCCCGCTTTTGAAGTCCCTATGGATGGAATCCCACGGTATCTGCTTTTTTCTGTATAGCTGCTTTCACGCAATACGTGTAGATTTCTTTCCATTTTGTTGTGTTTAGCAGTACTTTCCATTTTCATAGCCATCTGGGAGTTCATTGGTTGAATATACCACAGTCCATTTGATCATCCTATTATGACGAGCATTTGGAGAATTCTGCTATTCTGCTGTACCTTTTCTCGTCCATGCCTTTTGGTCAACATAAGTATGCGTCTGCGTGGGGTGTACACCCAGAAGTGGGATCAGTGGTCCATACAGTATACACATGTCTCCCTTTAATACCTCCAAAGAGTTGTCCAGAGTGCCAGACCAAGTTCCACTCCAGCCAGAACAATGTCAGCATTCCAATTGCTCCACGTCTTCTTCCTCACTCGGGATTGTCCCTGAAAGACTTCTGTTTTGTCTGGTTTAATTTTAGTCATCTCAGTGGGTGTGGAGTTGGTCTCACTGTGGTTTTACTATCCGGTTTCCTGATGACGAATGATGTTAAGCACATTTTTTATATGTTTAATTAATAGCTATTTTGATAATCTCTTGGTGAAGTGCCTGTTTGAATCCCTTGCCCTCTTTTTTTTTATTGGGTTTTCTGCATTTTTATTATCGATCTGTAGGAATTTATTGCATAGCGTGTACTTCCTTGGTTATATGAATCACAAATATCTTCTTTAACTTTTTGTCTGTCCTGTTCACTCATTTACTGGTTGTAACTTAATTCATTTCATGTGTGTAATTTCACTAAATTTACTAATTTATAAAGAGCTGTCACTGTGCGCATGTGTATTTAAATAAATAAAATGGAAGATCAAAGTACTTCTTAGTAAGAGTTCCTTGAACATTTTATTAAATTTCCGTGTGTGTATGTGTGTGTGTGTATTGTGTTGTGTTTCAGGAGTCTCGGCACCACCCACAAGGACTTGTAGGACTTGGGAGCAGTTTACGCTCACAGCCAGGGTTTATTCCAGGGAGAGGATGCAGAGCAAGGACACCAGGGCAAAGAGGAACATCAAAGGAGTCTTGAGAGGTGGGCACAGACCTTTGACTCCGTCCCCATCTGGGGTTGCACTCTCTCTTTAGCAGTGCCCCCACCCCAGGACAGGTGTGGGATAGCTGGTCAGGGAAGCCCGCTTGCGTCTCAGGTCTGCCCTTATGTGGTGAGCTGGACATGTAGGCACATCCTGCTGTGACCAGTCGTGGTCATTTAATCCCAGGACACCACCTGTCAATGCAGTGCCCATCATCAGTCTTGATACTTGAGCAAAGCAATCCTGACAAGCTGGTGTGGTGTGTTCGATGCTCCAGGTGTATACACAGAACCACAGAAAGAAGGTTTTAAGGGCATATTTCTAGGATTTGGCCAGATTCGATCGTGACTCCAGGCTCCTGAGAGAGACGCCAGGATTGTAAGCACCTGCACCTGCTGTGTTAACTCTTCTCAAGTATCTACATAATCTGTATCTCGTAGTGAGATCAGCTCCACAATACAATAGCAACCCCTTCAAATCACAAACCCCCAAACGTGCCCAAAAGAGCTTTTATAAATGAGAAACAGAAGGCTTATATAGTAGAGTGTTTATCTATTCCTTGATAAAACAGTTACTTATAAAACTTGTCCAGTACTTTTCAGATCCTTCATCAATTACCGCCTTGAAACTTGGATTACAGAATCTATAACTCTTTCCTGGGTTTATTTTATTAAGTCTTATTTTCCAAGTTGATTATTTATTTTGTGATGTTTGGATTTATTGATGTAGAATTGTATGTAATACTCTCTCCTTTATCTGTCCATTTTACTCTGTAGTTCTTTCCTCTCTTGCATTACTATTATGCTGATTTTATTTCCTTTTTTTAATCCAGTTTTACCTACTCTGAAGCACATCTACTTAAGCAAGTTTTCAAAAACCAATCTTTTCCAAAATAAATACTATTTCTCATTGTATTGTTTATTATTAATTACGTTTATATTAGTTAATTCTCCCTTTCTGCTTTTTTTCCCTATGAGCAGAATGGCTAGAATATTTCATATTTCCCTATTTTTTACAGTATAGTTTTTTATTGTAGTATAGTCAGTTTACAATGTTGTGTCAATTTCTGGTGGACAGCATAATGTTTCAGTCATATATTATATATATACATGTATTCATTTTCAGGTTCTTTTTCATTATAGGTTACTACTTATTTTTTCCTGTTTGAGGCTGTAAATTGAATTCTGACTGAAGAACCTGGCTTTTTATGTGAATAAAGCTGTGTTGTTCTTTCATTGAAAGACTTCTTTGGAACGTCTTTCCAGCTCCCAGCTTCTCTCCTCCACACCCACAAGCGCAGGTTACTACAGGCAAGTTTATTCAATCTAAACATCGAGCCCAGCTGGGACTATCAGAGTCTCTGTTTTAGGAAATTATAATTGGAATTATAATTTTTTTCCTTTATGAATGAAAATATTTTATCTTCAGTCTTCAACATAGTTAAGACTGACTGAGCCTCGATCTTGCACTGCCATGAATTTCACAGTCTCCTTATAGCAAGGACGGGAGTGAAAACGGAGAGGGAAACTTAAAGTAAGAGCAGCCATAATGAGGAGGGGCCATGGGAAAAAAGGTCAAGAAAGGCTCACGGAAGGATACAATACTGTCCCAATGAACAAAAAGGAGCTTGTTTTTCTGTTATCTTTCGTGCCACACAGGTGACATCTCTGCTCCCTAGAAGGTCCAAATGTCAAATTGCTCATAGGGAATAAAAAACGACCCTCTTCTCAATGAGCTTAAAACATCCTAATCTCAGAATTACCCTTTCCCTGTTAACGCATACTTCAACCACATAGCTGTCACAGTTCACGGGTTTTCTTTCAGAATTAAACCTAATCTCACACTCAATGCACACTGATTAAATCATAAAGTTTATTTTCTTTCAGTGCATCTAATGTTTTCCATCTTCGTCTCAATTCTAAATTTTTTGGGTCTGCTTGACAATCATTTTCAAAGGTACCAATCAATGAGTAAAAACAAAATAAAACATCCAAATAATGTAACTGCTTTTACTCCTCGAAGGCCGCTGCTGCTGTCCGTGTGACGCCCGCTGCTGAAAGGCGCTGTCAGGCCGTCCAGCTGCTGTCTCCTTGGACCCGCAGGCACCGCTTTTATTTGGCCTTTGTAAGGCAAAGGAGAGGTGCCAGTCTGGTGACACCAGTTTGAGAGTCATTTAAAGGTGTGTGTGCGGGGTGGGGTGGGGTGGGGGGTAATCCCAAAAGAGGGAAAAGCACGTGCAAAGCCGAGTGAAAGCGATGCAGCAGCTCCTGGGACTCGAGTCCGGGCGAGGGCGCGGCGCTGAGGTCGGGGAGCGGCCGCCGGCTCTGCGGGACCCGCAAGTCAAGCTCAGGTGAGACGTCAGCGGAGCGCGAGGGCGATGGGGAGCCGGTGAGGGTGGTGGCGCCGGGGGGACACTCCGGTCTCAAAGGCAGAGGTCTCACGTACCGCCTCTGAGACAGGCACACCATACACTGGGCATAAGCAACACCAAGGGAATTATTCAAACCGTGGCCCGGGGCCACCTGCCCGCTTCCCATCGCAGCGCGGGCCCGGGTCCCCATCCGAGCCACTCTGCCGCCGGGCGCCCGCGGGCGTCCCCTCCCGGCGGCGCGACCTCGCCGCAAAGAGGAGGCGGAGGCCGAGATCGGGCAGGGCGCCCGGGTCTGGAGCCCCGCCCACCGCCGTCGCTTCACTTTCGGTTCCCCGCGGCGCCGCCCGCCGATCCCGGGGTTTCGTTTCCCGGCGCGCGGGGCGGGACCGGGAGGCGCCCATGGCCTTTGGCCGCCGCCCGCGCGCCCCGCTGCTGCTCGCGCGCCTCCCGGGACTGCGGCGCGGGGCCTGCGCTCGGGCCATGGCGCCGCCGCCGTGCTGCTTGGCGCTGGAGCTGCCCGGCTGCATCCTGGCTCACTTCGCCGTCGGCGACGAGGCCCCGGGCGCGCGCCCCGACCCCCGTGTGGCCGCGCTCCTGGGCCCCCCGGGCCGCAGCTTCTCGCTGAGCGTGCCGGTGGCGCCGGGCGGGGACTGCGCGGCCCGGGTGCGCGCGGCCCGGCTGCACCAGCGCCTGCTGCACCAGCTGCGCCGCGGCCCCTTCCAGCTGTGCCAGCTGCGCAGGCTGCTGTGCTACCGCCCGGGCGGCGAGGCGGGCGACCTGCAGCACGGCTTCCTGCTCCACGACCCGCGCGACAGCCCCGACACCCGGCGCGCGCTGCTGGCGCTGCTGGACGCTTACCCCGAGGCCCCGCGCCCGCGCCTGGCCGAGTTCGTGGGCGACCCGCTCAGCCAAGTGTGGCGGCGCCCGTGGGAGCTGCGGGACGGCCAGGGGTGGCGGCAGGTGGGCCGCGAGCGCGTCGTGCCCGCGCCGGAGCCCGAGCTGCACCCGGTGGTGCCCGACCTGCCTAGCTCCGGGGTCTTCCCCCACCGGGAGGCCGCCCGAGCCGTTTTGGAGGCGGTAAGAGTCGGCCCCTTCCCAGCGCTCAGCATGGACCGCTCCCCCCGCCCCCCCCCAGATCAGGGAAGTGGGTACAGTGTGCTCCCGGGGGTTCTACCTGTCCAGACCTCTCTTGTCCCGTAGTTGCTTCACTCCCCTCCGCAAATCCGGCAGTGAGGGCGGCCGGAGTGCCAGCCGCTGGTTAGACACCGTGGCTCTTAAGGGATTCTTGCCCGCCAGGAACCCCCAGCCTGATGTGCGAAACCGACGTGCCAGCAGGAGCAGTGGGGGGCCGGAGGTCCTGGCGGAGGGAGGGGGCCGCTGGGTGTGGGGGAAGACAGTGCCCTCTCTCGGAAGGGATGACCCCACCTGGGGAGGTCGGGATGTAGAGAGAAGAGCCTGAGTTTGGGGGTTTAAGAAACTTGGACTTAAGCAGTGCCTGCTACTTACTGGCTGCGACCCAGCCACTTAGCTGCTCTGCCTTTGTTTTGCTTCCTTTCTTCTGGAAAATACCTGTCCTGCAGCGTTAGGACCAGGAAACATGTGACACACAGCAGGTGCTCAGTGAAGAACAGCTAAGATTCTTTCTGCCTGCAGCCCAGGCTGGTCCTGAGGCTGGGCTGTGGCTCTTGGATAAATTGTGTGGGATAGGATTTCCGAGTGGTTAAGATTACAAGACCTGGCTTTGAATCCAAACTCTGACATTTATTACCTGTGTCACGTTCAGAAAGTTTCTTAAACATTCTTTGCCTCGGTTTCCTGAACCCATAGGTGGGGAAGATAGCTGCACGACTCTCACGGTGATCGTGAGCAGTGGCCAAGTTAATACTCTGAAAACGCTTAGAACATTGCCTTGCACAGCGCAAGCAAGTAAGAAAATCAATGCCGGGCCTCTCTGTAGAGATGCTGTGAGAGCACAGTGATGTCACACACGGTTAAGAACTTTGAATCCTCAGGAGCCCCTGCCCTGCTCACGTGGTAATGATGGGCAGTGCTTGGTGGTGGCCAGTGCTTGGTGCTCTTCTGAGCCCCGAGTGCTTAGGGAAAGACAGGATGCGGACTGCCCTCTTTGGTGTGGCTGATTTCCCACATCTGTGACACATGGCACCGGGCAGGTTTTGTGGCTCCACTGTCGCTCTGTGACACTGCTCCACATTTATGCATCTTTCCTGTCCTTCCTCGTCTCGGGGAAGCTGGTCGGTGAAAGTTGAAGGCTGGGTGATCCCGACAATTACTGCCTTTTTGAGCCTCAGCGATGCAGCATATCATAAAGCGATTCAGTCCTTGTCAGGTTCAAAATACTGTGTGTTCTGGCACGGTGCCAAACATAACACACCTGTTAGCATCGTGCAGTCTTGCTCCCAGCAATTAGGTGTGGCTTCTGCCGAGGTCCCGTTGCTTCACTGCTGACGCCTGGGTGTTGTGTTACAGTGTACAGCCTTCATTCCTGAAGCCCAAGCGGTGCTTGATCTGGCTGACCAGTGCCCAGAGCAGGTCCAGAAGGGAAGGTTCCCCGTTATTGTCATTGAAGGACTGGATGCCACAGGTAAGAGAAGTGTACCTTTTAGTTATAGGCAATGCAGTTAACCAACCAGCTGCATGAATAGTAGACAGGTCTTGACAAACAAAACTGTGTACAGGATTCAATCCATAAGCCTCCTATGAATCTCTAGTGTGTGCCAGGCGTGGAGGGAGGCTGGCCAGGAAGATGGATAATTTCTATGTAAGGTCATGGAGAGATGGGAGAGCTCAGGTGCCCTGGGAACACAGGAAGGCACAGGGTGCATCCTCGGTGTGAGAGACGAGGGGACGGAGGCACCGCGGGGAGAGCTTGAAAGGGTGGGCACCTGGATTGTTTTCAGCAGATAGGAGCTGCTCAAGAGAGGAAGGCAGGAGAGATGCTCCAAAAGAAGAAATAGCAGGGTGAAGTTGGAGATTGGAACCACCTGGTGTGTCCAGGAACTACAGGCAATGCAGAGGCCCCTTGTGGAAGCAAAATGTGGAAGAACTAGGGAGAGGCGGGCAGGAGCCTTTGGAACTGCCAAACGAGCATCAAAATCCAATGGATGTGCCCACATTTAGCCCAGAACACAATAGCAGAAGGGAGGCTCCGAGGGCAGCAGGGAATACCCAAGGACAGGGCGGATCTTGGACAACAACAGTGTCACATGTGTCAGCAGAGGAGTCAGAATCTGGGGGCCAATACAAAGTCTCTCATTAGTTTGTAAACAAGATGACTATTTTGTTTTTTCTCCCAAGCTTGTTAACACCCAACGGGGGAATCCTAAGTTCCTAAGGGTTGGCATCATTTTATAAAGAGTCATATTTAATCTGCTCCTTCAGTTGACAGGTGGAAATGTATGTCTTTGCTCTTTCTGAGTGAACAGTAACTTTGGGGAGTGATGTGTTGGCCATGGCTAAGATGTGCTCTACTTTGTATATGACCTGCAGGTAAAACCACGGTGACCCAGTCAGTTTCAGATTCACTCAAGGCTGTTCTCTTAAAGTCACCACCCTCTTGTATCAGCCAGTGGAGGAAAATTTTTGATGATGAACCAAATATCATTAGAAGAGCCTTTTACTCTTTGGGCAATTATATCGTGGCTTCTGAAATAGCTAAAGAATCTACCACATCACCTGTGATTGTGGACAGGTGGGTATAAAGGTGCCTTCAATTTGGCATTTTCTTCCTAACATATGAGTATGATTGTATGTGTGTGCATGTGTGTGTGTGCATATATATGTAAGGACACAGTGGTGTTTAAGTGAAACTGTATTATAATAGTAGGAATAATGTCTATGATTTGGCATTTGGCTAAGAGCATTACACATACTATACTAATATCTGGAATAATTATTGCTATGTGGACACTAAATTTACTGATGAGAATGTAGGTCTTAGAAAAGTCAAGTAACTTGTCACAATGGCAGAGCTGGACATAGCGTATTGGGGAGATTAATAAAAGTCTCTGCTTTGTAAGTCGAACTTTGACTTCGTTGGTTTAGTGGCTAATCCAGCAAACATTTATTGGGCATCTAACACTTGCCAAGGACTGCTCTCAATTTAGGGAATTTGATGGTAAATTCCCAGGGCTGGACAGTGCCCTGCTTTCATGGAGCAGACATTCTACTGAAGCAGAAGGGCGTAATCAAAAACGTGGACACATAAGATGATATCAGAGGAAGACAAATACTGTGAGGAGGGGAGATCAAGGTCACGTGGCTGAGGATGGCTAAGCCCCCACTAGATAGGGTTTAGGAAGACCTGAGTGAGGAGGTACCGTTGGCCTGAGCTCTGAATGACCACAGAGAGACACACGTGAAGATTCTGGAGTAACAGCAGTATGGGAGGGAGATCAGCAGAAACAAAGCCTAGACATGGGAAGAAGTGAACATATTCCAGGACCTGATTCCAAAAGGCAACTGGTCACTTGCGCACGCCCAGTTGCAGGGTTGCTGGTCCCAGCCAGTCCTAACCCGCTGGAGCTCCAGCTGGACAACAGCTGACTCCAGGTTCCTGCAGAACAGCTTGGGCAAGCATCTTAAGACTCCTGCATTGGAGATATTTCCTGTCTAGAGGTGGTGATGGGGTCTTGTCACTTCTTGTTTAGGCTACGTGGTGCTTATAGAATACGCAAGTTTTTGTAAAAACAATTAAAGTGAGCTTGATCAGTGAGGCAGTTAAAGTCCATTATTTATTAAGCAAGTTACAGTTTAATGGATCGAACTGCCGACTACCCGTGGGTTCGCGTGTGGACTCCCGGGAGTGGGACAGCAGGGCGTCGGGCTCACGAGTGCTCGCCCTGAGTGGGTGCTACAAAGAGTTTTCTAAAGTGGTTGAGACTGTTCACAGCGCCCTCTTCCACGCACATCCTGGTCAACATTTAGCTCCGCCAATCTTTCACTTCAACTTGTCTTGCTTTTCCGCTGTTCCCTGTGGGAAGGTCGGTCAGTTAAAAGCCAGTTGCTACACCTGGAAATAGAACTTCTAGCCCTGTCTTGAAATATCTTTCTGAAATACCCCATAGAGAGATACTCAAGAGTGTTTGTCGGGAATAAAGTGTGTGGTGGTGAAAGGGATGGGGGGTGGAGGGAGCAAGATGAAAATAGTAAACATTAGTTAGAAGGCCTGTGCTGTCATCTCAGCTTTAATGCCAGGGGGCCCTTTTAACTTTGGGGATGGCAAGGCAGTCATTTCAAAGCTGGCAAGTGGTACAGAATCTTAGAGGAAGGGGAGACACTGCCTTCCCTTGTGGGACTTCTTTACCTGTGGGATGTTTTCACCCTACTGTTAAAGTGCCTGCATTTGCCATATTGGCATCTTTTTTTGATCCAGTCCCCTTTATTTCAAGGAAGAAAACCTAAACTTGTCCTGATAAAGTGTGACTTCATCAGGCACATTCCTTTTTTTTTTAATTTTTATTGACATATAGTTGATACAATGTTAGTTTCAGGTGTACAGCAAAGTGATTCAGTTATGCACATACAGACACATATATTTTCTCTTCAAATTCTTTTATTGTATGTTACCACAAGATATTGAATATTGTTCCCTGTGCTATCCAGTAGTCCTTGTTGTTTATCTATTTTATATACAGTCATGTGTGTCTGTTAATCCCCAGCCCCTAATTTATCACTCCCCTGCCTTTTCCCCTTTGGTAACCATAGTTTGTTTTCTGTGTCCGTGAGTTTTTTTTTTTTTTCTAAAATGTCCAGAAGCCCTGGAGCGGCACTGGCTTCTGCATGCAGGTAGACACTTACCCTCTCCATCCCCGTCCCGGTCTGTTAAATGGGGGGAGTCCTCATTCCATCCCTGCTGCCCATCAAGACTTGTGATGAATGGCCCATTAGTTGGTACAGGTGGGACTACTTTGAAAACAGCAAATGGCTATTAAAATATAAAGCCTTATTATATAAGCTGTGTATAATGCATCAGCAAATTGTATTTGATTTGAACTAATGTGGTTTCCCTGATGGCAAGGAATGGAGACTTCAGAATAGTAAAGAGTCTAAAATTGATGGCCAGGGGGTATGATTATTTAAAATGAGCCCCAGTGTTGTCAGCGAGAGAACTCTGGCTTTGCAGAACGGGGCCCCCATTGTGCCCCGATTTTCCTTCTTTGTGCCTGTGAATTGCTTGCAGTTTTGTTCTTTAAAGAGATAATACTGCATCACCTTGTCAGATGAGAAGAAAAGAGCGGTTATTTGTTGTCTGAGTGGGTTTTGTTCATGTTTAAAGATTTTAACGAAGTCCGTTTTAGACAACACCATCATCTAGCTGAGAAAATAAAGGAGACAGAGTAATTTTTGATGGTGACTGCAGTTAAGGTTGGCAACTTAGTCACACTCATCACCTTAAAAGCCTGCTCTGGCTGACGGTTCTTCTGCGATCAAGGAGCCTTCTTACGTTTAGATGATCGCAGCCTCCGTATTCAGAGCTGAGCGTTTAGTTCAGTGAACGTGCAGCGTGTGTAAAACTGCAGTTCTGTTGCCACGAAAAAGATAGCCTGGACCCTGTGAGGATGTGTCCACCCGACAGAGAAGATGGAAGTACAAGTTTGTAAGTGGTTAGGAGTCCGGTAAGTGACCCGCACGTGTGGCCCGAGGCGGAATTCAGGGAGCTCGCAGGTCCCGCGGCCTGAGGATCTCAGAGCACGTTTGTGGGATGGAAAGGGGCTTTGAAGGATGAGCGATGTTAGAATTGGTCTCCTCCCAGATTCCCGTGTTCTTTTCAGACCTGTTTGTACTTTGTTATCATAACCTTAGTTATAACCTGTGTCCAATAAGAATTAAATTTTGCCTCATAATGACCGTGTGACACTTTTTTTTTTTAAACGCACTTGCTGTTTTGCAACAACTGTGGAAGGAAAACAAAGCTTTCATGATTTTCATTTTCCAGATGAGGAATTTGAGCCTAAACTTTGTCCACAAAGCAAGTAGGTGGCAGAAGGAAAAACAATACACGGCTTGGGTCACACTGTGGATTTATTTCGTAGATAAAGGACCAGCATGTCCTCTTCACTGTGGAAAGAAATTCAAATCTAAAAGGATTAAGAATTTAGGATTTTAAAATAGTGCAGACAGTAAATTGAAAACACAGACGTGGATGGAGCTTTGCGTATCTGTCTATATTGGGGTGTTTATAACTGTTTCATAAATATTTGTTGTAGCTGATAGACCTTTAACACTGGATTGGAGTTTTGCATTCAGTCACTTAGAATTGGAATATGATATGAACAGGGCAAACGTATAATCAATTACGCCGTTATAAAATAATTCTGTCATTCATTCATATACCCAGAGAACATTATTTATTGTGCACTTATTATGTGCCAGAAGCTGGTCTCAGGTTTTGGAATACAGAGATGACTCAAAAAGGAATTATCTACTGGAGGAGACAAAAGAGAGAAACTTGTAAACAGGTAGCTCCAAATTACAGTAAGTCCTTCCACAGAGTTGGGTGAGTGTGAAGAGCACTGAGGCTTGGGGGCTTCATCTGGGGGTGGGGGCGGGAAGGAAGAGGAGGCACTTTGCTGCCCGAGACCCTCACTCCAGCTGCAGGAGAATGTGGAGACAGACCCCCCTGGAGGAGGGTGCCCGGGTCCACGCTGGGAGGATGTTCTGTTCTTAGACGCAGGCTGAACGTTTTCTGGCAGGTGGCCAAAAGCCATCAGGCTTTTTGAGAAAGAGGGCAGATTTGACCTTCCTTGAGGGCTGTGATTTTCTTTCCTCTCCCTGAAATATCTTTAAGAACAGCCAGTTGAGCATGACCAACTTTGCTCAGGAAGGACATCCACAGATTCTCACAGATCGTGCGTGGGTTTATTTCCCTTCTTGATCGATAATGGATGCAGTTAGATAGATGACTGGGGAGCCGGGAAGGACAGAGGCCTCCTAGCCGGGGTTCCCAGAACGTGGATTTCGTCAGCAAAGTCAGTGTTAAAACCAGGCAGGAACTGAATGCACCTGCAGATTTTCATCGGACCAAGACACGGTGCTAAATGCAAACAGACTATTGAACAAAGCTACCACCCCTGCCGTCCTGCTGACCTGAAAGGAAACACCCTACAAGGCCAGGGCAGCAGAGGAGCCTCTCCATACACGTGGTTCCCGCAGAATACGTGATGCTCTGGGAAGTGCCCACTGCATTCTTATTGTGGTTGCTTTTAACTTATTTTTAGATTTTATAAATGCTTTTAAAGATGTGATTTAGTTTTCTCTCTTTACTGTATACAGTTCTAGGCCAAATGCAGCAGAGTCATCCCCAGTTTCCACCTCCTCAGCAGCTGATTTTCAGGTGTTCCCTTGACTTCCTCTGCAGACGGGGAGCTCACTACTCCTTTTTCCCGCAGGTACTGGCACAGCACGGCCACCTATGCCATAGCCACTGAGGTGAGTGGGGGCCTCCAGCACCTGCCCCCCGCCCATCACCCGATATACCAGTGGCCCAGGGACTTGCTCAAGCCCGACCTGGTGCTGCTGCTCACAGTGAGCCCCGAGGAGAGGATGCAGAGGCTCGAGGGCCGGGGCATGGAGCGGACCAGAGAGGAGGTGGAACTGGAGACCAACAACGTATTTCGTCAAAAGTAGGTGTCCTGACACGCGATGTGGGGGGCGGGTCCCTGGCCCTGGCGGTGACCCGGGATCCGCACTGACTTGAGTGGAGGAAGTGGTGTGGTTCCCACTTTCCAAACCCCAGAGGCTGGATCCCCCAAGTTAGTCCCGCTCCGTCCTGCGGGACTGTTGCCTGGCACTACAGCCTGCTTATTCTACAGCCACGGGGTGCCTGACCAGGGATCAGAGCTCCGTCCAGCGCCGGCTGTGCCAGGAGCAGCGAGAACAGAGTGGGACCACGTGCCTTTCTGGGGCTTGGCTTTCCCGGTCATGGTAGAATGGTCACGGGGACCGTCTGATGAGCTCACAGTGACCCTCACTTGTTAGGGCTTCCTGTGTGGCAGGCCTTTGGCTTCCGATGCTCTGTAATCCTTGTCAGACAATATTAACCATATTTTACAGTTTACAAAACGGAGGCTCAGAGGATGGAGTGACGTGTCTACACTTGCATAGCTCCCGAGCAGTAACACTGGGATTAAAATCAAGAGCTTTCTGATTTTGAGGCAGTCCTTTCATTTTCCTTAGAAAACCACAAATACAGTAGCAGGAACGTCTGGGCTGCGTTACTGCTTCATGGCTGAGGATGAACCAGTTCTGTGCGACTGGTTCAAAGAGCCAAAACAGAGTCGTTTATATAAATAAACAATGATTGCACTTTATCATGACTTAATGCTGTTGTGACATAAATAAAAAGCAACTCAGCTGTGTGCAAAGAAACCACGTCAAGGAGTTTGCTGGTACTAATTCAATTAAACCTCACAGCAAGGAAGGCATTATTTCCATCCCCTCACTTCACAGATGAGGAAACTGAGGCACAGAGGGGATGGGAAAGAAATGTGTCAGGTTCTCATAGCTGGGAAGTGGTCTAGCAGTGCTGTGGACCCAGACCATGGACTCCAGGCTCTTGTTTTAAGAGAATTACAGAATTCTAGTGCTTTGGTTATATGCTCAGCCCAGTCATTCCACACGCACCAAGGCTCCCTCACCCTGGAAGGAGATGTAAAATTCCGGGGAAGTTTTAGATGACGCCTAAACAAAAATACCGTATGTGCTAAGGGCCTCTGGCTGGTCTGAAATCCCTCAGGGCACAGGCTCTGCGGGATTCCTTAATCTCCTTGAGCCTCTGCTGCCTTCTCTGCCAAATGGGGATGGATGGTAGTGGTTCCCCACGTAAGGTTACTCTGACCATGAAACGAAAATGTGCAGAACGCTAACCCTTGGCAGACAGTAGGTGTTCAATAAATGCTGGCTATTGCCCATTATGTTTAATTTATCATTTATTAACTTAATGTACCAGATGTCTCCCATGGGCAGAGCAAACTGCGAAAGGGGCAGGGAAGTAAGCCAGATGGGGACCTCGCTTCAAGCAGTTTCTATGATGGAGGAAAATTACCTTCGCATGAAGAGCTGTGTTTGCAAACAGGCCAACTCTGTGCTCTCTGCTGGTCTGCAGGGTCGAGGTGTCCTACCAGCGGATGGAGAACCCTGGCTGCCACGTGGTTGACGCCAGCCCCTCAAGAGAGAAGGTCCTCCAGATGGTTTTACGCATAATCCGTAATCATTGTAGTGCGTTGTAGTTACGCCAGGCCGGGCGCCACATCTGACTAGACGGAATGCTGTTTGATCCACCCACAACAGGTTCTGAAATTTTCCCGGGATTCAATTGCATAAGCGTGTTGTGTGGCAGAAAATTGGAGACTAGACTTTCCAGTTTTACCTAAAACATTGTACTTGCTTCTGACCGATGGACCCGTTAAGACTGAGACTGGGCACCTTCCAGTGAGAGATGGTGACTGCTTTCTGCCAAGTACAACAAACGTTTTCTTGGAAAATATTTTTAGGCACATCCCCATAAAACCCCTGCAGGGTTTATCTCCTCTAGAAAGCGTGAGGGAGACAGAAGCAACCAAGAAGACCCTCCAAGTCAGTGGAAGAGTGACCAGCCTCTCCCATGCCTGCGCCGGCTCACTGATGACACCTTGATGTGCCCGCAGTTGACTTCCTGTCAGTTTTGCCTCACTCTGTCTTTGTGAGCTCGGTCCCGCACCTTAGAGCCCAGTGCTCCCAAAGATTGCGTCTGCGTGTCCCAGCTGCTGGAAGACTCTCCCACTGGCCCATCTCGTGGGGAGGAGGCACTTACCAAGAAGGCATCTGACTCGTGTTTGAGACCAACAGTCCCTGAGAGGGTCCTCTTGGTTAGCACTTTAAAGTCAAACACAGAAGAGGCCAACTCAGGGTGTTCTAAACACAGACACACCCACAGTCCTTGAATTCTGTTCTGATTATTTATATTTCTCTTCTTTCCTCTGAAAACATGGGTTTGGACAGAGCGAGTGTTTTGCACTAAAGGAGCTGCATGAATCGCAGCCAGTCCAGCAGTGTGTGTTTCTTGATGTTTACATCTTGTTTGTCCTCCGTGTCGGGGCTGGGCTTCACCAATCAAAACTGAAGCCAAGAAGCTGAGTGCAACGCTTGTTACATGTTTTCACTGGACAGATTTCATTTCTCCTGCTAAGGAAGCGCACTGGTTCCCGGAAGGGGATTTCTTAGCGTCTTGCTGTTGAAAGGCTTCTCATTACACATGAAATCAGCACTGAGAGCTGAGAAAAGAGAAAACTTAGTAGTTATTTGACCCTGGGTGAGTCACTTAACATTAATAGCCCATGTAACTTGATCTAAAAATTGATAATAATTCTTTGTCTTAAGGAGTTGGCTGAATCAGGTGATTACCTAAAATTCCTTCCAGTTCTAAGATAGATAAATCTGTAAATTATTTTAGGGGAATGTCTCGAGAAGACATTTCCCCGAGATAGTTAAATTTAAGGTGTTATCAGGTTTATCACGTGGAATCTTACAATAGAGCTTAGTATTAACTATATCATACTATTTTTCAAAAGAACTATAGGTAATGCATACATAATATATGTATGCATATAAATATGTCATTTGTCTCAGTTCAAAATATTTTTTAAGTCTGATAAATCACGTTCAGTTTCTTTAAGATGTGATATCTAACTATGCTATTGGAGTTACTTACTTTGAACATTCTGGAAAGTTTATGCTGGCAGCCTAGAAACACAGACATTTAAGTCATGACCCTTGCAAATGAATAAACTAACTGTAATTTTCTAATCTACGCTACTGTCACAGTGTGTTGATTTCTCTGAAGAGGCTCCCCCTGTGTGGCTCTTGTATAGGAAATTATTTGTGGTTAAGGAAGTGAGAATGGTTGAATTTGCAGTCAGAGTGCTTTCAGAGAAACGGGAGGGCATTTTTGTTTTGTTTTAAACATCATTTCAAGAAAGTGAAATCCCTTCCTCACTGCAGACATGACAGAGAATTTTTTTCAAATCCAGTAAGAAAACAGTCTTCATTCCCCTGGGCTCTTCCTACACTGACAGGTATATAAGATGTGTGACTATGCGGTAAGACAAGACCTGCCCAGAAACGGATGGCGCGGGATCATGTGCTTGGCTTTGATTCATTCACAGTCCAGGAGCACTTCCGTTCCTGTGATGGACCTTCAGTGTCCCTGGTGGTGGTTCTTCCTCTCCTCCACAGTAAAGGAGCTTTGAGCTCAACCAGGGCTGCCGGGAATGACATTTCCAAGGCTCCCTTGTAGCTGGAGGGACCCAGTGGCCACTTACAGGCTCTTCAGGTCATGTGTGAGCAGAAGTGACGTCAGGAACGTCAAGGGGGAAGGGCGTCCCCCTCCCCCTTTAACCCTTCACACTGCTTGGTATTCAGTGGTGGTGGTGAGGCATTTGGGGACCAAGAGACTAGGGTGACACTGTGTAGATGGAGAAGCAGCAGGATGAATGGAGACGACCTTCACTTATGAAAGATAAGGACTAGGAATGAAAATGTCAGTGTTCCACTGGAGGACGTGTCCACCTGGGGAAACTGCCATGATGCAGGCACAGCTGACACGCACAGCCTCAATTTCTTCCTTCCCTGTTTTCTTCTCCTCTTGGTGGCAGGTGTCTGGGTTGGTTGGTTTGTTGGTTTGTTTTCTACACCAATCTCCTTTTTCACTAACTCTTCTCTCCATGAAACTTCTCTCTTCTAACAGCAATTGTAAAGCATCTTAAAGATGTTTCCACCCTGAGCTCTTTTTGGAATATATACCAAGGAAATGATCAGAGATACACGTAGAAGTGTTTTATCATATCTGCATAGTGTACTTCGAGTAACTGGAATATATTTATATGCAGGCAGACCTTGCTTTATTGCCCTTCAGAGATACCGTGTCTACAAACTGGAAGTTTGTGGCAACCCTACATTGAGCATGTGTGTTGGCGCCATTTTTCCAACATTTGCTCACTTCATGTCTCTGTGTCACATTTTGGTAAATCTCTCAGTATTTCAAGCTTTTTCATTGTTATGCTATTTGTTCTAATGTTCTGTGATCAGTGATCTTTGGTGTTACCACTGTAACTGTTTTGGAGTGCCATGAGCCACACCCACGTCAGACAGTGAACTTAATCAACGGATGTCCTGTGTGTTCTGACTGCTCCACCAGCTAGCTGTTCCCCGTTTCTCTCCATCACCTTGGGCCTCCTGATTCCCGGAGACACCAGAATATTGAAATTAGGCTGATTAATAGCCCTACCGTGGCCTCTAAGTGTTCAAATTAAAGGAAGAGTCACATTATCTTCATTTTAAATCAAAAGCTAGGCATGATTAAGCTTGGTGAGGAAGGTGTGCCAGAAGGCTAGACGGGTTGACAACTAGGCCTTTTGCACCAAACAGCCAAGTTATGGATGCAAAAACAAAGTTCTTGAAGGAGGTTAAATCTGCTGCTCCAGTGAACACACAAATGATAAAAGAGTTAAACAGTCTTATTGCTGATGTGGAGGAAGTCTGGGCGGTTTGGATAGAAGATCAAACCAGCCACCACATTTCTTTAAACCAAAGTGTCATCCAGAGCAAAGCCGCAGCTCTCTTCAATTCTATGAAGGCTGAGAGAGGTGGGGAAGCTGGAGAAGAAAAGTGTGAAGCCGGCAGAGGTTGGGTCCCGAGGTTGAAGGAAGGAAGCCGTCTCCATGACATAAAAGTGCAGGTGAAGCGGCACGTGCTGATGCAGAAGCGGGAGCAAGTTCTCCAGATGATGCAGCTCAGAGCATCCATGAAGGTGGCGACACTGAACAGCAGATTTTCGAAGTAGATGAAACAGCCTTCTGTTGGTAGAAGATGCCATCTAGGGCTGTCATATCATAGCTGGAGAGGAGACGTCAATGCCTGGCTCCAAAGCTTCACAGGACAGGCTGACTCTCTTGTTAGGAGCTAATGCATCTGATGACTTGAAGTCAAAGCCAATGCTCATTTACCATCTGAAAATCCTAGGGCCCTTTAGAAGGATGCTAAATCTGTTCTGCTTGTGTTCTAGAAATGGGACGACAAACCCTGTGTACTGGGTATTCTAAGCCCACTGTTGAGACCTATTGCTCAGGAAGAAAATTCTTTCAAAATATTACTGCTCACTGACAATAAACCTGATCATCCAAGATCTCTGATGTAGATGGACAATGAGATGAATGCTGTTGTCATGCCTGCTGCCACAGCTTCCACAAACATACATATACACATACATACATACACATATATATTCCTTTTCATATTCAGCAATCCATGGATCAAGAAGTAATTTTGACTTTCAAGTCTTATTATTTAAGAAATATATTTTATAAGGTTATACTGCCATAGACAGTGATTCCTCTGCTGGATGTGGGCACAGTCAGCTGAAAACCTTGTGGAAAGACCTCACCATTCTCGATGCCGTTAAGAACGTTATTGAGCAAAGGGAAGTGGCAAAATATCCACATTCACAGAAGTTTGGAAGCAGCTGATCTCAACTCTCCTGGGTGACTTTGAGGGGGTTCAAGACT
The DNA here is from genome assembly GCF_048564905.1 of Vicugna pacos. Lineage (NCBI taxonomy): Eukaryota > Metazoa > Chordata > Mammalia > Artiodactyla > Camelidae > Vicugna > Vicugna pacos. The sequence continues at coordinate 57,398,072 of NC_133001.1, forward strand.
TCAGTGGAGGAAGTAACTGCACATGTGGTGGAAACAGCAAGAAAACTAGAATTACAAGTGGAGCCTGAGGACGGGACTGAATTGCTGCATCTCATGGTGCAGCTTGAATGGATGAGGAGTTGCTTCTGATGGATGAGCCAAGAAAGTGCTGTTCTGAGATGCAGTCTCCTCCTGGTGAAGAGGCTGTGAAGAGGGTTGAAATGATAACAAAGCGTTTGGAATGTGACATGAACTTAGCTGATACAGCAGCAGCAGCGTTTGAGAGGATGGACTCCAATTTTGAAAGAAGTTCTGCGGTGAGTGTAACACTGTCAAACAGCGCTGCCTGCTGCAGAGATGTCCTCTGTGAAAGGAAGACTCAATCCATGCGGCAGACTTCATTCTTGTCTCATTTTAAGCAACTTGCGCAGCCTCCCAGCTTCCAGCAACTACCACCCTGATCAGTCAGCAGCCATCAACAGACCCTCCACCAGCAAAAAGATTAGACTCACTGAAGGCTCAGGTGAGGGTGAGTGTTTCTATTTTTTAGCAATGAACTTCTTTTAAATTAAGGTCAGTATATTGTTTTTCAAAATATAATGCACTTTCAACAAACGACAATATAGTGTAAGCACACTTTTTATACCACTGGGAAACTGCAAACTTCATGTGACTGGCTTTATGGTGATATCTGCTTTATTGAGGTGTTCTGGAACCAAACCCACAATATCTCTAAGGTGTGCCTGTGTGTATAATGTGTGCTTGTGTAGAATATGTCCTGATTAAGTACATTAGGGTCAATCCTTTTAATGAAACGCTAAGCAGAATGCACCTAGGAAGGTGTGAATTACTAGAATCGCTTTTCTCTCAGTGATGGCCAGTGACTTAAATTTCAGCAAAAAATGAAGATAAAGCAAAATGCACCCCACCCCCTACTTTTAAATTGAAGTACAGTCAGTCTACAATGTTGTGTCAGTTCCCGGTGCGCAGCCCAGTGCTTCAGCCCCTTTGAACCACACACAAGGTCGGCGGACTGAGAACGCAAACTCCTCTTAGAACTGCAGGGTGGCTTTGGATGCGCAGACAGTCAAGAATGTTTTATGCCTTTGGTGGTCTTCATTTTCAAGCTGTTTTTCTTTAAATTCTGAACCCCGGAGCCAGACACTAAGCAGTGCTTCATGTTGGAGTATATAACCACTAGCAAATTTATTTAATCTTCAGGCTTCTGTAAATACAGCTTTGTTCATATACTGAATTTTCTTAGTATGAACAGGAAGAGGAGAAATGGGTGCCGGCCTTTTTTTTTCCCCCTTCACTTTAAAAGTGCAGCCATTTCATGAAATGCTTTCAGCCTACAGCTGTAATGTCCCTTTGTGTTGTTTATAAATAATCTGGTCTTTCTCATGAGCAGCATAACTGGTTAGTAGACATAAAAATATTCAGTCCTACCCGATTTAAAACTTAGTATAATTTGATCTTTTAACAGGCCCTTAAGGCAATGCATGCTCTTTTTTTTAGAGAGAAGCTCAGGGTTTCAGATTTCTCAGCCTTCAAAGGTCCACGCTGACTGGCCTCTCCCCAGGATGCCATCTGGGTGCCTGGGGCCAAAAGTGTCATTTAAGCATCCCTGGTGAGGAGGGGAGGAGGGTCTGCGGTCACATTGTTCCCTCTGACTGGGCATGGACTGCCTGCCTGTGTAGCCAGTTCCAGTCTGTTTTTTGTGGACATTTCTGACCAACTTGGGTCTCCTTGGTGCTCGGATCTCTCGAGTCTTTGTCTTCCATCCAGCCCCGCCCACTGTCCTTTTCGAGGCCAGCCCCAGTACCACGTCCACCCCTGGGGTCCACACACTCTTAGGGCATGTTCAAGTGTCAGGGAACTGAGAACAATCAAGAAAGCAGATGTCAAGACCTCCTTTCCTCATCATGCTGCCCAGGCACGTTTATTCTGGCTTGACCTGGCTCCAAGCTGGCTCAGAGTCACTCAAAATGCAGGGAGGGGTGCTGTCCTCCCCATCTCCGAACTGCTGCTCTTGGTTCCAGGGCAAAGCTTAGGGACCGGAAATGGCGGGGCATGTACCTCGCCATCTCACACTTCACTTTTTCCCTTAGGAAGCAAACAGTCTTCCATCTGCCTACCAGTTTCTGAATTTCACAACAGTGTAATTTGGGGGTCTGTTTCCATCCGTTTTTGCTGGATCCTTGGTGGGTCCTTTGAGTTTGGAAACTCAGGTCCTTGCACTGTTACAATTTTCTTGGGTTGTTTCCTGGATGAACTCTACTGCTCACTTTTTTCTTTTCTCTTTTTCTATGTTGTCTATTATTCCGATGTTGGACACATTAAACTGGTTTCCTAATTTCCTTAGCTTTCCTCTCACACATTACTTCTTTGTTTTGTTTTGTGTTCTTTTTTACTGAAGTATAGTTGTTTTACAGTGCTGTGTTAATTTCTGGTATACGGCACAGTGATTCAGTTACAAATATATATCCTTTGTCACTAGCTGTATCATTCTTTTTCATTATAGGCTATTACAAGGTACTCAGTATAGTTCCCTGTGATACACAGTAGAACCTTGTTGTGTATCTTTTTTGTCTATTGTAGTTAGTATTTGCAAATCCTGAACTCCCAATTTATCTCCCCCCTCCCTCCACTGGTAACTGTAAGTTTGTTTTCTGTCTGTGAGTCTGGTTCTGTTTTGTAAATAAGTTCATCTGTGCCATTTTTTTTAGATTCCACATATGAGCGATCTCATATGGTATTTTTCTTCTTCTTTCTGGCTTACTTCACTTAGTATGACAATCTCAGGCCCATCCATGTTGTTACAGATGGCATTATTTCACTTTTTAATGGCTAAATAATATTCCATTACATATATAATGTATGTATTATATATATTATAACGTTATTATTATTATATAATATTATAATGTTATATATTATAATTATATATATTATAATGTTATATATATATAATGTGTGTGTATATGTGTGTGTGTGTATATATATACACACACACACATATACACACATATACATACCACATATTCTTTATCCGGTCATCTGTTAATGGGCATTTAGGTTGCTTCCATGTCTTGGCTGCTGTACATAGTGATGCTCTGAACATGGGGGTGCAGGTATCTTTTTGAATTAGAACTTTCCTCAGATATATGCGCAGGAATGGGATTGCTGGATCATATGGTAAATCTATTTTCAGTTTTTTAAGGAACCCCCATACTGTTTTCCATAGTGGCTGCATCAAACTACATTCCCACCAACAGTTACAAGGGTTCCCTTTTCGCTACACCCTCTCCAGGATTTGTCATTTGTGGACGTTTTAATGATGGCCATTCTCACATATTTCCTATCTATTTATATACCTTTACTACATTTTATAATATTTTTTCAACTTTGTGTTTAAACTCTTCTACTAAGATTTTCATTTCTGCTATCAAGTTTCTAAGCTTCTCTTTCTGCCTCCCTTTTTCTTTCCTCTTTTCTTTGTCTTGTTACCTACACATTTTTAAAAATAGTATCTTTGCTTTTTCCTGGGATGCAATATCTTCACTTATTTTTCTGAGACTTCAACAATGGCTTTGTTTAAAGTTCTTCTTGCAAAGTCTTCATTTTCTCTAAGGGGGATTTTTTTAAACATTTTTTATTGATTTATAATCATTTTACAATGTTGTGTCAAATTCCAGTGTTCAGCACAATTTTTCAGTCATTCATGGACATATACACACTCATTGTCACATTTCTTTCTCTGAGTTATCATAACATTTTGTGTATATTTCCCTGTGCTATACAGTGTAATCTTGTCTATCTATTCTACAATTTTGAAATCCCAGTCTATCCCTTCCCACCCTCCACCCCCCCGGTAACCACAAGTCTGTATTCTCTGTCCTTGAGTCTATTTCTGTCCTGTATTTATGCTTTGTTTTTGTTTGTTTGTTTGTTTTTGTTTTTGTTTTTTAGATTCCACATATGAGCGATCTCATATGGTATGTTTCTTTCTCTTTCTGGCTTACTTCACTTAGAATGACATTCTCTAAGAGCATCCATGTTGCTGCAAATGGCATTATGTTGTCGGTTTTCATGGCTGAGTAGTATTCCATTGTATAAATATACCACTACTTCTTTATCCAGTCACCTGTTGATGGACATTTAGGCTGTTTCCATGTTTTGGCTATTGTAAATAGTGCTGCTATGAACATTGGGGTGCAGGTGTCATCCTGAAGTAGATTTCCTTCTGGATACAAGCCCAGGAGTGGGATTCCTGGGTCATATGGTAAGTCTATTCCTAGTCTTTTGAGGAATCTCCACACTGTTTTCCACAGTGGCTGTACCAAACTGCACTCCCACCAGCAGTGTAGGAGGGTTCCCCTTTCTCCACAGCCTCTCCAGCATTTGTCATTTGTGGATTTTTGAATGACGGCCATTCTGACTGGTGTGAGGTGATACCTCATTGTAGTTTTGATTTGCATTTCTCTGATAATTAGTGATATTGAGCATTTTTTCATGTGCTTTTAGATCATTTGTATGTCTTCCTTGGAAAATTGCTTGTTTAGGTCTTCTGTCCATTTTTGGATTGGGTTGTTTATTTTTTTCTTATTGAGTCGTATGAGCTGCTTATATATTCTGGAGATCAAGCCTTTGTCGGTTTCACTTGCAAAAATTTTCTCTGATTCCATAGGTTTTCTTCTTGTTTTACTTCTTGTTTCGTTTGCTGTGCAGAAGCTTGTAAGTTTCATTAGGTCCCATTTGTTTATTCTTGCTTTTATTTCTTCTAGGAGAAAATTTTTGAAATGTATGTCAGATAATGTTTTGCCTATGTTTTCCTCTAGGAGGTTTATTGTATCTTGTCTTATGTTTAAGTCTTTAATCCATTTTGAGTTGATTTTTGTATATGGTGTAAGGGTGTGTTCTAGCTTCATTGTTTTACATGCTGCTGTCCAGTTTTCCCAACACCATTTGCTGAAGAGACTGTCTTTATTCCATTGTATATTCTTGCCTCCTTTGTCGAAGATGAGTTGACCAAAAGTTTGTGGGTTCATTTCTGGGCTCTCTGTTCTGTTCCATTGGTCTATATGTCTGTTTTGGTACCAATACCATGCTGTCTTGATGACTGTCGCTCTATAGTATTGTCTGAAGTCTGGGAGAGTTATTCCTCCAGCCTCTTTCTTTCTCTTCAGTAATGCTTTGGCAATTCTAGGTCTTTGATGGTTCCATATAAATTTTATTATGATTTGTTCTAGTTCTGTGAAGTATGTCCTGGGTAATTGGATAGGGATTGCATTAAATCTGTGGATTGCCTTGGGCAGTGTGACCATTTTAACAATATTGATTCTTCCAATCTGGGAGCATGGAATATCTTTCCATTTTTTAAAGTCTTCTTTAATTTCCTTCATCAATGGTTTATAGTTTTCTGTGTATAATTCTTTCACCTCCTTGGTTAGATTTATTCCCAGATATTTTATTACTTTGGGTGCTATTTTAAAGGGGATTGTTTCTTTACTTTCTTTTTCTGTTGATTTATCATTAGTGTAAAGAAATGCAACTGATTTTTGAACATTAATTTTGTAACCTGCTACCTTGCTGAATTCTTCGATCAGCTCTAGTAGCTTTTGTGTGGACCTTTTAGGGTTTTCTATATATAGTAACATGTCATCAGCATATAATGACACTTTTACCTCTTCTTTTCCAATTTGGATCCCTTTTATTTCTTTCTCTTGCCTGACTGCTGTGGCTAGGACTTCCAGGACTATGTTGAATAGGAGTGGTGATATTGGCATCCTTGTCTTGTCCCAGATTTTAGTGGGAAGCTTTTGAGTTTTTCACCATTGAGTACTATGCTGGCTGTAGGTTTGTCATATACAGCTTTTATTATGTTGAGATATGTTCCCTCTATACCCACTTTGGCGAGAGTTTTTATCATAAATGGATGTTGAATTTTATCAAATGCTTTTCTGCATCGATTGAGACGATCATGTGGTTTTTGTCCTTTCTCTTGTTGATGTGATGTATTACATTGATTGATTTGCGTATGTTGAACCAGCCTTGTGTCCCTGGGATGAACCCCACTTGGTCATGATGTATAATCTTCTTTATGTGTTGTTGGATTCTATTTGCTAAAATTTTGGTGAGGATTTTGGCGTCTATGTTCATCAGTGATATTGGCCTATAATTCTCTTTTTTTGTAGTGTCTTTGCCTGGTTTTGGTATCAGGGTGATGGTGGCGTCTTAGAATGAGTTTGGGAGTATTCCCTCCTTTTCAATCATCTGGAAGAGTTTGAGAAGGACTGGTATGAGTTCTTCTTTGTATGTTTGGTAGAATTCCCCGGTGAAGCCATCCAGTCCTGGACTTTTATTTGTAGGGAGGTTTTTAATTGCTATTTCTATTTCCTTTCTAGTGATCGGATTGTTCGAGTGTTCAGTTTCTTCTTGATTCAGTTTTGGTGGACAGTATGTTTCCAGAAACTTGTCCATCTCCTCTAGGTTATCCAGTTTGGTTCCATATAGTTTTTCATAATATTCTCGTATGATATTCTGTATTTCTATTTTGTTTGTTGTAGTTTCTCCATTTTCCTTTCTTATTTTGCTAATTTGTGCTCTCTCTTTTTTCTTCTTTGTGAGTTTGGCCAGAGGTTTGTCGATTTTATTTACTTTTTCAAAAAACCAGCTTTTGGTTTGGTTGATTTTTTCTATGGTCTTGTTAATCTCTATTGTATTTAATTCCTCTCTGATCTTTATTATTTCCTTCCTTCTGCTGCTTTTTGGGGCTTTTTGTTTTTCTTTTTCTAATTCATTCAGGTGGTGGGTTAACTTGTTTATTTGAAATTGTTCTTCTTTTTTGAGGGAGGCCTGTATCGCTATAAACTTCCCTCTTAGCACTGCCTTTGCTGTGTCCCATAGGTTTTGAGTGGGGGATTTTTATTTGTTTCTTTTATTTGCACCTTCCAGGTAAGGTGCTGTCTTCAGATTCTGGTAACACTTAGCGGTGGCTCGTGATTGGTGTGAAAGATTACAAACTCTGTGTGTAGCTTTTTAAAAATTTTCTTTTTTTAAAGCTTTTGTCTTGGTGGGAGGGGGTAATTAAGTATTTATTTATTTATACGAAGGTACTGGGGATTGAACTCAGGACCTCATGTGTGCTAAGCACCTGCTCTACACTGAGCTACACCCTCCCTTCCTGTGTGTAGCTTTTGATCTCACTGAGTGAAGCTCTGTTCTCCCGGATCATCGCTGTGGACCCCAGCCGACCTCCGTGATGATCTTCCCTGTACCTGGTTCATTCTTTGCAGCGCAGACCTAACTGCAAATCTTCCCTGGGGAGAACCTCTCACCCCTCCCAGCACCAAATGGCTGTGGCTGGATAGGCTAGCAGGCTGAATTCAGCCAGCACAGTTATTTGACTTTACCTAAAAAACAAACAAAATAAACCCCACAAAAGCCTCACAAATTTTTAGCACAATAATTTTTACACAATTGAATGTGAGTGACATTGAAGTCACAGTCCCTCCAGCTGTGTCATAGCCCCCAGCACACTTGATTCCTCTTCAAACGTAAGAAGAGAAGACGCTCCCTTTAAGAGCTCACCGCCCAGGCAGAGAGGGGACATGCACACACACCATCATCTCCGGACTTTCTGTGGCTGGAGTAGGTGTTTACTTTGCCTGCGGTTTTGAGAAATGTTTCAAGGGGATGGAATCAGAAGATACTCACATAAAATACATGTCTACTATTACAATAGCCAAGAGATAGAAACAACCTAAATGTCCATTGACAGATGATTCGATAAAGAAGTTGTGGTATGTGTATGATACATACAATGGAATACTACTCAGCCATAAAAAAGAATAAAATAATGCTATTTGCAGCAACATGGGTGGACCTGGAGATTGTCAAACTAAGTGAAGTACGCCAGAAGGAGAAAGAAAAATTATTATATGACATCACTTATATGTGGAATCTAGAAAAATGACAAAAATGAACTTATTTGCAAAACAGAAACAGACTCACAGACATAGAAAACAAAACTGCAGTTACCAGGGAGGGACAGGGGTGGGGTGGAGGGATAAACTGGGAGTTTGGGATTTGGAGATACTATTATATGCAAAATTGATGGTAAGTTCCTATTGTACAGCACAGGAAACTGTACTCAATACCTTGTAATAGCCTATGAAGAAAAATAATATGAAAAGATATATATATGGATAAAGGTATATATATATATATATATATATATATATATATATATATATATATATATACACACACACATATGGATAACTGAATCACTATGCTATACACCAGAAATTAATGCAACATTATACACCGACTACACCTCAATAAAAAAATAAATGTGTCTAAATGTTAAACTGAATTGAAATGGACATTTCTTGCCAAAGCAATCTGTCTAGTAGCTCCCCTCGCTTAGCACTGTGTCCTTGTCCTGCTCAGTGACTGCCTGGACTCAAGAATTTCCATCAATGATCTGACTTTAACATTCTTGCGAGCATGAATTAAATACAGGACGTTAATTTGGACCTGCGTATTTCATCTGCAGGCCCTGATGCGTCTAAATCTACTTTGGAGGTTTTCATTGTTAATTTTGAAATTTTTTTTAACAAGTGAAATATTTAAGACATCTGTGTGGAGACCCTGTGCCACATGGCGCTTGGCTTGATCCCAGGTTGCGGCTCAGTCATGCTAACTCTTTTTCTATTTTGTTTGATGAAGACCTAAGTCAATTCCCTTTGGAGCAAATACATGATATTTCCACTAGAGGGCGGAGACGGGCTAATTTTAAACACTGAGGAGGGAGCTGTTCTTTCTGCGGAAATAATCGTCCCCCCCCCCCCCCCCATACTGTGCCTGGATAAGCAACGGTGTTTCCTTTCATTTTTATTTAAATCTCTGCTCTAATGGGAGAACAAAGGACCATGTGGAACGTTTCTAGGTCAAAGGAGAAAGTCTTTAAAAGTGGCTAATTTCTTGCTTCAGGAATTCTAAATACAGCCCTGGGGTCAGAAACATTTTCAAAGAAAGACCTTGGTGATCAGAGAACTCCATCTCTTTTCTTAATTGTTGTGGAAAATGAGGCCCAGAGATAGTCCTGCTCTGCTGAGGGTTGGAGGATTTGCTAGTAGCAGACACAAAAATAGAAACGTTGCCCAGTTCTTTCCCTCGGGCTCTTTATAATACAATGGATGGGGTCAGCATTTCTATATTTATGCACAGGTACATGTACGCATATGCTTTCCTCCCTCTGAGGTTTGTGATCTCAGCTCTGGCATTAAGACACATGGTGGAGCTTTCATGTGTCCTGGTTTATTTGCTCTTAAATCCTCCCCGCCCCAGCTCCCAGAGTATGGCTAATGGACTCAGCAACGTCCAAATCTTGTAATTACTGACCAATCACCGACATACCTTGGTTTACAAAACACATCATAAACCTTCCTGTGATGTCTCCAACATTTTTATTAACGTGCACGACCTCAGTGGCTGTGTTTATTCCGCCATAGCTGAGGGTGTGTCCCGTTTCTTTAGAATAATAAGGCATTTGAGGGAGCTCTCAAATGTCACTTCTGGCTGAAGCTGGTCTGTAAGCTCTTACAAATGTGATCCATTCTGCGCTCATCTTCGAGGTAGGGAAGATTGTTTTCTGAGTCTTGACTGAAAAAAAAAGCATACCCAAATCTTCTATTCTGAGATTGTTAAAAAAAGAAAAAAAAAAGCAATTAACCAATGTGTGCTCTTTGAAGCCGTGAAAGAATATTTCTTTCAACATTTTCTGTAGTCAGAACTTTCACTAAGGAGTTTCCCCTCTGTCTCTGAATAATCTGACAGCAGCCCTGGTCTATTTCCATCAGGAAAGCGCTTCGTCTAAAGTGAGCGTTAGGGTTAGTGTTAGGAAATGTGGGGATATATTTATAGGAACTGTCGTCATTCTGAGGAGGGAAGAATCAGACAAGGTACCCTTCCCCGCCGCCCCTGTAACATAGCTTGCTTCTGTTTGTGTAAACCGCTGCTTCCTGCAACAGTCGAGTGGAGACTTGCTGCACCTAAGCTGGAAAGTCCCAAATACCTGGAAGTGTTCCAAGTTTAAGAGACACTCAGATCCCAAGCTCGGAGCTCAGCCTTGGGAGGCGACTCCGCTGGGCCAGCGCCAGTGTGAATAAAACCAGTCTGTTCTGATCCTCTGTGTGCGTGTCTTCTGTCGCTTCCCGCCAGGCTCATTCTTCTGTTACATTTCTATTTTTTCCTTCCAGTTTTATTGAGATGTAATTGACACACAGGCAACGTGGAGATATATTTACAAGAACTGTGGTCATTCTATCATTTTCCTCCAGTTTTATTGAGATGTACTTGATACATAGCATGTATAAATGCAAGGTGTGTGCAGCATAACGATGTGACTTAATCCATCATGAAACGACTTCCACAGTAAGTTTAGTGAACATCCATCATCTCATATAGAGACAAAGTTAAAGAAATAGAAAAACAATTTTTCTTGTGATGAGAACTCTTAGGATTGACTCTCTTAACAACTTCCATCTCTAACATACAATGGTGTCGGTTCTGTTTATCATGTTGTGCATTACATCCCTAGTACTTATTTATCTTATACCTGGAAGTCTGTACTTTATGCTACCTTTATCCAGTTCCCCTCCCTTCAGCCCCTGTCTCTGGTAAGCGCAAATCTGATTGTGGCTATTCTTCTAATGGAAAAAATGTATCTTCTCTTGTATGTGCATAAATACAAAATAAGGAATGAAAGCTCTCTTGGCTGTAAGCAGATGTGTCATTCCCAACTGAGTGAGTCAGTTACCCTCTCTGTTTGCAAAACAAGACCGTCAGGCTGGGAGAGGACCCAAGGATCCTCCACTTACAGTGGCCATAGCTTCATAATCCTGTAATGAATGGAATTCACTTATAGCCCGAACTCCCTTATAATTTTTAGCAGGATCATAACACAGGGTGTGTTGTTTTTATATCATTTTGTTAATGTTTCAATAACTTGGGGTGATTATGGAGGGGCTATATAGTGTGATATCTTATGTGTTGATTCCTACAAAATCTTTACGTAAATTAGTCTTTTGTAAAAGAAAAAAAAAACAGCTTTAAATTCCTTAGGGGACTCTAGTGTGACATAATGTGACTAAGAAGGGAGCACTCCTCTGGCTGCCCCTCCCACACAGTGGAACCCCTAGCTTCCTCCCACCAACGCTTGAAATAATCTCATCACTGGTGTTTCCGCCGACACTCTACTGCCCCCTAGAGTCTGCTCTTTGCACAGCACCCAGCGTGATCCTGAAAAGTCACCTCCTGTTCCTCACACTCAGGGGTTTTCCTTCAAGGCTCTGGTTAGCGTTTGTCCCAAGAAAGGTCTTCCGCATTACTTGGTCTAAAATACCCTTCTTCATTCTCTTCCGTTTTGCGCTAACTCATGACTGTGTCTTCGTCTATATCCAGTATATTTACAGCCACGTCAGTAACTGTGTATCTCTGCCCGTAATTATACATTCATGTCCATGACTGCACCTCCATGCTCGTGACTGTGCCTTCATATCCATGACCACATCTGAATCCGCATCCATGTCCACATCTCCAGCTGCATCTCTGCAGCGTGTGCACGTGTACCTGCGCTTCTGCACCGGAATGTACTCCCCATGAAGGCAGGGGCTCTGTTTTTGCCGTGGCTTTAATCCCAGCCTCTAGAACAGTGCCTGGCCTATAATAGACACAAAATTAATATATGTCAGACGGACGAACGGATCTCCTGCCTGTCGGCCCCGGACTGGGCTTCGGGGTTTGGCTTTTCTAGCTCTGTGGACAAGGTACTCAACTTCGATGTGACTCTATGTTCTCACTTCTCCATCCAGGATGCCATCATTTCTCTCAAAGATCTGGTGTGAGAATGAAATTAGATCCTGTATGAAAGAGGAGCCCCAGTTCTGGCCCAGAAAAGGCACGGAGGTAAGGTTGGCTCCCTTCTTCCTCCATCTGCCTTGCTGAGCACATCTTGACGTTCAGAGGTCTCTGGGCTCAAAGGGAAACACATCTGTTAGTGTTCACTGCTGAGGCATTTTGAGTGTGGGCAAACTGAGGCTTCCCAGCTCCGGAAGGTTATAGACATAAATGCTATTTTCCGTGGGAGAGATCGCCGAAACACAGAGCTGATTTGCCCACGAGTTTAAGTGTGGTGATGGCAAATAAGTAAATAAATACATAAATAAGTAAATAAATACATTTTAAAGTCGAGAACAATGGCAGCTTATTATTTAATTTCATTCATAGACAAAAATTAAGAGTTAAGGTAACTTTTGTTACCTAAGTCACATGAGCTTAAGCATTTACCCTGTCACCCAACAGAAGAGATCGTATTTTATCAATGAAAAACTTTCAAGGCCTCCTTCCATTTGTATTTAAAACTCAAACACGTTTGCAAGAGAGAATTACCTCCCTTAGAAATAGAAGCCAATAGTCAATAATAACATTAGGCCCAAGCATCTGCTGAGAGTCTCACATGCCGTGTTGCACACATTGCTCACGTTCAGCCTATGAGTCAACTGCTCTTACAGTCTGATGCCTGGTTTGAAGGTACACAACCAGGCGGAGGTCACAGGACAAGCTAGCGGCGGAGCTGGAATCATGCTGTGTTCGTCTGCCCCTGGAGCTGCTGAGGACCCCCAGCCACTCTGCTTGGATGCCCAGGGGACAGCAAGCCAGTCCCAGTGACAGTTCAATCTAAGGATGTAAACAAATTAAGACTAAAAGTGAAAACTGAAACCCAAATATACCCAGGTTTGTGTAGCTTCCTCTTTACTGTTTACAAATGGTCCCTTTGCAAGTCATCTCCAGCCACCCTCTGAGGACTGGGTGAGACTTTGTATCACTTCACAGATGGGAGAGGGGACGTCGTATGACGTCACCGACTGCCCCAGTTAATCAGGAGTAGAGACCAGAGCTCCACCTTCCGCCTGTAGGTCTCCGTTCTTTCCACTTACCTGCCTGTCTAGGCGGAAAGCTTCTGGTCCAGAGTTAGAGTCTTATTTGTGCCTTTACAATTGTCTTCTAAGCGTCAGCGACTCTAATAGCGATTGTGAGTACACAGCTCTTAGAGAAACGCAGACACAATCCCTTCCAGCTGGAGGAGAGAGACAGATAGTAAACAGATAAACACACAAAATGTTAGTGCCACGGTGGTGTTAGTCCCACAGACAGAATGAAAAGATTGGGAGAACCATGTTGGGGAAAGGGTTGAGATTTTAAGTTGAGTGGAGCAGAGCTGCTCTGCTAAAGAGATATTTGAGCACCTGAAGGAAGTGAGAAAGCCAGCCACGTGGGTATCAGGAGAGACGGGGTTCTAGGCAGACACAACTGCAGGTGCAAAGGCCCTGAGGTGATGGGAGGGTTCTTTTTTTTTTTTTTTTTGACATATAGTCAGTTACAATGTGTCAATTTCCGGTGTGCAGCATAATGTTTCTGTCATACATGTACCTACATATATTCGTTTTCAGATTATTTCTCATTATGGGTTACTATAAGGTATTGAATATAGTTCCCTGTGCTCTGCAGAAGAAATTTGGTTTTTATTCATTTTATATATAGTAGCTAATATTTGCAAATCTCAAACTCCCAATTTGGGAGATTCTTGCTGAGCACAAGGAACAGGAAGGAGGGCACTGGGGCTGCATCAGCCAGGGTGCAGATCAGTCTACCACTCCAAGGGTCCTGTTGCCTACCGAGGAAGCTGAGGCCTGGCAAGTTCAGCAAATCCCGGGCTTTGGTGCTGACCGACAGGCACGTGGAGGTGGCCACACCCACAGCAGGCTGAGAAGGAGCCCTGGAGTAGCGGGCATCAGAAACGATTCAGGCAGCAATTATTCAGTCTCAGAAAAGTCTCTCTGGAAGGACCAGTTCTGTCCTGTAAACGTGAGGAGCATTCGCTGAGGTCGGGGCCCACGGGGGGCACGTCGGTTACGAGCATTTGAGGAACGCTCATCAGGAAATGGCCATCCTTCTCCACAGACTAAAACCTTCCTGGCAGAGACCACACATTTTGATCGTACTTCCCAGAAGGTCTCAGGTTCTCTGGGTCCATGTGTATGAATTATCTTGAGTGTGGTCAGATGTCGCCAAGTCACACGAGCCTCCCTAATTAACAGGGTTCGTAAGTGCTCACTGCGCGTCAGCGCTGCGGAACCAGCTTTTCCTCTGCTTGGCTTTTGTGTAGCTCCCTTTACCACTGCGGACAATCCGTTATTTTATTGTCACGACAAGACTGTGGAGAAGCTGAGTATGAGAGACAGCGCGTCTTTCTCTCTCTTTCTCCTTTCTTTCCTTCCTTCCTTCCCTCCTTGAGGAAATGGAATGTTAAACAGTGTTTGATATGATAGAAAGAGCTGGAATCCCAGCGACCCAGGCAGCCTCCTCTGTGTGGTCTGGTCAGACCCCTCCAGACAGGGACGTCGGCACCAGGTCCGGCTGCGCTGGTGTTGGGTGGGACAGCTGGGGGCTGTGTCCGGATCTGCAGACCCTCTGTGGGGTCCCGGTGCCTCCTGAGGACACGGTGGTGATGGAGGGAGAGCTCGGAGACTGGCGTCCAGGCCGGGGAGAGTCATTAACCAGCTGCGGAAACTTGGGGAAATCAGTTTCCGTCTCTAGCCTGCCGCGGTCTCATCTGGAAAGGAGAGACGTTACGTTTCGTTGATTTAAGCGATATTCCTACGGCTGCCATCTCCTGCTGGTGCTGGTTCTGAGCGCTGTACAAACATCAGCTCGTTTAATGCTCCAGACCGCCCTCCAAGGTAGGTAAGACTGTCCCCATTGTACTGATCAGGAAACGAAGACACAGGAAGGTGAAGCAGCCTGCTCAGGCCCAGGCCGGAGCTGGCAGAGCCACTGCAAGTCCAAGCAGGCGGGCTTTTAAGTTCCCCACGCCCCTGCCTCCCAGGGCGAGGTGTGTAAGTTCCCTCCTCGCTCACGCATCTGATGAGTGTGATTTTAGGCGGTGAGATTTCAGCCTGTCTGGAACACTCCTGCTCTAATCCATTAAATCAAACTGCACGCAGGCATTTATAATCCTGCCCCTACTTGGGGCAGAGCCCCCAACAGACGCAACCACTTGCGAGCTGGCCTGGACGCTGGCTTACACCCAGGGTGGAGAATGCACCTCTGTGTGCACTGATACCCCAGTGATTCATGGTTTTAAACTCCTGGAAAACTGTAGGTGCTCACGTAGGCGGGGTGGCTGGTCCTGAGCCCCCCTCTCTTCTCAAGAGTTCACCTGCTCCCCTGAAGGTTCCAGTCACCTCTGCTTGGATGACCCCAAACTGTCATTAGGTGAAGTTAGGTTAAGAAGGGGCCACAAGCACCTCTTCTCACCTGCTCCCCCGTTTCCCACCCCCTCCCTGGAGGCTGGAACTTCCCACAGCCCCCCCCGTACAGAGGTGGGGGCCCCTGTGTGTGAGCCCAGAACCCACCCTGAGGCCGCTGGGCTGGGGCTCCCCTCCAGCGCCTGGCTCACCACCTCTGGAGGGGCCCGTGGAAGCTCCTCTGGGGGACCTCTTGTCCCTGAGCCATTGTGTTTCCTACGTGCTCTCAGACTCCTCCCCCCCCCAGCTCGGACTCGAGCTAAACCACTTCCTCATCTCTCTCTAAGTCCATCTCAGGGGACTCAGGTCCACGGTTGGTGGCCCCTCTGTCCTCGGGGGCCTGGCTGCCTCGCCCCTGCGGTCGTGGCTCTCAGTCCTTGCTGTCCCCGACCTTCCTCCCCCGACGTGACCCTGTGTCTGTCTCCCACTCTCTGTCTGGTGTTTCCTGTCGGTGACCCTGACCCACGGAGCTGCAGTCCTCCTGTCAGTACGGGACCAACCTCCCGGAAAACGGCCTCGCCCGTTGAGAGCTCTCATCAAGTCCCTTTTCTTCGTCCATGCGTAAAAGAACTGTCCGTGCGCATATCTTCTGGGTTTGGTTTGGTTTTGCTAAAACACAGGGAAGCTTACAATGCATTTTTTTACACCTTGTTTTTCTGCTTAAAATTAGATCTTGTAATTTTTTCACACGAGACCAGAGATATCTACTTCCTGCTTTCATGTCTGTATAGTGTTTTATTATATACACAGATCGTAATTTATTTAACAGAGTCTTGACTGGTGGACAGTTGCTTCTGGTTATGAGCTGTAACAGCAGATGCTGCACATAAATGCCAGTGTGTCTGCACGTGTGTATATGTGCTTATGAATACATGTGTGTTTGCACACGTGTATACGTGTGTGAGTATGTGTGTACAACCTACATATGTTCGTGCATCTCTTTGAGTATATTTGTAGAATAAATACATGACAAAGTAACCCCTGAGGTGAGGAATACATTCATTTTATTCGTTTTTAATGTATTAAAATTGATTAATTTAGCATCCAAAAAAGTTGCGTTGATTTAGTCATAACAAAACTGTTTCATATTCCCTTTTAAATTGTTGCATGTTGGGTGGGTAAACAACCCCATCGCATCGTTTTAATTTGTATTTTTTAAATGTGAGTGAGTCTGAGGATCAGTTTGTATTTCTAAGCCTCTTGTGTTTCTTTGTCTGTCTGTTTACGTGCATCGGTGGGTGTTCTGTTGGGTCTTTGTCCTTTTAGGATTGACTCGTAAACTTTCTTTATGTTTTTAGGCATCAGTCTTATGTCATATGCATTGTAAGTATTTCCCCAGTTTTGTTTTATGCTACTTTTTTCCTGAAAATGTGTTCAATTTTTTATGTATTGAAATCTGTTCCTTAATGTCTTCTTTCTTTTGTCTTTTCTTTTCTTTTTTTTTTTTAAGACGTTATATATTTAGAGAAGTTTTTGGTTCCCAGCAAAATTGAGAGGAAGGTACAGAGGTTTCCCATATGACCCTCCTGCCCCAACTCCAGCGCCCCCTTTATCAGCATCCTTCACCAGGTGGTCCATTTGTTACAGTGATGTACCTCCATCAGCACATCATGATCACTCCAAGTCCACGGTTTGCATCAGGCTCGCTCTTGGTGCTGCACACGCCATCGGTTTGGACAGATGTACAATACGATGTACACACACCAGCGTAGGACTGGACGGTATAGTTCCCTTGCCATAAAAATCCTCTGTACTCTGCCTACTCCTCTCCACACCTTCCACCCTAACCCCTGGCAAACACTGATCTTTTTACTGTCTCCACACATTTGCCTTTTGCAGAACGCCATGTAGCTGGACTCACAGTGTGCAGTGTTTCCACACTGGCTCCTTTCACTTGGTAACATGCACTTCCGTTTCCTCCATGTCTTTTCATGGCTTGCTAGCTCATTTCTTTTTAGTGCTGAATAATAACTCACTGTCTGGATACACCACGGTGTATTTATCCGTTCACCTACTGAAGGACATCTGGGTTGCTTCCAAGTTTTTGTGATGACTAAAGCCGCTATAAATATCTGAGCGCTTCCAATTTTCTTGTTTTGCTTTGAAAGTTTGTCTCAGTTCCAAGATAAATTTAAAAAAAAATTTAGATCCTAATTTTCTTCTAGGTTGTGATTTTACTTTTTGCCCTTATTCTTTAATCCATTTGAAATTATTTTAGTGTTAGAATAGGTATTAATGTGTTTCTTCAGCTGACTTTGGACTTATTTTGATGGCAAGGGTTACATTCTGCTCTTCTTTGAAGTCTATCTAAGATGGAACAAAATGTATGGCATATATGGCACTAAGTACTCTACCTGTTAGCTGCCATGATACGTACTTGCTTTAATGAATATGTTGCCGTACCGCTAGCATGTAGGGACCATTAATGTAGTAATGACAGCTACCAATTATGTGCTGGGTAGACTCTGCAAATTTTAACCATTTTAGATCCAACAACCTTGTAAGGCCTGTTATACTGTCTCCACTTTATTGATAAGAGCATGGATGACCTCAAGATCACACATCGTCAGAGTGGCAACGCTGGGGCTCGAACACAAGTTGGTGTATCTTCAAAACACCAAGGTTCCCCACATCCACTACTGCTGCTCTCAGCGGCGAGAGGAGGTGAACGATGTGTGGAAATACGGAGTCACCTCTTTCCTGTCCACTAGCTGGAATTTACAGTTCTCACGGTTCAGTCTTCACATCAAATATTTTATTGAATTGGATTTAAACCTTTTTACCGGCTACTGAGCCCGATGAGGTAAGACTTAGTAAGTGCTGTGTGTTGGCTTCTGTCCCAGCGCAGCGGCTACAAGCACTTTGCAGTGATAATTTCCCCCTAATTGGTTGTCACTAATGCACTGCCATTCTGGAATTTGTCACTTACCGAAATGTGCCTTAGCAAATGGACCGTGCTCTCCACCTGAATGCACATTGACACACGCTGAAAGCAGCTCGGCGAGAGGCAAGCGGGATTAAGAAGAAGAAGATGACTTGCAGGATATGCTGGGTGGGCAGTAGGTGACCTAGTGGGTAGCCGCCTTCTACGAGATCTCTTTTTGGACGAGGGAGTATGGCTGGAAGAACAGGGACTGGGGATCAGGAGACTGGTGGAGAGACGGGGCTGGACCAAAGTCAGCGTTTGTCTCCAGGGTTCGTCTTCCTTCCTCAGAGACCCATTTTCTCAGAAGCAACACGGAGAGACTTGCTTGGATCTGTCGTTTCAGCCTGTGCTCTGCGGCTACTTGGGGTCATTGTGAGTAAGAAACCGGAGGGAGCCAGGAGGGGTCTGAGTCCCCTGCGCCAGCTCAACCTCACAGCCCCCTGCTTTGCCCATTTTCACATCTTACGTTTCCATGGTGAACGACATGCCGACCATCGGAAGGGAGGCTCCCCCAGGAGGGCTCCAGTGATGACATTCTGAGGTCTTACTCCTCGTATTCCATCTCCAGCAGCCCCCAGGGCGCGTGCTCCGATGAAGGTTAGCAGGACAAGCACAGCGCAGGCTGCACGTGTGGTTTCCCAGCAAATCCCACCGGCCAAGGTGAGACGGAGGTGCCAGGACGGTGGCACCAACGGGAAGCTGGTGGGAGTTACCCCGGTTGGTCTCCGCCCCAAGAGGAGCACATAAACACATGTGCGCCGGCTGCCAGACCGTCCCCCCGTGAAGGGAGTCAGTGTAGCAGAGGGTGGCTCGGGGCATCTGTGTCACCACGAAGAGCTGCCGGGCCTGGCAGGGCTGGGGACACACGGAGGCCCAGCTGCCCCAGCTGGCCGGCTCTGGGCAGTGCCGGCTGCAGCCAGGGGCAGCTTTCTTGGGCCAGGGAGACACCTGATTCTCAGAAGGGCAGGCCAGGAGCCTCGAGGAGAAGGCACACAAGACATTTCCAGGAATGGAGGTGACAAGAAGCCTTCAGATGAGGAGGCACTCTTAGCTTGCTTTCTGTTAAAGAACCAAACGATCAATGAACTTGTCTCTCTGTGTATCTCAGTCTCCCTGCCCCTGTCTCTCATCTATGTTCTACTGAGCTGTGACTTTCAGTACCCCAGGGACCTTACGGTTTCCACAACAGACACAGTAAAATTGCAGAAGAACAGTTGATGTCAGTGTGAATTCTCTTTGCCTGGGGGCCAGGCTGGAACCCACAAGCTTGGAAGAGCTGGACTTTGTAAGAGAAGCAGTTAGGGGAGAGAGAGAGGGAGAGAGAGAGAGAGAGGGAAAGAGAGAGAAAGGAAGGAAGGAAGGAAGGAAGGAAGGAAGGAAGGAAGGAAGGAAGGAAGGAAGGAAGAAAGAAAAAGAAAGAAAGAAAGAAAGAAAGAAAGAAAGAAAGAAAGAAAGAAAGAAAGAAAGAAAGGGAGAAAGAGAGAAAGAAAGAGAGGGAGAGAAATAGCGGAAGAACAGACGAATTCATAAAGATCCACAAGGGATCTCATTTCTGGCTTTTGCGAGCTGGTGGGAAATTAGCAAATGACTTAACCAGTCTAAATGTCATTTTGCACATCTGTTAAAAGGGGATTTCGATTAACTTTAGGTTCCGAGGGCTAATAGTGATACCTACCTTCCAAACCTGTTTTGAGGATTGTTAGAAGAGTGCTTGCCTCTCTAATATTTCCAGAACGTGCCCTGCAGGTAGCAGCTCTAGCTGTGCACAGGTGCACACCAGCTCCAAGGGCGTTACTTGCCTGTGGTGTCGCTGTGATCAGGACCGTGCTGTGTTCTGTCCCCTCTGGGCAGGCGGAACCCTCCCCCCCCCCGCACATGCTGTGCTGTGTCCGCTTGTCATGCTTGTTGAAAAGGTCAAAGGAGACCAATACACAAATTTGGAGAAAAAGTTAAAAGAGCCACTTAAGTCTGAAAAGGTAGTTTTCTTCAACTTCTTATCTCCTCTCACTTCCTTTTCCACCGAATTTCCAGCCTTTCCAGGAAGCCCTTCCCAATCAAGCAGAAGTCAGACGTTCGCGAGGGCAACCCCAGAACGCGAGGGCCACGCCGCCGCTCATTCCCTGCCTGGTTCCGGGCGCACCGCTCCACTTCCGGTCTGCACTGGCATCTCCTGTCCTGGAAGGCCGGCTTCCTGGACCTAATGGTTCTGAGTCCATTCAGTCCTGGGTAAGTTCTATGATTCTCTTCTGTCCTTCTTCAGACCACCATGGTTCCTACCCTAAAATGCAGAGGCCTGGTCTGGTAAGTCAGAGCACACGATGGATAAACGAAAAGAGGTCTTGGAAGCGGACACAGTTCTCGGCTGGCCCCTCTCGGAACCGTCCTGAAGATGCAAGACCCTGTTTCCAAGCCCACTGCAATGCCCTCAGTGACAGTTTGTGTTTTCTGTGTTGCATATTCTGCGTTTCTAACTTTCCAAATCCTCTTTCCTCTGGGCAGTGTGACCAACCTAGCCTAAGAAATTGGACTGGCTACCATTGTGGGTTCAAGAGAGACACCAGGCTCTGCTCACCATGGGCCAACTATGGACACAAATAACGTTAAGTGTTTCTGATAAAAATTCAATTTCACCTATCATATTCTTAGGATCCAAAGTTTAATTTTTTTTCTTTGAATGTCCCTCCCGCCCTTTATAAAATTTAAAAAAATTAAATTGCAGTGAAATATACACAACAGTTTACCATCCTGATCATTTATAAAGTGTGGAGTGTCCAGTATGTTCACAGTGGTATGCAACCCATCTCCAGAACTCTTTTCAACTTGCAAAACTCAGACTGTGTCCCCATTAAACA
Source organism: Vicugna pacos (assembly GCF_048564905.1). Classification (NCBI taxonomy): domain Eukaryota; kingdom Metazoa; phylum Chordata; class Mammalia; order Artiodactyla; family Camelidae; genus Vicugna; species Vicugna pacos. Next base: position 57,419,206 of record NC_133001.1, read on the forward strand.
GTGACATTGATTCCTTTCTCCCCTCGGCTCCTGGAAATCCTGATTCTACTTTCTGCCTTTATGCCGAGCCCACGTCCTGATCCGGGCGAGTGGAGGGGTGTCTGTGTGGGTCTCGGACACTGAACGGGATCAGTCGTGGCTGAGCCAGCACGCCTCTTCCTCCTGCTCCCCGGTGAGGCCTCCGTAGAGTCTTGGAGAGGCTCCTTGGCCAGAAACACCAGCCAGGGGTGAGAGCTTGGAGAGCATCTTCCCCAATCCTCTGCCCTAGACTCGTAGACTTGGGGCAGATTCCCTTGAATACGCGTGAAAGGCGGCCTGTAAAAGACAGAGTGACAGGATGACTCTCTGGGCCTGGAGCCATGAAGAAGGAAAACCCACACTCACTTTTCCTAACAAGTGCCTGAGTGGGTCCAGACGTGGGTACAGAGACCCGTTCATTCATTCATTCATTCATTCATTCCCTTTGGGAGTTATTTTTAAGCGCTCACTGTGACAGGACCTAGAAATAAGTGAGTAAAAACATAAAAGACACAGCCCTGACCCCAGGAGCTGGCAAGCGGGGAGGCAGAAAGGCCAATGCTTCCTTAGAAGCAGATGGAAGAGCGGGGTTTGTGCTGCCTTGAGACTCAGACCGCGGAGCCAGGACTCTGTCCAGGAGGGGACGGGAAGACTCCTGGGCGGGGACTACTGAGTCTGAAGGAGCAGAGGCCTCAGGTGACGCAGCGCCCACATGGGGGAAGGGTGCAGCCTGTGAGGAGGCCAAGAGAGCAGACGGGAGCCGGATTCGGGGAGCCTCTGGACACTGCGCACAGGAGCACGTCCTCACCCCGGAAGAAGGACGTGAATGAGGGCTGGTGCCCGTGGATGAGCACTTCCTGCTGAGCACTAGGCGGCAGGGCAGTGATGCTCAGCACGGGCGGGCAGAGGCCCGTCGCGGGCGCGGGGGGAGCCGGCAAGGGCGGGCCGCACACACGCCCCACAGTGCAGACCGAGGGGGCTGAGTACAGACACTCTAGACCAGGCAACCACACACACATACCCCGCGACTCCACGCCCCGTCCTCAGCTTTGAAATTCGGATGTGTAGAGCAAACATTGTATCAAAAATGAAGAATATTTTCTAGTTTATATTTTCAGTCGGAAGCCCTTTGGCTCCAAGCATTGGAGGAAATGAAGGGCCGTGAGGCCGTCACCCACGTAGACCGCATGAAAATCTCATTAACTGAGAACACAAGGGACCAGACAAAGCAGATTTGGAATTAATTAGTCTGCAGTAAGTGAAGGCATTGATGAGAAATATAGGACATCTTGTTGGCTCAGAAATCCCCATTCACTATACCACTCGATGGAATGTTTCAAATAAAATGATAAATGACGATGATGTTTCCTTCATCCGGGGGCAAACGAGAGGTGGCTTGGGGAGCACATTATGCAGTTCTCGGGTATCTGCATGAGAATGAGCGGGTCCTGGCTGATCCGCGCACTTCCAGCCTGTATCCTGGTACCTATCGGTGCTGTTCTTTGGTAACTTTTTCCCTTCCCTGTGGATCCTGGGCAATCCGCTGCCTAACCAGACGTCCCACATTTTGTTCTAAATTAATTGATTCTTGAAGATTCAGTGTTACGTTCTTTTCCACTCTAAGATCTTCCTTTCTTCTTTCAGCCTGGCTCATACTCATCAGAAGGAAGAGGCGTGGCTTCTTCACCATGTGTTTTCAAGGACCTTCAGCTTTGTCTTCCATTTCCATCTCCGAGGCTCCCACGATGCTGGCCGCCTTGGCAGCCCCCGCAGCGCGGCTCATGGTGCATTTTGGTTGCCGTTTCGTGACTCAGTGTCGTGAGTTTCTCTCTTCGGACTGTCCTTCTAGAATCAGCAGGAAGAAGGAGAAGGTGACCAAGGCAGAATGGAAGGTGGTTGAACTTCTCTCTTTTTTTAAAAACACACAGGGATTGAAGAAATCTGAATAAGTGTGGAGGGTCAGGGCAAAGTCACTGAGGGAAAGAACAAGATAGGAGGTTTAAAGAAAGAGCAGAGGGATGAAGCAACGCCCTTAAAGTGGTGGAGACAGGGCGGGGTCAGAGTTCAGCTAGGAGGTGGGCGGGAGGGGTTCGGCTGGATGGGAAAGGTGTCCACTGTGTCCCACTGTTGAAAATTTAGCGGGAAAAGCCCCTCCCTCTCCAGCCCAGGGAAAAGCTGGGGAGGGTGTCCCATGGCAGAACACAGAGCCTGTTTGGAGAGGCACTAACCCAAAGCAAGAAAATAAGCAAAAATTTAAATAATTTTAAATGTCCAAAAGAGGGTGCATGAGAAATTAATTCAATGATAAATTGTCCTGGATTTTAAAATAAGATAAAGAAATATCAGCCTGACACAATTTATTTTTTTCTGAGCAATGATTTTTTTGTTGTTGTTCCTTCTGTCCCGACAAAATGGAACAGAGTGGACACCTTTCCCATCCAGCCAGATCCCTCCAGCATCCTCTCTCCCCCGCGTTTCTGCATCAGCGCGTGCGAACAGTCCCCAGGGGCGTTGCACTGTCCGTGCAGCAGCACCTGGGCAGCTCTGAAGTCCTCCACTCTGCAGAGTCCTCTGGGCTCCTTGAATATGAACAGGTTGTTTTCTGAACAAACCATTAGGAAACCTGGGCGGACAAGTTTACTTATGGGACAAAGGGGCAGACCATTTATAATTATGGGGTCTCCTGAGAAATCCTGAAATCTGGATGGATGGAGCAGAGCAACCTGCCCTCTGGAGGGAAGTGGGCTCCACACTTGGAAAACAGGCCAAGCTTGGCTGCGGGAAGCTCTCAGACAACGCCAAGGACACGGGCAAGAGGCAAGCTTCCTGCTACGTGCCAGATCCCGTAGGAGGAGCTTGTGTCTGTTAGCTGGTCTTCCTAAAACCATGGTATAGATATGATCATCTTCACGTGGAACTGGTAATTTCGCGTCTCTCTGGGATGGTTTGCCAAAACACCCACGGCCAGCAAAGGGTGCCACGTAATTCTAACCCAGCTGAGACAAGTTATGAAGCCAGCTCCTGTCCCACATGCCGGGACGTGTCCAGTCATCCCGACCCCTCTCCTGGTCCACGTCATCCCTTCTAGGGACTAGTGGCCTGATTCCAGTAAGAATAGGATTCAGATCGCTCAGCCTCGTCACAGCCAGATCGTTGACTCCTCCTGCCTTTGTCACCTGGGATCTCATCTGGAGTTCTGTCTCCAGATTTCCCTGACTTTGGGTCTGTGCTTTATCCTCTCCCTCAACTCTCTCTTATACCAGAGGACACATTTGCCTTCTTGGATCTGATGCTCTCTGACCCACCTCCATTAAGGTCTGAGCTCACCCTGGGGGCCTCTGGCTCCTGCTGACCCAGCCTGGTCCTGGGACCCAGCCTGTCACTGGACATCTTGACCCCCTGCACCTCCTCATCCTCCACCATACAGGATTCTGTGGTGTCGAGTGGCAGTTGGGTGTGCAGTGGGATTCCTCCAGGAGACACCTAGAAGAGGAAGAAGGTGAACTCAGAGCAGCCAGAGCTGTGCCTCAGGCCCCGAGGTCATGCACTGGCCATGGAGTGAGAGGAGAGGAGGTCTGTCACACGGTCCCCCCTGGGTAGCCTGCAGGAGGGTCCTCACCCTTACTGGGAAGGAGCCTGAGGCAGCTGGGCTGCAGAGTCTGCCTTTACTGGCTGCTGGACCCAGTGTTCCACATGGTCACCCACTGTCCTAGTCAGAGGCTGTCTGATATCTGACCTGCCCTTGTGGGCTGACTGTCCCGGCAGAGCCAGTGAGGTTATGAATGGCTCATGTCAAATCTGACCTCTTAAGTGCTGACTTCCAGCCTTTGTCATGTGCTTTGTAGAAGCAGAGCAGACCAGCTATTTCAGACTATGCCAATAAAATTGCTCATAGAGTGAAAGAACCACTGGCCTTTTTTGACTTACATCAACGCACAATGCTGTTTGTCAAATGGGCTTGGAGGTTCTCCCTTTGAAATTCCAAGCTGTAAATAAGACAGGCATCTTTGCCTAGGGGGTGCCCGCCTCCCTACACCCATTTTGATAAAGAGTCTAGTAAAATCAATGAGGTGGAAACTGACGGCCTGAGAAGAGTGAGGAAGGGTTTGACTTAACCTTGGCATATGTTGGATCAGGGGCTCTGAGGTGGCGAGGTAGAGGTGTTCTGATAGCTGTTTGTAACTAGCTGTTAAGTTATTCTTTTACGAAAAATATAGGGAGTACCCATGCTCTCTGTGGCTCCAAAGGGAAGAACTGAATCTCATGTTTGTGCAGTGGAGGGTACACGTTTCAGCTCCCTGTAAGCTCCATTTAGCGATGGAGAGCTCTATCTTGAAGTGACTTACCTACCACTGGATGGTCACGGCACGAGTACATAATGGGCTGTTGTGTTTGTATAAGAGGAACCCAAATGTCACTTTGAGATCCTATGACCATCTTCTAGACACATTCAACAGAAGCAAAAAGGACAAAAGGCAACGTGTGAGAAGGTATATTTCACTTTGTTTCCCCACAATTTTTATCAAGGAAAGCAGAACCACTCCGAGTAAGAAGAAAACAAAATTGAAAAAATATATATATAATGAATAAATTCATACCATAAATAAAAATGTAAAGTCTTCCATAATCTCATCACTGTCACATGACAACTTTTTCATTGCTCTGTATTCACAGAAAACATATAATTTTCAGGGTTTGTGATTTTTGCACAGTTGTAATCATGGTGCATAGAAGGTTGAATAAAAATCAAGTGTTTTGAGCTTCTCTTCAAATGATTAGGACTAGAAGCACTCTTTAGTCTTACTTTATGTGGGAATTAATAATACTAGATAGCATACTATTTATTAATAGATGTATATCAATAGTAGGCTTTTGTACACACCGTTATGAATAAATAACTTGCTTATTTCCTGCTGGCAATTCTTTTTGGTCTCATGTTACTTACTGCATATTTTTATAAACCAGGGGTCCATGGCCGGGCCTCAGGGGGACTGCAAACCATTAAATTACATATAAAAGTTTGCAGGATTGTCGGTGTGCTGTTTTTTTCTCTGGGGGAAAGACTGGGGTGTTTTCACCAGTCTCTCAAAGGTATGGAGGACCCCTTAAGCACCACTGCATCGGGAAGGAAGTCCAAGCTTCTTGGTACCTTTTAGGACGGACACCCGCCCCTCTCCCCCCGACTCCCCCCCCCCCCCCCACCCCGAGCGCCTCGCTCACGCCTGCTTTTATTTCTCATCTCCACTCCCCTTCCTCTGGCACCTGGGGCTACCGCCTTGGCAAAATTCTCTGTTCCCACGGAAGGTTAATCTCTTCATGGGAGGCATGCTTCATGCCCTTTAAACAAGCTGCTGCCTCTGCCTCGCAGACGCTTCCTCTGCTGAGATGCCGTCCTCACCTTCCCCAGGTAGAGGGCGGCTCTGCCTCGGCACCCCCAGGGGACCCGTTTGTGGGGCTCGGGTGGGTTCTGATCCTAGCGGGGCCACCCGGAATCTCCCACAGGGCGCTACGGGCTCCAGCTGCAGAATCAGTGTCGGCGGAAGAGAGCGCTGAGGCACCCAGACAGCCTGCGTGCCCCGGGCTTTCCCGGCGCGCCTAGGAAGTCAGCCAGGACGCACGTGGAAGCAAGGAGGTGGGGGCGGGGGGGGGGGGGCGGCCCGGACTCGCATCGCCGGGACCTGCCCGGGCCGAGGCGTGCTCCCTCCGGGGCCAAGCCGTGCTCCCTCCCGGGCCGAGCTGTGCTCCCTCCCGGCGCAGGGACATGGACCGGCCCGGGCGGCGCTCGCCTGCAAGCGCGGAGGGCAGCCCTGTGCTCGAGCCCCGCAGAGACGCCCCGCCAAGGTGCCGGTGGCTGCAGAAAGGCCTTTCGGCTCAGCTGGGTGTTTCCTCCTCATCAGACACGGCGCACGGGGATGTGCCAGTGGCGGCCTTCGGCGGGCCCGGCTGCCGAGAGCTGGCGGCTCTGCTGCCGGGCGCTTTGCGGCGTCAGAATCAGACAGGAGGGCTTCGGAAACAAGCGCCCAGGCCCCGCGCGGGGCTCCTGTGTGGGCTCGGGCAGGCGGTGGGGCGTCGTGCTGCGGAGCACGGCCCGTGGTGGCCGGGCTTTCGCTGGGTGTTCCGGGCACTGTGCAGACGGCCCCTGCGGGCGCTGACTCCCTTGTCCCCCGAGGCCCTTACCCCTGCGGAAGCCCCTCCAAGTTCACTCTCGGAGGGAGGAGAAGAGACAGGCACTAGTGATGGGCGCACGCGTGAGCCTTGACCAGGCTGCTTAACCGCTACGGGGGATCCTGAGAGGCTGGTGCCATTCTCAGCTCGTTACCAAGCAGGAGACCAAGACCCAGAAAGTCAGTTTGTCCAGAGCTGCAGATCCGGAGGCGGGAGAGACCACACTTGAGTGCTGCGCCTCGTTCATCACAAATCAAAGCCCTTTCACAGTCTACGAAACTCTCTTACTTGCCTCACAAGCAACTGGGTTTTAATAATAGATGAGATATATTGAGTCCTTACCGCGCACACTCACTGTGTGCCCCACAGCCCCTCAGTAATCCCACCAGGGAGGACCTACAAGCCACTAATGCAGCGCCTGCTCTGCTCCACAGCTGCATTAAGCCACTTGTTTAAGGCGCCAGCTACCAGTGGTGGACTCAGCATTTGAACTAGGGGACGGGGCCATCTTTATGTGCTATGCTGCGTAATCCCTATTTCTTTCTTAGATTTTTGTCTCAAACCTTCTTGGTCTGGTCACAAGTTGCATCTCTACTGAAGAGTTGAAGCAATTGTCTAGCGTTTCTGACCTGCACCCTTAACAATTCCTACAAAACTTTGGTCTGTTACTGAGCATAACCCTCTTGCCAGGTGGAAAATGAAGCAGGATCCATTCTTTAAAAGTATGATGCTCCAGGGAGCCAGTCTCAAATCTGTCCTTGCAGTAATCTCTGCAGGGCTTGAGGCCAGCGGGGACCCTGTTGATAAACCTTGTTCCCCTCATGCCTGCTGGAGACCCTGGTTGAATGGCTTTCCCGGGTGGACGTGACCCCTCTTTCACCGTTCCTCAAGTCAGACAGCGACAGAGGCGGCCAGAAGGAGCCTCATCTCATGTAATGTAGAAACAGAGAAAAAATGTGATAATGAGTGTGTATATGTCCATGAATGACTGAAAAATTGTGCTGAACACTGGAATTTGACACAACATTGTAAAATGGTTATAAATCAATAAAAAATGTTAAAAAAATAAAACAACCCCCCCCAAAAGAAACAGAGACCCTCTGAAGGGTTCGCTGAGTTAATCACAGGGTGTAAAAGCGGGGCTGGCTGACAGCCGCTGGGACCCCTGCTGGCTACATCCTTGTCTTCATCTCCTGAAATCAGGCCGACAGACCTCAGGGGAGTCTTGACAGGACAGTCGGAAGCAGACGCTTTCCTTCAACAGCCGGGGTGAATTCCAGGTAATTTTGGTGGAAACTTGCATCAAGATAACATGATCTCTCTTCCCGTCATTCCTCCTTCTTTTTTTCCTTCTATCCTCTCAAGGTGGTCAGTCTGCCAGCAGGAAGGTGAGGGGAACAGATGGTTTCTCTCGACCAGGTATTTCTGTGGACGCAGTCCCTCATTTACAGCCCGCTGCCTTCTGAGCAGGGCAGTGAGCAGTCCTACCGCCCACACCTGCAGACCTCACCTGTGCAGGAAGGACTGTGACGCCAGAAGGGGAACTGTGCCCTGGGTTGGCTGAGATGTCACCAGTTGAGTTTTTAGTTTGGTGGCTGGATGACCTGAAGATCTGACTCGTGATGGAAGCCTATGGTAATTTTATTTACTGTCCTTTAGTTTGGCCTTTCAATCACTGAAATACAGAAGCACAAGACTTCATTCCACCCTGGAAACCATAGCAGCCCCTCCTCCCACCCATGACCCTGCCCGCTCCCCTGACCTCACTAAGCGTCGCTGGACCACACACGCAGACCCCCCAGGGGCTGCCGGCCGGGTCCTCCCCACCCGCTCAGCCTGGTCTCCACTGGGGCTGGAGGATTCCCTCAGCAGCAACGGGACTCGTTCTCCAGTTTGAGCGGTTTGCCCACCAGGAGCGCACAGGTCTGCGGGTAACCTGTGGATCGGTGACTTCGTGGGCAAGGGGGGGCACTGCTGAAGGTGTCACCCGGGTCACCAGGGGAGAAGCACTGGGGTGACACAGCAGGAAAGGAGCTGTGACCATCACCAGGGCAGGCATCCTCATGTCTCCCGTTCTTTCCTGGCAGAACCTCAAGTGCAGCTGACCGACTCACTTCACTTCCTCCAGCTGCCTTCCTTCCCATCAACTTGAACCTGAGCGCGTAACCTTTCTCCTCTCCTCAGGCACAGGGGTCCACCTAGGCTGCCTCCCGAGGCTCAGTGGGGTCAGGTCCTGCGTAACCAGCCGCATCTCCTTCCTCCAGCCAAGCTGCCCTGATGCCATTCCTGTATGTCTCACCCTGTTGGCAGCTGGACCCTCCCTCCCTTCTGCCCTGAGGCGATGGTATCACAGCGGATGCATCCGAGGGTCCTCCCAGATGCTCTGCTCTCCTGTAGGATGCGCCCCCTTACCCTTCTCATTCTTCACTATGACACTAGACTCTTCCATCCTCCAAAACTCCTTGACCTTCTAACCCACAGCGCTTAACAAGACCACTGGCCGCCATGATCATTTTCTGCCCTCAGAGTAATGCTGTGATGTAAGGATTATTATTATTCCTACTTTTTGGATGAGACTATTGAGCTCAAAATGGCTATGAGTTGCCTACTTTCACGAGTCAGTAATAAAAAATAACGAGCATTCATCAAGGGTCTACCACATGCCCTGTGCCGAGCTCATTCCTCTCTTAATCCCTGAGAAAACCCATACAGTAGGCACTGTTTTAGCCCCATATTACAGATGAGAAAAGTGAGGCAAGAGGGAAGGCTAGGTGATCCCATAGCCGAGCCAGGATTTGAACTTTCATGATAACAGCCTAGCTGCTCACCCTGCTTTGTAGTCCATTTAGCAGGTATGCTAACACAGTTCAGTAACGGGCAGCTGTTGTCATTAAACAAAATGCTGTAGGTATTGGGGAAAACTCTACCTTCTCCCCAATCTGGCCCCAAGGCTTGTATCTTTCTTGCAAGGAAATCTGTGTAGACACAAGTCAGAGGAGGCAGGGTCAAATTTACAGCATTTCTCAGTGTAATGCGTATTCTGCACAGGTGAATTCAGATCCAGAGTTAACTATACAACAGTTAAAATGGAAAAAAATATGATTTGTCACACATTATGGTTGTTTAATTGCCCTGGTCCTCATGCGAAGATGCCGCTAGAAATGCAGCTTCCTCTGCCGTGTTTTGCATCTTTCTTCCCTGGTTCAGCTTTTTCTGCCCCTAAGTAGCTCTTACATACTTCAGTGCTTTAGAAATAGCTTTCTCCGAGCTAATGACATGAAAATAAGGAGTAATGTATACTCAATTGTACATAATAGGGTTGTAATTCCACGGAGAGATGCGTGAGTGCTTTGCTAATGTCATGAGAAATTCAGCACGGAATTCCAGGCTCCAGTTAGGACGGTTAGACTGGTTCGCCCACGAGGCGGTGTGAGCTGACTGCCTTGCAGGAAGCTGTCCTCAGCAGGGTCCCTCGAGAGAGCGCAGCCGGTGGAGGAACGGTGGTGACAGTGGGGTCTACCAGTCCCCACGCGGCATCAGCACGCTCTGCTCCTGACACAGCCCTGCCCCTGTTTCCTCCCATCCTGCCTGCGAAGAGCACCGCTCCAGGGACCTTGCCGGGGTGGAGTGCATTCAGCAGAGATTGACATCCCCCAGTAATAATAACACGGGGTTATTTTTAATATGTGTCATTTGCCAAGATTTCTATTAAGGATAAGATATCATGAGTGAGGCATTCATGCCTCTGCAGAACATCTTGCTCCAATTATTAAGAGCCTTCTTTTTCTGCCACAAGAGTATTCAGCAAATCCTAAGTGACTGTTTCATGCGAGAGTCCGTGCTCCGCTGCAGTGGATCTGTGGGTGGCCCCGTGGGCTAAGGGTACCTCAAAGCGAGCCCACTGTGAGTGTCCTGAGGGCAGGTTGGTCCGAGGTGGCAAGGCCAATGCTGCTGGGCAGTGGGATGAAAATCATTGTCAGAAGGAGCCAGGAGACCAACCAGAGCTTACATGGAGCCTGATGGGAGTCAGGAACGGAGCTGCAAGAACCCAGAGCAAGGACGGGGCAGAGATTTGGAACCAGGATGACTCGAGATGCCTTGACCGGCCAGGGAAAGTGGTTCAAGGCCAAGGATGAGGGTGGTGAATGAGTGTGCAGCCCTGCCTTGGGAGCACTTGGTGCAAGGAGCCACGTGAGAGCCAGGCAGTCAGAAAAAGCAGTGACTGAGAACAGTGATAATTTATATTTTATAAATGGCAACCTATTTTTCAATGCATGACTTCATGTAATTCTCAAAACCCAGTGACATCCAGGAATAGCGCTCTTGGTCACATAATCTACAGCAACATTTCTTAACCTGGGATCAAAAATCCCTTGAAGCTCCAGGTGGGTTTGAGGGCAGCACGATGTGGGTTAAGAGCCTGGTGTTTGAGGCAGGCTCAGGGGAGCCCTTCCTGGCTGTGTCTCTTAATGGCCATGTGACAACAGGGATGGATGTTGGGACCCAGGGTCTTGCTCAAGGTCATGCAGTAGGTCCTGGCCGGGGCCTCTGAGTCTCTGTCCAGTGCTCCTTTGTGCCCAGCAGATTGCATGAAGCTGGCTAGCAACAGAGATCACCTTGGTCAGGAAACGAGGAGAAGCTAAGTGCTCTATAAGAAGCCCGGGGCCTCTGAAGGACGGCACTTCTCATTAAGATGATATACAATGCGATTTTCATTCTAAAAAGCTGCCAGCTCCTGAATGATATTTGTGAAATGCTTGACCCTATGGGGATTCCTTCGGATATGCAGAAGAAGATACCATAAATCGTCTTGTCTTATTTTTTAAGTGGAAGATGTGAATTATGTCCTCACAAGGTGGGCCAAATTAAGTTCATGGGAAGCTGTACTTCCACTAGAAATTGTGATGAAAGAAGGAGTGGACTAACGAGGTGACTGTTCCTCTCTGCCCGCAGTTCCCTGCAGGAGGGAGACCCGGCTGGACCACTGGCCGAGGAAACTAATTTCAGGTGGTTTCTGAGTGGGACGTGCAGGTGCCTGTTGGCTGATGGGGTGTGTGCCCCGTGGGTGTAGAGGTTCCCGGACGCGCCAGCACGTACCTTCTGACCTATCAGATCAGCACATCCACGTCTGTGATCCACCAAGGAACAACAAGCAAAGAGAAGAAAGCACGTCGGAAGCTAAGCGCTTGGTGCATGTCAGAACCACGCAAAGGCGGAAGCAAGGGAGAGGCAAAGCAGACAGGCCCTGGGCTCCCTCCTGGGGCGCGGCCTTCACTGCATGCGGCGTGTCCAGTGGTCGTGGTGGAATTGGATGGCATCCCACGAGCTCAGGATCTGGGACAATCTGACCTTTGATGAGATGGGGCTCAGGTCTGTCTAGAACCTGCCCCCCTCCCCTTGCCCCCCTGCCCCATCAGAGCAGCCACTCCCACCCATGCACCCGGTCTGGTCAGTCCACTGCCAGACAACGTGGGCCCACGCGGCTGCTCACCAGGCCTTTCGGTCAGCCCCTCCTGTGAACCGTGAGGACACTGAGGCCCCCGTGGGCCCCTGCCTGATGTCACCCAGCCTGGAGGTAATGGAGCCGGAATCCAAACTCAGGCTGACTGAATTCCAGATTCTGCTCTTTTCATCACATCATATTGCCTAAAATAATGGCTTGGTTTGGGCAAGTGACTTAACCTCTTTGGGTTTCTGTTATTTTTCCTTCAAATGATCCTTCTCTAACAGCACATGATTCTCAGTTCTAAAAAGGGGCTCTTACTGTGTGAGCTGAGTCACAGCAAAGTGATGCGCCCGGAACCTTCTTATGAACTGTGCTCTAGAGGGGAGAGTGCACACGCACACCACACACAGACTATACTCACACACCCTGTGCACACACCACAGACACACACCATTCACACCCCCCACCATACACACCATACATGTACACACCATGCACCACACACACACCACACACACACACATATATCCATACACACACTCACATCATACACACACACTATGCACACACCATAAACACATACCATGCACACCATACATGTACACACACCACACACACACACCATACACCCATACACACACACACAATACACACACCATAAACACATACCATGCACACCATGCATACACACACACACACCACACACACACACCATAGACACACACTATACACACACCATAAACACATACCATGCACACCATACATACACACACACACCACACACACACACCATACACCCATACACACACACACAATACACACACCATAAACACATACCATGCACACCATGCATACACACACACACCACACACACACACCATAGACACACACTATACACACACCATAAACACATACCATGCACACCATACATACACACACACACCACACACACACACCATACACCCATACACACACACAATACACACACCATAAACACATACCATGCACACCATGCATACACACACACACACCACACACACACACCATAGACACACACTATACACACACCATAAACACATATCATGCACACCATACATATACACACACCACACACACACACCATACACCCATACACACACACACAATACACATACACTATACATACACCATGCACATCATACATATACACACACACCATATACACAGCACACTCACATACCATACACCCATATACACACACATACTATATATATACATACCACAAACACATACCATGTATACCATACATATACACACACCATACACACACACTATACACACACCATAAACACACACACTCATACCCATCCACCACACATCATACACGCACACACACCACGCACACACAAACATGAAAGGAGGAGAAGGGGGCTGTTATGGATTAACTGCCTTTTATGACCCCACGCCTTATATATCTTACCCCAGTGAACTGTTACAATGACGTTGAGAGGCACTGCATTGTCTGTAAGAAGAAACTGAAACTAAGAAAGCCAAAATGACTTCCTCAAATGTGCATGGCCAGTGCCTGCCACCATGTGGGAAGACGGCGCCAGTCTGGCCGGCAGCCAAGGACCGACATCTGTTTCAACCCAGAGGAAGCACCAGGCGCTGTGAGAGTCCTCGTCGGGGCCAGGTCTTGGAAGCAGCTGTTTCCAGGTGTTGTGGCCTCCCTTGGAGCGACCTCCGGGAGCCGCTTCTGGTGGAAGCCACCCTTGATAGTGACTGGCAGGCAGTCACACCAGGAAGAGCTGGTACCAGGAGTCTGTGAAACACTAAATAATTCCACCGGGAGCTGCCCCTTTCATGAACCTTCAGTGGAAATGTGCTTCTTACAGCCACCATTGGCCACCGCAGGGAGGCGCTCAGGGTGGGTAGGCCAGATGGCCCCTACGTCTTCATCTTGTCAAGCCTTCAGCTTTGCTGGTGGGTGTTTCCCTCTGTGGGCGAGGGGACAGCTCACTGGTCCTTCTGTGTACTTTTCTCTGAGGAGCCAGGACACAAGATTCCTATTAATACACCTGGCAGGTCAGAATTAGAGCCAGGACACTCTGTGGGCAACTGTGCCAGCTAAGCATGATGCAAGGATGGAGGGTACTGGTGTCTGACAGCTGCGAAAGATGCACCCCCATCAGTAAGCCTTTGGTGACTCAGGGCTCCTCTTGCTGCATCTAAAATGAGGGTCCGCACGTCTAGCTCACAGGACTGTTGTGCGGATCGGCTGAAATGATGCACAAAGGGCACCTGAAGGAACATCAGTGAGGCTTCTGTTTCCTTGGTCCTGAGCCCTCTTCCCACCCATCCTTCTGCCTTTAGCTTGGCCCACTTTCTCTGATAAGCTCTTTTAGACCCTTCTATCCCGTTTGGGTGCCTGAATATGTTAGGGATGCTTTTTGGCTGCAAGTTGATGGAAGAGACAAGAAAGAAGGGAATTAAGTTAGTTACGCAGTCAGTTCTGCTATAACAGAAGGCATCTCTCCCTAAAAGTCACCAAACTATGCAAAATCGGCAATCAACTGATCAGTTACAGGTTAAAGGTATCCAGGCGCCCAACACTCAAAGTTTTGTCAGCGACATGAAGAAGGATAAGAACCTCGTAAAGGCAGCCGTACAGCTCCGCCCTTACTGAGTGGTGAAGGCTCGCATCAACACTGCAGGGGACGTGGCACTTGAGGTGGGGAAAGGCCTGAGGTTGTTGAGGAGTCGGCTTGTGAGCTGTGCTGATGTGGAGGGAGGAGGGAGATGTGGAGCGGGAGGGAAAGTCCAGACGGTGGGTGTGGCTCACGACGCACCTGGTGATCTGCGGCACCCGGGAGACGATGGAGGGGCGCATGTCTGTGCACGTGTGTGCGTGTGTGCAAGCGAGTGTTCCTGGGCTCGGCTCAGCTGGGAGCAGCGCATTGCATTCGCCCGGTGTTTCCTGCAGGTGAAACCACACATCTGCGAACACAAGTCTGCCTTATTCCCGAACTGTTCCCTAATAGATCAGCCTCACTGCGCCTGCGCGCGCCGCCGCCCGGGCACCCGCGGCGCTGGCTCCGCGCGCATCGCACAGCGTCCCCGCGGGCAGAGGGTCGATGGCAGTGCCCCGCGCAGCCCTACGTGTTAGTGTTGTGAGCGACTGCAGTTTACTTACCTCTGGTCAAGGGCTTTTATTATAGATTATTTAACCCCGTTTTAGCTTTGCTAACCCCTCAAAGTGGTGAACACCGTAAAAGCATCCCTGCAAATCCCGTGGCTCGAGGCTGACGCGGATCCCGTGGGCACGGGAGGGCACGGAGGGGCCGAAGGGGCTGCCGAATGTCCTGGTCAGGATTCGAGTTCTCTGTCCCTCAAAAACAGGCTGAAAGGGTGGCGATCTAATAAAATCTTGAAATAGTGAACACAAATTCTAACGTTATAAAATTATCTGATACAGAGATTGAAGTCCGCTGTCGTTAACCGCGAACCTCACTTTTTGTGGGCCTAGAGCTCATGCCTTGACATGTTAACTAACAGAAGTGCAAATCCATCCCAACTGGGAAGACACCGAAGACTAAGAACACAAACGCGAAGATGAGCAGGCGTGGCTCTTCAGCCGTGCTAAAGTTTACGTTAGTTAATCCCATAATGTGCAAAATTCTACTGAACTCAATGCTAATTCCTTTGAAGTCTCTTTCAAGTTTTTTTTTTTTTGCCCCCTTAGGGGAAAAAGACGTAAAGCATATCAATTAATAAAATATTGTTAATATTTTGGATGAAAATGGCTGGAGCAACAGAGAAAATAATATGGTAGATACAAAATTGCATCCTTTGTCTTCAAGCGATTTGGGAAGATACATACAAATGTTACGGAGGACTGGAAGGAGCCAATGTGAGGTTAAATGACTGAGTCTGGGGGTTTTGCTCCACAGCTGGGCACAGCTGTTTCTAACACGTCCAACCTTCTGGTACTTGCTAAGTTCAGTTTCAATACTGAAATACACGAAGGACAACTTCTCTGTGATCTACTAAAGAAAGATGTATTAGAGAAGCTCTGTTCTGAGCAGCAGGTGATTCTGTTAACAAAACGACAGTTTATGGGGGAAAAATGATATTAACGCAACCAGGGACGCTCTATCTAATTGTCAAGAACCAAAGGAAGCTGGCACCCGTCATTCATTCACAGCATTATTCCTAGTAAGAGATACTTTAAAATGTTTGACCATAAATATAAAGATATAGGACATAAATATAAAAATCTTTAGTACACATTTACTGTTTACTACAAATCCTTAAGAGTTAAATGTGAAATAGACTTATGAAAATTATTTGTTCAATTCAAGTCATGCTTTGGGGGACTTTATGATAAAAGCTAGTTGTCATCCAATGCTGCCAACCAGATATTTTTTAATGAATAAATTGAAAATAACTAAACGAGTAATTCTAAGTCCATTCTTCAGTCCACAGGTAATTTCTAAACAATGAATGAGAAAGTAACTGCTTTTTGAGAGAAATGTATGCTGTAGAGAGCGAGCAACTTGGAATTAGAATCCAGAAGTGATGCTACCATGATGTAATTTTATTTTCAAAATATTATACATCAACAGTGACAACAAAATAGTACATTATGTATACCAAATACAATATATGTGTGAAATCTGTAGATTATCAAAACTTAACAAAAATATAATTTTAAAAAATTTTCTAAAATGAGGTGTTGTCCCTTGGATAAAATTTTACAAATGGCATAAATGTAAGCTCAAAAGAAAAACTGACATTCATAAAAAAGAAAATTGAGTACCTGAATTCTGACATCCACCATCACCACAAATCTCCAAATAATTGCTGAATGAGACTGGAACGTGGTGCCCAAATTTCAAAAGCACCACTGATGATTCATTTCTATTTGGATTTATGTACTTACGTGAAGTATAATTTTCAACCATGATAATAATTTAATGTAAGAAATAAACTGAACTTGGAGGTTCATTGTCTCACAAAGTGCCAAACCAACATACAAAATAATAAATCATATTTAACCATATTTCTTTCATTAAACTATTCTTTCTGATAAAATATTTCTTATGAAAATACAAGTTATTTATTTTAAATGAAAAATTAAAATTAATCCAAAACTTTGTTCATTTTTTCTTTCCTCATCCTGCACTGTACACATCTTCAGAGGTCCGTGTATATGATGAATGAGGGCATAAATATCAGATTATTACTAAATGAGTAGGTGATTAGACAAAACAAAACCGGACAATGGTAATCTAGATAAGGAGTGAGAGTTGTCAGAAGACCATCGAGAGGAAAAAGGCGACAGCACCCGGGAGGAGGCTTTCCAGGAGGAGGGCGGGTTGGAGGGGAGACCCTCAGGTCTGGGAAGAGGCGCAGGGACAAGATCGAAGGGGAGGCGGAGGAGGAAGAATGACATCAGGAACAGGGACAGGGATTCAGAGGAAGCGTAGTCACAGTAGGAACGCCCATCTGTGTTGGCTGCATCAGTTAGAATCACTGTCTGCACAGATGACCTGTTTCATAGATGACAACATTAACACACCAACAGTAAGGTGACTCACCTACGGTCATGAACCGTGTGCCATCTGCGTTGGGGCAAGTTTCTCCCGCACCTGCCTGACTCCCAGTTCCCTGGTATTTCTGCCCCTTCTTCCTGCTTTGGGGTGGGGGAGGTGCCCTACCCCGCCCTCCCACCAACCAGTGACGTTTCAGTTGTTTAGAGCTTTGAATTAGATTGTGGTATAGATCTACAAATTAATTCAGCAATTAAGTACATGTATTTAATTTTATTTCCTTGTGGAGGGTGTAATCACGAGGATAGCTATTCGGAAGAAAAAAAAATAACTCAAAAGCAAACAACTGCAAAAAAAAAAAATTCCTCAGCTCCGCGCACTGCCTTTTATGGGCCTTCTCAGATTTTCCCATCAAGGTGGCTTTGAATCAGTACCAGGCCTTCTTTCATGTGGATAACGACTTAAAGATGTGATGTTCAGGGCAACAGTTCATACAGCTCGTTTTCTCTCTGTCCCCCGGTTCGCGGAGACAGGGGACATGGCGAGGCGTGACCACTGGGTGGCGCCGTTGGTCCACGGAGGGCCGCCCGCGGCGCCCCGGGGACCGGGCCCCCCTTAGCACAAAAGGCGGCGTTCCCAAGGTGTGCGCGGTGGGTTTCTGCACAGATTTACCGCTTCGGCGGCCTTCTCCTTTCCAGGCGCCTCCCCCACCCCTCCCCGCTGGAGGCCTTTTTCCGACCGCGGTCTCCGTTGAGCCCCCGGGCCAGGGTGGGTGGAAGGAGGCCTCCCGGCGAAACAGGCCGGAAGAACCGACTTCACGTGTCACCGGGGCGGCAGCCCTTACGACATCACTTAGAAGATTAAAAATAAATTGAAGCACATGCCACTCGAGAGGGAGCACACAAAGGACACCGCAGGATCGGATGCGTTAACGAGGAGGAGCTGCTGGCTCGCGTCTGAAGGGGGTGGACAGAGAGGGGTTTGCAAAGCGATGCTTACACGTATTTTATTATTTAGATGAGGACGTGGGACCCTCTCCCGGTTCTGTACGTTCTTTCCCGGCTTTGACCTGGAAGATATGAATACGGTAGCCCAGGGAGGGAGGCTGGCGCCCCACACCACGCTGGAGGCCGCCCCAAGAAGTAAAAGAGGAAGGAGGGGAGGACGGGGGGCCCAGTTCCCGGGCCCGGATCAGTGGGGTCTGCAGGCCCCACATCCGTCCCTGGGCCAGGCCAGCTTCATCATCCAGGACCATCTGTGCAGTGAGGCCGCCCACCCCTGGAGGGGCCTCAGTCTGCAGACTCACCTAAGAGCCATCCATCTCCCGCTGGCCTTTTGTTTCCAAGACCCCTCTCCAGCAGCCCGCCCCTCCCGACGCTGAAATCCCAGCCTCCTGGCAGTCACTTCCTGGCTAATGGGGACTGAGCCCAATCATTCTCGTTTTTCATGCCTTGTCAGGAGGCCTGAATGCAGGGAGGGGGGCGGTGGGGGCAGCTCCGGAGGCGCGGAGCGTGGGCAGATGTCCTCATGAAAAATTTACAAGGAATAATCAGAGGCTCCCGCTTTCCCCCCTCTGGGCGAAGTCCCCCTGCAAGAAGACTGGAAAATGCCCCCGTCGTCCTGAGGAAAATCTGGCTCTGGGAGGCTGGTGCGTGGCATCTGATGCACTTGGCCGTCCCCCTGAGACCGGGTTGCAAATGCAGTTCAGGGGAAATTGATGAAGTATCGGTTAATCTGAGGCTGACAGTTGAGAGAGGTCACAGCTGCGAGGGGCGGCCAGGGTCTCGCAGGGGACGAGGAAGAAGAGTTAAAGAGACAGGGAGAGCCCAGTGGGGAGGAGGCCCTCCGGTCCTCCACGTGGGCGCCTCTCAGACCTTTGCGTGCTGCTGGGGCTCGCACGGACCCTCCCCCACAACAAGCAGCTCAAATCCAGACGCTCACACGGCCCCCTCCGCCCCCCGCCAAAACCCAGACGCACAGCCCCATGTCCCTCTCTCCTTAGGAAGGAAGGAGGCGAGAGCTGCGGCTCCCAATTGAAACAGGCAGTGAGACCTCCTAATGCAAATTTCCGTTTTTAATTGGAGCTCTGAGTCATGTCTGCCGGCCCCGCACTTCCTGCTACAGGAAGGTTTGTCTAGGTAACTGGCGTGTCCGCAGATGGTGGGCCAGGCACCGCTCAGAAGGAATTTTCTGGGAGTGGCATCGACTCTCTGGAAAGAGATAAGAGCAGATACAAGTCCCCGTTTGTCCGGAGTTGTTTTCCGTGTGAACACTGAGGGCTGCAGGACCTGGTAACCCACCACTCGGGGTGCAGGCCTCTGAGGGCCTTCCAAACGACAGGGTGGCTTTTAGGGCCAGACTCACCAATCACTGGGTTTTATGGGATATGAAACAGCAAGGGTTTGGGAATCCAACAGCCGCGGTTTGGACCCCGGCTCCCCGATGCTTTGAGAAAGGTTTCATCAATATCACTATTTGCTGGCAGAAAAATAGGGCAAGAGGTGATCATGGACTTCCTGTGATTAGACAGCTAAGCAGATTTCAGAGCTGGGCTTATAACCCATGCTTTTCGCCCTTCTCCATAGACGGCTTTCTTTTACTCATAAGAATTAACGTAGTAGCAGTCACAGTGACAGCAGCAGAGTAGCTGTCTCAGCGTTTGGGACGCGCAGGCTGTGCATGCATGACACAGGCAGGAACGCCTTTGTCCCATACTGCAAACCTGGGAGGCGGACACCATCCTGATCTTAGCGTTGGTATTATTATTAGCGTATCACCTCTTTTGAAAAGAAAGGGAAGTTGAGGTTTGGCAAGTGGACAGCACAATCCACTCCCTCTGTTTCTGTTTGGCTGGGAGCCCTCTCCTCTCCCTGGGGTGCGGTGGGCTGGGGTGGGGTTGTCCAGTGCCAGGGCTGCTGAGTCACACATCAGAAAGCACATGAACACGAGTGATGGTAGCCCGATTGAAAAGAACACTGTTTTTAGTCAGTAAGAAAATGTATATTTGTTTAACAAGAATGCAAGTACTGAAAAACAACAAAGATTTCTTACAATCAGCTATCATGGAAAAGAATCTGAAAATATATGTGTATATATATGTATATGTATGTATACGTCTAACTGAACCGGTTTGCTGCACACCTGAGACTAACATTGTGAATCAACTACACTTCAATAAAAATAAAATTTTAAAAAATGCAGTTATTTTTCTCTAAAATTACATGGGGAAATTGTACACCAAGAGAACAGACTTTGTAGAAAGGAGACGTTTTCTCTGAAACAGGAAATCGTTCCACGCACCATAAGCGTATTTCAAACGTGGGCCCCCCACTTTGAGGCGGGGGGCAGGGCTTGTCCTTCCTGTCTGCAGGGGGGCATCTCACGGGCTGGGGGACACCACCGTGCTGTGCACTGGACAGGAAGTGGTGATGTTGCGTCCATCACGGTCACACAAGATGTGTTGTTCTGAGACACCCGGGTCAGGAGCACTCCCATGCCCACCTGCTAGCTCTGGGAGGCGCCTTCCTGGATGCACTCGGGCAGCCACGGAGCAGGTGGCAGGCCCCCACTGTCCCCTCTCTGGAGCCTTGCACCGCCTGCCTGAGGGCCAGTGTCTGAAACTGTTGCTCCTGGTGTTTGGCTGGTTTCCAGCAGAAAGGTAAGTCCAGTCACTCTTGCTCCATCTCGGCCAGAAATGGAAGCCTCATGAATTTTGATTTAACCAAACAGAATCTCATGGAACCCCTTTGTATCATTTATAGCCACACACACGGAACGAAGCAGACACACGGCTCACAAATGTGCCTCCCATACATACCCTTTTGTAAGAGTTCCTTTTCACATGTAAAATACTTGCTATATATTAACTGCCTATTATTTGCCAAAGGGTAATTTAAATGGTTCTCAGCCTGGGAGGTTTTGCCCCTCAGACAGCATTTCGAAAAGTCAGGAGATGTTTTTGGTTGTCTCAGCTGTGACATCCTTCAGGGCATAAGGTCCCCCCTCCACACACACCAAAGACATTTTTGTCCCAAACGTCAATGGTGCCCAGATTCAGAAACCCTCATATAGGTTCACCGTAAGCAGAAAAGAGGAGCATCGCACAGAATGACTCAGAAGGAGCAGAACCAAGCCCAGCATTTCTGTGTCTTCCCTCCCAGGACACCGGACACCAGCCTGGCGTGCGGTGACACGGACTTCAGTCTGGCTCTGGAGCTGGGTTTTCTTTCCTGACGTTCGGAAAGGCTGTTAACTCTTTCGGCCTCAGTTTCCAGGTCTGTAAGAGAAATGTCTGGACTCCGTAGATGGATCGGCGTCACGAGGCAGAGATGGTACGTGCCGGCTGACAAAAAATGGAGGAAGAAGGGAGAAACTGATTTAGGGAGATCCTCTGTGCGGGGGCCCTGGGGGGGGGGCCCTCTGGGGGTTTGGTTGTCAGTCCGTCCCCTAAGGAGACAGGCCGGTCAGCTCCCTCCTCTCTGAGTCTCCCGGCCGGATCCCGGGGTGAGAGCCCCGTCTCACTAGCGGGGATGCCGGGGGGCAGACGGTGCAAATGATTAAATGAGATATTTCAGGGGGAGCCAACCGTCTTCAAAGCGCAGACGCCTCGCCCGCACCACCGCTGCCTCGCAGCACCCTTGCGTCCTTACCTGCAGGAAGGAAAGAACCTGAAATGACATCTCAAGTCATGTTTCTGAATGTTTGTGCTGACACGCGTGGCTGTCAGTGTGTCGCACGCGTGTTTCTGGTCCTGTGATGAACACATCAGTGCAGCTACCGGGAGCGTGAGGCCTTCCTGGATGGGAAACTGAGCCTCCCACGGGTGTGAGCAGCGGCCTCCTGCTCCGGCCGAGGAGAGCCCCACGCACGGCGTCACCGAGAGCATCACATGTGTCCCTGCCGGGCTTCCCGACGACCTCATGTGCTTCCCTTGGTGTGTCTGGGGATGGGGAGGGAGCCGTCCCTGCACACTTTGGTCACGTGAGACGTGGCCTTTGGAGAGCCCCCTGAGCCTCACAGTTGCTCCCAGTAGCGGCACTGAAGAAGGAGGACGCAGAGGAGGTTCACAGCGGCACTGCCTTTCTTCAGCTGAGTGTGGTTTGGGGACAGGGCCATGCTGTGTGACCGCGCCTGCTCCAGGCTGCCCGCCTGCCTGCCTGCCTGCCGTGGTATTCCTAAAACGGTGCCTGTTCATGGTAGAAGGTGCTTTGGGTCGGTAAAAACGCGTACAAACTTTGGGAACCTTACCTAGGTTTTAATTTTAGAGAACTCCCTTCAAAAAGGCGAAAAATCGAGAGCCCCTCCCCCGAGTGACTTCTAATGGCTTTAACTCAGTGTTAGCGTCCCGTACACACGTAATGCCAGTGGTTCTCACAGTGTGGGCCCGGGACCAGCAGCTCCACCTGTGAACTGGTCAGAAGTGCACACTCTTGGCCACATCCAGGCTGCTTTTCAATATTGTAACTTCTCCCACAGTTTTAACCTATAGGACACCTAGATTTCAGGTTTTGTTCTGCTTAATTTTTATAAGAATACAGACAGCAGGTCCAGGAGACACACAGAAGAAAGGCAGGGACTCTAATTATATTTCAAGGGGCTTAAAACTTGCAACTTGGCATCCACCACTGTCAGGACCCAGGTGTCCTTCTGGTTTTCCCTAAATGAGAGCAATGATCAGTTAGCATTGTGTAAGAGATGAACACTTAGAACACTCATAAAAGCCCTCATCTTGCGGATTTGTAAGTTGAGGCCACGAGAGGTCCTCGGGATTCTCCTGGATCCACAGGGAAAGCCAGTGGCAGGGGGGCCCAGGTCTCCTGATTGCCCTCCCAGAGCTGCTTTCTGTCACGGCCTCTCTCCTCTTCCTACCACAATTTTTAACGTTATTGAAATAGAAGGAATTAGACTCGAGGAATAGCGTCATACAGTATTTCCAGAGAAATCTCATAGACCCTGAAAGTCAGCGTTTGCTGTACTTCAGGTTAGAGAGATGTGCCCATTTTCCACAACGGATACATTTGTCTGCTTTCCTTATTGAAGACCTAGTTATCGTCAAGGTTTTTGTAGTAACTGATAAGGAAAAGGCATGTGAAAACGAATGTCTGTGTGTCCATGTATGACAGACATGATGCTGTTCACCAGCAACTGACACAGCGTGGTAAACTGACTGCACGTAAATAAAAAAAAAGAAATGAAAACAAGGATGATCAATAGATTTAAAGAAATGATTCTACACAGATGGTTTCTCTCTTAGCCCAGGTTCAATGGATACATAAACCGAGGCTGATGGAAACAGGCTTTGTAACTTTGTCGCAGGATGTCTTTTTGTAACTTTGTCGCAGAGCCATGAGGCTCCGCCGGATGCCGCCTTGAGGCGAGGACATTCTGAAACGGGAAAGGCAGGCAACTCGAGGTGGCAAGGACCACTTACCTGAGCTTAGGGGCTGCTTTCCTGCCCGAAGTCTGGGCCCTGGAAGGGAGTTCGGTCCAAGCCTCCTGGGGGCAGAGCTCTCGGAAGTGACAGGACTTGTGATGAGCACGACCTTACTCCCTTCATGGAACCAAATTTGTCATCATATTCTGTCTAATATGTGAGCCCTGAAACACGGATCTCCAGTGCCAGTCTTCTGAGAAGGACGGAAGCAGTGTCATTTGGGTGCCTGGTAAGGAAAAGCCTGCGGGGAGCACTGTCACCAGGGGTCCGTGTTGGCGGGACGGATTCTGCTCTCTGACACAAGGCTGGACTTCTAAGGCAGAAATCAGAGGCTCCCGACTCCAAAGACATCTTTAAGGCACTGAGCCCCTTTTAAAAGAAAGATAAATAGCTTCAAAATATACTTTACATGCGAATAAACTTGTCAAGCACATTAGCCTGCATTAGTAAGTTGGATTTGAGCATTTCCCATTGCAGGGAGTAAATTTTTAACATGTGTTCGGGGGTGATAAGAGCTGTGCCTGTTCACTGATTTCTCCGTGTACATCAATTACAGGATAGTCCGGTGTCGCGTGGAGATCCGGGACAGAGCAAACGCAGTCCCACCGCCGGCTCATTTGCACGTCAATGCCAGACCAGGGCTCTTCAATTACTTGGCTCTTGTCTGAGCTCCCAGAACAAGTGAAAAAAAAAAAAAAAGACATATTTGTGGATCTAGAATTTCTTTTGTCCACTTGTGTCTGTGTCTGCATGTGTATCTGTGTGTATGTGTATATGTATGTATATGTATACTTTTAGCTCATATTAATATAAGAATGTGAGGTTCTGGAATTTTTTATCCTTTTACTGTGCATTTGATGCAGTAGTAACTGTGATAGTGGTTTACCATTTGGATAAAAATGGACAGAATTGTTCATGAGGCTTCTGGCAGAATGTCTTAAATTTTATCTATCAGTTCTGAAGGAAAATGCCAGGACTATCTCAGCAGCACTGATGCTTTTCAAGCCAAATCTTCTGTCCCCACTGCCTCCCCCAATGAACTAACCCAAGAATAACCCCAACCCACGCTGTTTTCTCATATTAATGCCCCAGGAAGAGAGACTCTGTTTTTCAGCTGGACTAGTTGTCACTATTGAAATGTACTTGGTAGCAAGTGAGGAAACGGAACTGGCCTCTAATTGGACATGCATTTGCTGGCCGGCTGCAGGGGACAGCTGGGGTTCTGCTCTGCTCGCCACCCCTCCCTATCTTTTCCTGGAAAGAGCACCTCCTTCCTTTGAGGAACACGCCCTCCCCCTCTCCTCGGGTCGCCCCTTGTTCTCTGTTCTGGCCTGAGTGGTAAACACGGGGATGACACAGGCCCCAGGGAGACAACCCCGTGGATTTGCTACGTGGGCTCTGGGAGAAAGATGGCGTCCCTGGTCCAGACCCCGGAGGCCGAGATGATGGAAACCTGCATCCTTCAGGGTTCCCGCATCACAGGGAGGGCGGAGGATGACGGTGTCTGTCACTGGAAAATTGCGTCGGCCTGATGGAAGGACGGACACCGAGAGAAACAGGGAGAGAACGCTGATGACAGCATAACTGGAGTCCGCCAAGTCAGCCCCAGTCTTAAACTTCTCACTGAGTGTGACGGGACAAACGTGGATTTTGGCTTGAGCGACTCTGAATTGTGTCAGGCACTAGGTACTGAGAGCGTGCAGAACGAGAGACCACCCTCCCGTATCACTGACCTTTGTGTATATAACGTTTATGATACGATTATATTAAATCATTGCTTCTAGCACATTATGGAAACTTCTGGAAACCTCGAAAAGGCATTCATGGTAACTCTCCCCCACACTTTCTTTCTCCTTCCTCCTTTTTTCTTTTTCATGTTGGGCACCAGAATATTGTTTTTGAATGTTAAAATTTAGGGTATTTAAAGACAGTAAAGAGACTGACTTAACTAGTGTACGAAACAAAGCAGTCATTGACTCATCAATGTGAGACCTGTACAAATGCACACAGTAACATTTCCATGTTGTCAACTGGCCTATTTTAAGCTGTCGCCAGACACCTGAGTCCCAGCCTGGCCCAGACGCTGCACCACCCACAAGTCCCGGGGGGGCTCATGCCCCAGGGAGGTGAAGAGTGCACAGAACCCGTCAGGGTGAGCCAGCTCACTAGCAGCCGTCTTTAGCCCAGGAGCAGAGAAAACTGGGCTGGACAATGTGGAAGATTTTATTTTCCTTTCATTTGTTTAAGAAACACATATTTTTAAAGCAAGACTTGCATATTTACCCCTTGGAGTTTGTTGCTCTGCTAAGTTTAAAGCTGAGTGCTTTCACCTTGGATGATGTGAAATACAGGCTTTTGCAAGCACCTCCTCAACTGTGTTTCTGTTTAAACATAACATTTTCCCTTTGCATTCATACTTGATACATTCACACCAGTGCTGAGGGTGCTCACCAGGTTGTTTGTCTGTCAAACGGAATGACACTAAGTGTCTGTGCATTCATTGTGCACAGCTTCTTTCTCAATTACAAGGGGTGGGCCAGGGAGAGGCAACTGTGAACTACCTGGTGATTATCTGCATCCTTTGTTGTCAGGAGACAGATCTGTCCTTCCTTGATTTGTCATTTGGGTGCTGGACTCACTTCTGTGAATGTCGGGCAGGACTCCGGCTGCAACCCAGGGTCTCAGGTGTCTAGGAAGGCAAGAGCCTTCTGTGCTTGGAGTGGATGTGAAGACCCTGGACCCTACACGCTCGCAGGCAGAGCAGAAGGAGGCCTTCAGAGGAACTCGCTTCCCTCAGTGGGGGCCAGGCTGCTGAATCCCGCCTACCGCAGTCATGATGGGGAGCATCGGGCCTGACAGCGGAGGGCTGTTCACAAGTCTTGTGCAGGGGAAGGGGATTCTTGGAAACCACTGAGCTCTTGGACAAATCCATCCATCTTTGAGAAGGGTGCGGAGCTGCACCTGGCCTGCTTCCCAAGGCCTCATCAGCATCTCTGGGATAAGGGCATCGTCCCAGCCTGCAACCTGGCCTTTCAGGGCTGCCCTACTGTCAGGATACAGCCACTCCAGCAGGAGTCCGGGAATTAGAATAAAAGCTTGGTTTTTTTTTTTTTTTCCTTTTTCTGTAATCAATAAAACCAAATGCGTTCACAGTCACTGAAAAACTCTAATGGTGTTATTCATCAGCAGAGTAAAATCCCCATAGCAGACCTGGAGCTGAGAAGGACCTTAAATTGCAATATTATCCGTGGCAATGTGGACAAGCCCCGCAGCGGAACCCGAGAGCCCGGGATCTTTCAAAACGTGAAGACTTCACTGTGATGACACCATGTCTTCTCCCCCTTCTCTCCCAGTCCAGTGCCGTCCAGAGGGTCCTTTTCCTTCCTTGGAAGCTCCTCTCCATCTCCTTTGCTCTTTCCTCCTCTTTCCCTCCTTCCTGAGGGGCGGAGTCCCTCATCTCGGCCCTGGAGCCTCCTCCCATCCTTTCTTTTCGGCGATCCCATGCGAGACTGAAACTTTAATGGGCTGCAGTGCTGACACTTCGTGTCTCTTCCCACTTTGAACTCCAGGCTCCCGTCTCCAGCTGCCTTCTTGATCCCTTGACTGCCCCTGGAGTCTCCAAGGTCACCATGCAGCCTATCCCCCCAACCCCCCAAACCTGACAGTTAGTTACCTTAGAATTTCTCTTTTGTCACCATCATCTCCAGCCCAGAGCCAAGTTCTGCAAGTTTCACCATCAAGATGAATCCCACATTCAAAATGTACCTCCACGACCCCTGCTACCAGCATCCTTGTCAAAGCCACCATCGTCTCCTGCTTGGTGGCTGCAGTGCCGGGGTAACTGGTGTCCCTATTTTTATTTTGTTTCCACTCTTTCTCAGTCCCGACTGTCTGGACCCCATTTTCCTGGACGTATAAGATAAAATAATCGCTTTTCAAATTCAAAGAACCATGCGACACCACTTTGATCCAAGCCCTCCAGAGGCTTCCTTGTAATTAGACTGAAAACAAAATGCTCCACTGTGGTCTGTGGACAGTCTGCCTCCTTGGCCACTCTCCGTCTCCCTCCTAGTCTCCTGATCAGACTCCAGGACCCCTCTGTGGGCCAAGCTTGTTAGCATCCCAGGCCTTTAGAGGATGTGCTCCTGGCCCGAGAAGGTCTGCATCTGCGTTTTCTTCCAGTTCTCAGACCTGACATGTCCATTGCCAAGAGGGCGCCCTTGACCTATGCGCCCGCCCCCACTTCCCGGGTGAGCGAATGCGGTCTCCCCTGCAGAACTGTTACGCTTCCGTTTCTTTATTTCACTTGTCAACATGAGAAATGATCTTCTTGCTTTATTTTTGTATCAGTTAACTACTTGTTCTCCCACATAAGTGCCAGATCTGTTCACCCAGAATCCATGTCTGTCTTATTCACTGCGTGCCTTGGAGCCCTGCCTGCCACCAGGCTGGCTTTCACGCGCACGGGCGGATGAGCGAGCGAGGGGAGGGGATAAAGTTGTAGAGCTGGGTGATCTCTAAGCGCCTGCGCAGCGCACACACATGCACACACACACGCAGAGCTGTCATTTCTTCATTAAAATGAGAAGTTGTGTCTTCAGTTCGTTTCCTCCGTTCACACTGCTGCTGTGACAGCATCTAGAGGGGGTGCCTTCATCCCGCAGGATCCACTGACAGATTGGAGGGGGCTTAGAGAAGAACACGGGATGATGGGACCAAAGAGGTTGATTTATGAGCCAAATTACACATGCATCCAGCCTGCCTGGAGCGCTGAGAAGCCCAGGCGGGAGGTTCTGTGTAAATTTTGGGAAATGCCCAGTTAGGACAGAGATGAATTATTCAGCTCTGTGCTTGTGTCTGTCATTAGAGGCAGAACAGAGCCTGGGCTGTAGGCTGGGGACTTGTGCCCCGGGGACTGTCACGGCGGTCCTCGCATCACTGGACAGGGCATGGCACCAAGGAGAACATGAGGATCAGAGTGTGCTGCTCCCAGCACTTCCTAATGAGGCCAGGACTCCGCAAGTCTTTGAAAAAGAGGAAGAACACTTTGGAAAAGTGTCATCACTCTCTCTGTTCATTCTAATTCTTTAGCAATCAGCTGGCTCAAATTCAAATATGTATGAAGCTCAAAGTCAGCACACACGGTCCCAAGTTTCGACTAAATGAAGTTTTTCAGGGGATGAAGTGTGAGTGGGTGTTTCTCTGCTTGTGACACACATGCACGGATGTGTGCCATTGCTGCTGTAACACGTTACCACGGCCAGCAGCTCAACAACGCAGACTTGTTCCTTTAAATCCGTAGGGTAGAAACACAGCACGTCTCCCTGCGCTGAGACCAGTGGGTCGGCGGGACAATGTTCCTCTCCGGCTGGAGGTGAATGCTTTCCTCGCCTTTTCCAGCTGCTAGTGGCATCCCGAGTTCCTTGTCTGGTGGGACATCTTCAAAGCCACCAAGGTCGATCTTGCTTGCCTCTTCAGTGGTCTCATTTCCCTCGAGTTCCTCTCTTTGCCTCCCTCCTCCCCTTTGAAGAATCTTTGTGATGACACCTGGCTCATTTGGGTAATTCAGGATGAATCTCCCCGTTTTCAGGTCAGCTGATGAGCACCCTGGGGTCCACCTGCCACCACCCTTCTGCTCGGCCCCCTCTCACAGCACGTTTGCAGGTTCTGAGAATTAGGACGTGGGCGTCTTTGGGCAGTGAATCTGCTGACCATGCACATTACAGGAGTCTGTGGAGACGGCGGGGTTAGGGGATAGAGGCTGAAGGGGGTTCTCCAAAGCCTGGCTCTTCCACCTTAAACCCATGTGGAGCGACACTCATACATCTTTATTTGACACCCATGATGGAAGTACAAGACTATAAATAATGAAGTTCTGGTTTTGTCAACATTCCAAATCTGCAAGGCGACATTTAAACCTTGGTAGGGTTTAACGTTCTTCTTCCAGCTCATGGTAGGAGGGTATATTCCATAGCGAAAAGAAGATGGTGTGTTCCTGTGGCAGCAATCAGCTTTCTGCATATTTTATTTTGTTCTTGAGTCTGTTTGTTTCGATGAGAGGAGTTTCTAATAAGCCGTGTTTGATACGAATAGTGGAAGGGACAAATTCAACTTATCTTCTGCATTAAAGTTCTATATACGTGCTCTCTTGCCAACTGTATAAAGCCATTTAGGCACTTTCCTGGAGTAATCGATGAAATGAAATCTAAAAAAAAAAAAAAAAAGGATTACGAAGATGTCTTTGTTCAGTTGCTGTAGGCAGATGACTTCTCTCACAGAAAAGAGAACATTCCTGGAAACAGATTTCATTAATTTCAAACAGCAAGTGCATGTATTTTTCAAAAGGGAAAAAAAATAGCATTACTCACCCAAGCCAGCAACGCTACTGCACTAGGTTATTCATAAAACAGTGAATCTAGTTATTCCAATGAGCAGCACAAAATCTAATATAAGGTATTATTGCCACTTAAGTTATAAAAGGGGCATGTGGTATCATGTGTGGGAACTGTTTGAGGCTGTAAAATGTAAAATATCTGTTTCCTTTAAAAAAAAAGCACTTTCAATGCATCTTAAGATTTCAGAAGAATAAAATGCAAAAATGGCTCGTACTTGAAGGCGAAAGTCCTCTGTTGACTAAAGATGCTTTCATTTTTATTGCAATTGAGGTTCTTGCTTTTTTTTTTTGCTTTTTTTTTTCTTTTTGGTAAACTTTTTTCCATCATAAGCTGATGCATGGATATATTTATAGTTCAGTTTCATTTAACTATGTTCATTTGTACTGATCTGTGACAGATTTATATGATCATAGATTCTCGGTGTCACTGTTGTATTATTTATATTTCTATAAATTAAGGCCATTATTATCAAAGATGGCCCCTGACAATAGCGTGCGGTGGTTGGAAATAGCATTTAATATTTCCTTCGTCCTGATGAATTCTCTGTAGATTGCGCCCTGACGCGGGCTAAGAAATCATTGTCTTTGCTGAAGAAAGGGAGGTCTTGAGTAATAATAATAATAAGTCACTAATGAAAGGCAAAAAACTTCAGGACTATTTGTAGACGCAGGTTTTTAATCTTCCTAATGATAGCGCGGATGAGACGCAGATGGGAGCGGTAACACAGGGCTGATCACACCCGCAGGCCGGGCTCCTCTCCCCGCCCTGCGGGCGATTAGCCTCCAGGACGGATCCACGTCATGCGCTTTAAACCTCCCGCTCATCTCCGTGTTGGAGGGGACATCGCCACCAAACGGCTTGCAGGCGAGGGTTTTATGACAGACGAGGTAGCCAAGGCCCTTTCTCTCCCCAGCACCGATGACGCAATCAAGCTTAATCGGTGACTTCAGCGTGAAACAGTTGATTTCTGGCGGTAGGACACTGAATTAATAATCATGCGCAGAGGACGGGCGTGAAAAAGACAAGGGGGAAACGGCGGCCTCAGACTGTCTGAAAGGGCCCTTTATAGAACCAGCCAGGTTGTTCAGCTGCTTTTCTTTTAACTGAAGCAGGGTCGTTTTACAATGTTGCGTTAGTTTCTGGTGCACGGCCTTGTGACGCAGTTATTCGTATATGTTCCTTCCATGTTCTTCTCCATTATAGGCCATGACAAGGTGTTGAATACAGTCCCCTGTGCTGCACAGTAGGACCTGGCTGTTTATCTGTTTTGTATACAGTGGTTAGTGTCTTCTAGTCCCCAGCTCCCAGTTTATCCCTCCCCGCCCCTCCCCCGCCCCTCTTCTCCCCCTCCCCCCCCAGTAACCTCAGGTTTACTTTCTGCATTCGTGAACCTGTTTCTGTTAAGTACAGCTGCTTTTCTATCGTGAAGTTGAGGGGCTTACATGCAGTGAATTAAATTAATATAGGGTAAATTCAGATTGCTATAATATATACATCTGCCGTCTGTCTGGCACGCAGTAACATAATGAGCATTTATTACGTGCAAGTTAGGATATTCGACTAAGTGGAAGAGTTAGACCCGCCAGCGTGGACTTGGAGCGGGTTTGCTGCTGGGCACTCACACGGTCGCACCCTAGGGCAGGGATCTCTCTGTGTTATCCGCGCTGTTTTTTCCTGTTCAGGTCAAGCTACCTGAGCAGCAGCTCATTAACAGTCGGCAGCGCTCTCTGGTATCAGCACAGAAACCATCTCAACTCCAAAAATAAGGGGGGAAAGCAGTTTTATGCATTTAGTGTGCAGTAAAGTACCACAGACCATCAAGCGAGTCTCAGACCCAAGCGCCGTGCCCCACATGGGTCCAGCTGCTCAGAGTTGATGAAGCCAAGGTGATGCTGCCGCAGGTGCTGCTGGCTGAGTGGGTGTGAGGTGAGGGGACGGGGAACCTCGGGGCGGTGACATCAGAGGCAACTGCGTCTCGTCCCAGTTCCACTGCCTGCGCCCTGTGGCCTGGGAACCCTATTTAGCTTCTCCAAGCCTCCCTCTTCTCATTAGTGGTGTGGGGGCGGCGGTGGCCACCGGTGGAGGTCGAGGGGAGCACCCATGTGAGACCCCTCGTGCAGGCGCTCCAGCTCTCCGGAGACTCCCCTCCTCGCCCCATGACACTGCACCTGGAGAAGCTCTTGGACTGTGCAACAAAGGGGAACTATTAACTCACTGCAGTGGGCAGCAGCCAAGAGACAAGGGAGACTCCAGCGCCACCAGACCGTCGCCCGCATCTCACCCTCACCTGGTCTCAGACGTGGTCGCAGACTTTGTCTTCTCAGGGGTGTCACCCAGGGGTTCCCCAAGCTCAGAATGGAAAGCCTGATAGAAGGGGCAGTCTGAGCGATGTCTGCCTCTAAAGGGGTTCAGAGTCTCACTTAGGAATTAAGAGAGGAACTGGAACCTGTGTTGAGATGTACCCATCGTGGAAATGCGGACTCGCCCGCTGAGGCTGGGAACTGACTGAAACGGTGGTGGGAGGCGTGAGAGCCTCCGGTGGTGCCCTCCGTTCTGGCCTCTCAGCTGCACTCAGTGCTTCTGCACCACAGAGACGGCCGTTTCGTGCAGATGAGCTTCCGTCTGAAGGGTTAAAATGCCTTGCGAAATATTCCCTGTGGTTATCTCCCATCTTTAACTATGAAGTTTATTTTGCCTTATATTCGGCACAATTTAAGAGTTCCCTCCTTATTTGGTTGTGGGTCACAATCTGTGAAGGTTTAACCCTCTAGGGGACACATTAGAATTTAGAAGCAGAAGTTAGTAGGAAAAGTGTAAAGATGTCGTGAACTTGCATTTAAGAATTAGCTTCAGAAAACTTAAAATACATCAAAAGTTAAAAGGTAACTTCTATGTATTTTAAGGGTCGCATTCTGTGGTATAGGCTGACCGTTGTGTAACGTTTCTGCTTAAGAATTTATCCATAAGAATAGCTGATGTGGAATTTGCATTATAATTATCCTCAAGGCGTCACGGATCCCTGCAGGTTAACTGGAAATGCAAAGAGCACCTACTTAGCAAGGGCTTGGCGGCAAACCATCTGGCTTGCACCTATCTTGCTTAAAAATGTGATCTTGCAAAACACGTGTGCGATGTACTGTACCAGGCCACTGGGGAGGACAACCCGAGGTCCAGCCGAGGGTGCCGGGGTGATCTGGCGGGACGGATCTGATCATAGCACCCCTGCTGTACCACCTCGATTCTCTGTTTTAGACAGCTTCCAGTCGCGTCCTCACCAGGCATCCTGCTTGCTTCAGAAGCAGGCTTTGGACCGGATCCTGGGTGTCCATGGTGCATATTTTAACTACTTCAGTTTTGCATGATTTCTTTTTATTTAATCATCAGTTTTCCTAAGAGCGGAGAGTCAAATAAGATACAAGAACTTTTCCCTTAGGAGAAAACGACCCGGTAGGCTCCTGAGATGTTTGTGTGAGACGGGCCTTAGAGCTGAGCCCCTGCAGGGCGCCCAGCCCCAGGGCAGACGCCACACCACAGGCTCACGGGGAGCCGTGGCGCCGGGATGTCACGTGTTGTGTGGGTGAGACCCTCCCCACTCGCACCAGGCATCAGGTCCCCAGATTTCACTGGGATTTCAAAGCCACCTATGATCTGAAAAGTCTAAAAACCACTGATTCAAAACTTTGGACCTTTGGACACGGAGGCATTACGTGGATGCAGGACTGGGGTCTGTCACTGGCTTGTCACTGTGCCGTCATCCCGAGGACCTGTGCTCGAGTGTAGGGAGGTGGAGCCGTCCTTGCTCTGTCCCTCCACGTCAGCTGGTTCTGTTGGGCAAATTCACTGAAAAGCCCCAGCCCTCGTCTCCTTGCTCCATAAGTGAAGGTAGTAATGATGAACCCCCTTTAAAGGGCTGTTCTGGGGATCAAAAATAGAGTGTGTATGAAAGCCGACCACAACGAGCTTCTAATTCTCAAGGAAAGATTTAGGAATCATCTCGGTTTTCAGCCCCCCTTTAGATATGAGGAAACCGCGGTCAGAGGCTGCATAGCCAGACCCCTCGCCCTCTGACTTCTGACTGCGGGCATTCGCGGCCGCTCCCAGCTTCCCCTGATTACTTAATTCACTTCTGTTTCCTGAGAGCTTCCCTCGCTCACTTCATTAGGGAGCAGAGGAAGGATGCAGGCACACGGACCCTCTGTAACATGTGTTTTTCCTCTTATCTATTGACTCAACTCGCAGATAGCTCTGCCAGAAATGTCCAATGGCTCCTTTGTCTAAAGAAGATTTCATATTGATCTTAATCTAATTAGCTGGCTTGAACTATGGTTTGTGTCAGGATCCCTGTCTTGATCCAATTAGCTACTGCAGCTGAAGCAGCGTGGATCTGAAATCATAATTGCGGGTGTGCGGGAGCCTTTCCCGCTGGGGTCGGTGGGCTGGATAGAGACGTTTCTTAACACTGCAAACCACTGACAGCTTAACTATGTCTGCTAAGTTGGCTCCCAGTTCTAGAAATGCCGTTGGACTTGAAGCCAGAGGCACCCGTGGCCTCCCACCTGGCTCCCCACTCTCTAGCCGTGTGCCCTGAGGCTAGCCAATCTCTTTAAACCTCATTTTCCTTATCTGCAAAATAGGCCTGGTTCTGAGGACCAAGTGGCGAGGTGGCTGCTACAGACGGAGCTCTAGCCTCGTGCCTGGCACGTGGTCGGCCGAACCTTCTTCTGATTCCTTTCCTCACTGGCATGTTCTCCTCCAGGTTTGGCTGGGAAAACAGACTCCTCCCCTCCCTCCCTCCTCCCCTCCCTCCCATCCTCCCCTGGCTTCTTCCTTCTTGCAGCTTTCAATCTCACACACCCTGAAACATACTCAGCAACCACGGGCAGCGACGGCCACACAGGGCTGGACTCCCAGTAACATGTATGAGGACCGTCAAGGTGGGTGATGTTCCAGTCTGGGTGGAGTGAAAGCAAAGCCAGGGATTGTCTGGAGCCTGGACTTTGAAGAAACAGTAGAAAACATAAAGCCAAACGTGGGTGAGCTGATGAATCAGACTCAGCAGCTCCAGTGCGAGCAGGACCCGTGGGGGTTGACGACGCAGCTCCGGGCCACTGGGTCCCCCCGCACCTTCCCCACGGGCATCATTCTCCCCGGGGAGAATTTTAGTGACTTGTAACTTGGCTGGCTGGACAACTATCCCTTATTCGTTGCCATACACAGGGAGCATTTTACCTCAACTCATGTTCTTTCTTCCTGCCCTACTGTTCTGGCCTCGGCCTAGAGCCTTGTGGTTAATTAATGGTGAGTGGTGACCTTTGAAATTCAGATCAGCCTTCCAGCATGTTGCCTTTATAGAGGCAGAGAAAGCTTTCTCTTTTTCTTTCTTTCTTCCTTTATTTTTATCTTTGCTGCTTTATCATCAGGTCTTGAAAAACAGCAGGTCGGCATTTATTTTCCAGCTTTGGTTTTGAAACGTGGTTTACTTTTCCAAGGAGCCCTGAAGGTTCTGTGTGTGTGTGTGTGTATGTGTGTGTGTAGCCAGACCATGATGTTGTCCAACTGCAGGTTTTGAATTCTGGCAAGTTTGCTAACTGAGACCACATCTAGGAACTCATCATGGAAGCTCTCGCATTGAGAGAGCCCCGTCTTCTTCTTCTGTGAATATAGGAAGCCGTTAATCATATGATTTTTAGGAAATACAAGTGTTACTGGTTAAGATCATAATTAGGGTAAACATTAGTATCACTTTCATTAACCACTCTTATCCTTACCCTAAGATTGAAAAAAAAGAAAAGTTTGGTGTAGTTGAATTTATGAGATATAATCAGCTGCTAAAAACATAATCAAAGACATACACATTGACATTTTAAAAATTGTTAGGCATTTTACACACTGACGTCTAAAATCTTCAGAGCTAGAAAAGTTGTAGAACTAAAATCAAAAGCAGGCAGGAAAAAAACACACAAACTAAAAGCACAGGTATTCCAACATGCAGACTTGTCTTCTTTTCAGTAAGCTGTGTTACTTCTATTATGCCCACATATTGTCTACATGACTCATATGACATCTTCTAAAAAGCCTAATGTTAGTAGGGAGTGAAATTTTGGGAGGGAGGCACAGCTCACTTGCCTCAATGTACCTCCAGTGCATTAGAAATCACCACCATTAGTACCTTTCTTTGCGTTAATGCCCTGTCTCCAGGGGGCCCCAGGTATACTAACACATTAGAACCCAAGGACCATCCAATTACGTAGGAGACTGGATCAAGACGGGAGACAATACACATGGCCAACTCTCTCCCACTCTCCCACCCCAAACCTTTCAAAATAGCAAAAACGTGGTGTTTTAAAAATAATAGATTAGTGCTAAAAAGTAAGAAAGAATTGTCTTTCATTTTGGATTGCCCAGAAGTTTGAAGAACTCTACAAACTAAAAATCAGAAAGGGCTGGATTTACAGAGAAACAAGAGGCAGAAACCACAGTCCAAAGCACACGGCATGTGACATTTAGCATGCCTTATTGCAAATGCTGTGATTACAAGTGCTCCGAGTGCTTCCGTGCAAGCTCCTGGTGTAGGCTGTGTGCTCACTTCCCGCTGTGCCCTCTCTCCATGTCTGAACCCCTTATCTGGTGCCTTAGGTAACGCAGTGCTCCAAACGCATCTTCACTTTTTGCTCAAAGTTGCCCTGAGGACTAGCTCAGTCCTCTCTCCCTGGAAACTAACACACTGAGTTTCCCCCCAGCTCATCCTAGGTCTACAAGGGTCTCCTCATAAGTCTGAACTTCCTACTCTTTATTTATCTGCCTTCTCCCTGGATTGGCTGCTAGAACTTTGGGTGTGGGATTTCCTTTGGAATCCAAGAGCTAATAAGGTGGGACAATACAGAGCGCCTGCCAGAGTGGGGTTAATCTCACCCCGAAACAGGTATCAATAAGCTTCTCCATTCTGCGAACGAGCTGATGTGTTCCTTTGAATTCATGATCCTCAGTTAATTTTGCAAAGCGTGCTGCTGGTTTGTCCTTGGTCTGTGCTTGTGTACATCGTGTGGCAAGGCTGGTAACACACTGGCCAGACGGAAGTCCACTGCTGCGCAGTGAACACTGGTCTGCTCTGCAAGCGCAAAGGCTAGAAGTCCCACGGATGGTTCCACATCAGTGCAGCCCCTCGTGGTCTCAGCCAGCTCCAAGTTCAAGCGCCCCCTTGCCTCGCACACGCCTGCGTAGCCAGCCCTGCCCATCTGTCCTGCACTGCTGTGCTCAGGGGGCTTCATCCCAGCCCACCATCTGGCCGTCATCCTAGATTCTTCTCTCTGCCGTCGTCCTCTCCTCAACCAGTCTCCACACGGCTGGGGCTTGGCTGAACTCCTTCCCCTTCCCCTGTCTACCAGCACCCTAGGTCAGAGCACACTTCTCCAACCATTTGAAAGCCAGTTAATGGTTTTTCTGCCTGAAATCTGATTTGGGCAAGATGATTCTCCAGGACATTAGTCCCCCATCTCCTCGATCTGCTGGCTTTCTGAATAAAGTCGTTATTCCTTCCCCAAAACCTCATCCCTGATTTATTGGTCTGTCATGTGACATTCAGAATGAATCTGGACTCAGTACATGCTTAGGGAAAATCCTTAACAAGTTCATCCACATGATGAAGGCCAGTAAGTCTGATTGACCTTGAGTTACTCTATGGTTAATAAGCTCAAAAAAAAAAAAAAAAAAGATAGGTAACAACAGACAAGAAGCTGGCCAGCCAGGAGAAAATACATGCTCCAACTCCTCACACACAAGATCATTTCCCAGGGAATGTGGGAGCTAGCGCGGACAGGATGCTGTCCCTTCCCACTGACGGATTCCTCCCATAGGCAATAAATAATCTTTGCCAGGCATCTCGATAATATTTGAAGCATGTGGCATGTCATTATGCATATTGCCACTGGTCTCCAAGTGCCGGGATGGAAAGCGATGTGTAATTCCATTAATCAGGGATTTACTGGTGTCTGTGGTTTGGCGTCATTTATTATCTGAGCAGGGTTAGAACTGAGAAAAAGACATCTTTCCCATAATCAAAAAGCACTGAATTGAAGGCCAAGCTGTGCGTTGAACTACACCAGGGATGGGATGGGAGAGCTGAGTGAAAGAATACCTGTGATCTTTAGCTTAGGAACTGCCAGAGACCAGCATCACTAACCCAGGTGACTGTACATAGAAGTTATCAATAATAAAACACGCATTCTGAATACTGAATGCATTAGATAGCAATCCTGCATTCACGATACGCTTTAAAGAGGCTCGCTTTGAAAGCCTGGGGGATGTCCTGTAAATATTTAATGGAGATGCAAAGGGTATATACCTGGCAGTTTCCTCTGCAGGGTCTGGCATGTCTTAAGTAGACAGGGTACCTTTGCATTTACTCCCTCGCTGGACTCTCAGAACAGCATAACAGTCCTCAGATACAGGCAGGGCGTAGATCATGGGACTCTGGATCCCTTTTCTCAGATTATAAAAATAAAACCCTAGCAGTGGTTATTTGCCAAACCTGCAGAGAGTGGGTGATGGAGCTGTTTTGGGAACCATGACGTGTGTCTCTTCTCAGAGTACTTTTGCCGCCTCCGCAGGCTGCCTCCCACGAGGAGTAAGGTGCTCTCACGTACCTTGGTCAGCATGATGTCACAAAGGTCAGAGGTTTCTGAATTGTAGGGGATGCCCAGTGTGTTGTGGGGAGTGAGAAGCTTCAGGAAGGGTCCTCTTCCCGCTTCCACATGGAACCAACATGTCTCTGGCACCTCCAGGGATGGTCATTCTGGAGCCTTAGAGATGCCATCCTTGTTGGGGATGCGGGTTATGGACATCACGGGAGTTAGCTGTGGAGAGAACGTCTCCTTCTAGGAGCCCAAGCATCCTCAGACACCAGTTTAAGGGAATCAGAGGTGGGAGAAGTAACATGGCAGCCAGATGTGGGCAATGGTGCGGAGAAAGGCCACAGCCCCTAGACGCTAGATTATAACTATGACTATTTTCTCAAGAGTCTGATGCAGGAGAGATGTGTGGAAAGTGCCACCAGCCGGAGCTAGGTGGTACTAAGTCTCCTGTTTAAACCCATCAATCTCCTTTCATACCTGAGCATCACAAAAGAGCTCGCCACCACCACCCACCCCTTCCGGGAACTGCTTTCTAATCCAGAGGGAAAGAACTAAGCAAGCTTCAGAGAGGCAATTCAAAAGGAAGATCTATGACACAAATATAAAAATAGATTAAATATGTACTCGAAAACAAGGAATCTCACAATAGTCAGGAAAACTAAGGGACATACGGTGTTAAAGGGTTGTATTTGTTCAAGAAGTAAGCCATTATGATTTTTTGGGGTGGAGGAAAACTTTATTTTGCCTTTCAAAATATGTAGCACAAAGTCTATTGATTCTGAAATTTTGATTTTCCCACTAGTAACTATTGGCAACAGACTAGAATTTTTGTTTTGCTTTGTTTTACACCCCTGATATGACTCCGTAAAACCTGAAGGTCCTTAGAGAGGGCTGTTCCAGGAGACAGCCTGGGAGTGCCTGCAGTGCAGCAACATAAAGTTTGGTTAATCATTGTTGCTATGATTTTATTTGTGCTGATATGAAGTAAGGTTTTGGATCAAAAATAGACATGTACATGTATGTATATAAATATATACATATGTGTGTATGTTTATACACGCACAATATATAGTTTTATGTATCATTATATATATGCACATTAACACATACATGTATAAACTCACTTGGCTATATATTATACCTATATATATTATATGTGTGATAAATATATGTTATACTTTGTTTTATTTGAGAAATATTTGTATTATGTTTTTTAAACTTAATATTTCTAATACTGTCCAAACACCATCAAAAAATTCCAAAACACTTGAATATATGCCATAATCAATTTATATGTTTTTACTTCTGTCGCCTTATTTCATGTGGGTTTTTATGCATTCTTATTATTTCTACTATCCTATTTTCTGCTCTATCTAGTACATATTGTTTGTGTTACTTTACCTTGTAATTGAGAAGATTTAAATGTCATTTAAATTACTAATAGGAGTTACATTTAAATTTCCTTCCAATTTAAGAAGTTATATTTCTGTTGTTAGTGAAATCCAAAATTAATTTCTATTTCAAATTCCTTAGCAGTTAGATAAAGAATTGGGTATCCTCAGGATCCTTCTTCTTACAAGTTCTACTAAAAGAGTTTGGTATTTTGAACTTATGTTCCTGTTATTAGTTATTATTTTCATATATTTTGTAAGAATAAATTCTCAACAATTACAGTTACTTCTGTAACAATTCCACAACTCTTAGATTTATAGGTAACTATCTTCAGTGTTCATAAGAATTCTTATCGTTTTGCTTTTCCATTCCTAAGTCCTTAATTTGGGTACTTATCTTGTGACTAAAGCACGTCTTTAAGTCTTTTTAAAGACTAGTAGAGTATTGTGTATGTGAGCGCTGCGATAGTGTAATGTGTTTGTGATTTCCTGTCGCCTGGATATGTGATTTTCATTGTTCACAGTTAACCTGGATCTTAAAAGGTGAGAAGCTGGAACAGAGAGACCATCGAGGCAGAGGGAAGAATGTTTACAAAGTAAAAGCGGTGGTGAAGAATTATCTTGGGGACAACGGCAAGAGGCTGGTGTGAACAAATCCCTCCTGGGCACTCAGAAAGGAATGCGTTCACATGAGGACAGTGTCGTTTGTGGGGTTTTTCATGCAGGGTGAAAGGATTTGGACTTCAGCCTTTAAGTTTCCTTCACTTTAATTTCTGAGTCATTTTATAATGTATATTATATGTATGCAGTAGTAAATGTCGAATTAAGAAAAAGATATGTATGCATGTATTGAGTATGCATACTCAAAAATATTTTTAACAATAGTTAAATTTAGAAAATTTTAAAACACCATTGTAAACAATGGCGGTCAGGAACAAGAATTACACGACAAGCCTGTGAACTCCAGTGGCTCGCTGGACCACGAAATGGTCAGGGAGCAAGACCAGAGGCTGGGAGACACCCCAGGAGGGCTTTAGTGGGGAGTTACGGGTTCGCGTGATTTCCTTAGCAGGGCTGACTTACAGCTGAGTCGGTGCTGTTAAAGCATTTCAAAGAGAGTTAAGTATTAGCGCTGGAACACTGAAAAGAAACCCTCGGGCAGCCTCGTGGCACCTACAGAAGCCTGTCCCTCCCAGTGGCTGTCGCACAAGCCGGAGTGCATCTTCCTACCACTTCGCAGGGTGTCCTTGTGGAGGCTGCCCTCAGAGGAGATTCCGGAAGCCTGGTCCTGAGCAATGGCAATAAAAGTGAGCTGCAGCCCATGAGTTATGCGAAGTTCAAGGAAAGCCACGTAAAAGGCCATATCAGGCCACAGACCAGCCTGGCTTGCTCAGAGCGACCTGCTCCACTCTGGCCACCGCTGCCTTTTCCTGGTAAGGCCCTCTGGGGGGTGCAGCTCCAGCTGTTTTTCCCGCGGCCACGAGGCTGAACTGACCCGCCTGCAGTGCCTTCTGCCCGGTGCCTGCAGAAGTCTCCTTGCAGGGGGCTTGGCCAGCCGCTGCTGGAATGTGGCCGCCCCGTGCCCTGCCTGCCGCCCTGCTGGCAGTCACTGCTTTGGGATGATTTTAGCATCTCTTCCTGGGAGCTGAGTGCCGCTCCCCTGTGCTGCTGGCGGAGGCACAGATGATCTCCGTGGAAGTTTTTCAAAAGACAGAAGAAGTTGGACTACCTTTCTAGGACTGCCACAACGAGACAGACTAGGGGACTTATGCAATAAAAAACGCATTTCCTCATGGTTCTGGAGCCAGAAGTCCAGAATCAAGGTGTTGATGGGCCTGGTGTCCCCTGAGGCTCCTCTCCTTGGCCCGCACACAGCTGCGTTCCTCCTGTGACCTCACATGGTCTTCTGTGAGTGACAGTGTGTCCTAATCTCTTCTCCTTGTAAGAATTACCTTTTTAAAGACCAAAGAAAGTTACATTGGGGGTTAGTACTTCAACATAGCACGTGGGGACATAATCTAGCACCTATGAGTAGCCATTTAAAGCTTAAAGATATTCATAACATTTGACCAAGCAAGCTTACTTCTGGAGTTTCACTCTATGGATAAACCTAAAATTTAGACAAGCTTTTAGGCACAAGGATGCTAATAAAAGTGTCATTCATTTATTATATTGGAAGATTCACTAGCAGTCTAGTGGAAGAACCCATCTCAAGAAAATAGTCAATTTTAGGAGTTCCAACCTTCAGAGAGGGAAGATGAGGTGGCAAGATGGGAAAAAGCATTGGGAGGAGCAGGCTGGGCACTGAGACAACCATGGGGAGAGCAGATGGAGTTTCACCAGCCTTGTGAGTGCAGATTTTGAGTAAATAGAGAGCATCCTGGAGAAGTTATTTAGGAAGTCATGCTGTGCAATGTCCTATATAATTCTGTTGCCAAACTCGTAAGAAAGAAAGTCTTCCATAACAATCCATGTGATTCTTGAGGACTTTGGCCAATGTGCTCAGAGTCTTTTGTATGTGGTCATCAGCTGAAATTCATCATTGTGTGGCTCGGTCTTTTAACGTTTACATTTTAAAGTTTTATTTTTATTTTTTTTTAAATATAGTCAATTTACGATGTTGTGCTAATTTCTGGTGTACAGCAGAGTGATCGACTATGGTGAAAGATATATCATGCTAATACTGATCAAAAGAAATAAAGAGTAGCTGTATTAATTTCAGACAGGACAGACTCCAAAGTGAGGAGTTATCAGGAATAAAGTTATCACACGATAGAAAAGAAGTCAATTCTTCATGAAGACATGACAACTCTAAACATGTATACACCTAAAACAGAGGCAAATATTTGAGGCAAAAACTGATAGAACTTCAAGGGTAAATAGATGAATTTACTCGTAGTTGCAGATTTCAACATCCCTCTCTCAGAAATGGACAGATCCAACAAACAGGATTTGTGTAAGAACACAGGTGAATTTAGCACCAACATCAATCAACTGGATATAATTGACATCTATAGACTATTTCATCCAACAGCAGAATATGCATATTTCTGAACCTCACATAGAATATTAACCAAAACAGACAAAATTCTGGATCTTGAAACACATCTTAACAGAATTAAAAGAATAGAAATCATACAAGTCACTCTCAGACCACAGTGAAACTAGAAATCAATAACAGAAATATAATGCTAAAATCCCCAAATGTACTGAGATTAAAGAATACATTTCTAAATAAAACATGGGTGAAAGGAGATATCTCAAGAGGAATTAAAAGTAGTTTTTAACTAAATAAAAATAAAAACACAAATTATCAAAATTTGTGGGTTGCAGTAAAAAGCAGGGCTTAGGGGGAAAATCTGTAGTATTGAATGCACATGTTAGAAAAGAAAGATCTAAAATCAATAATCTAAGTTCCTTAGAAAACTAGAAAGTAAAAGAACAAATTAAACCTCATGTAAGCAGAAGAAAGGTAATGAGAACAATTAAAGCACAAATCAATGAAATTAAAAGCAGGAAATCAATAGAGAAAATAGCAAAACCAAAAGATGTTTCTTTGAAAAGGTCAATAAAATTGATAGGCCTCTAGCCAGGCTAACTAAGCAAAAGAGAGAGAAGACACAATTACTAATATCAGACATGAAAGAGGGGGCATCACCAAAGACCCCATAGCAATTAGAAGAATAATGATGGAATAATATAAAAACTCTATGCCCATAAATTTGATAACATAAATGGAATGGATCAACTTCTTGAAAGATGCAATCTGCAAATCTCACACAGGAATAAACAGATGATCTGAATATACCTATACCTATGAAATAAATTGTATCAATAACCAATGAAGTTTCAAAACAGAAAACACCAGGTCCAGATAGGTTTACAAGTTAATTCTACCGAATATGTAAGAAAGAAATTAAATCAATTCTCTGTCATCTCTTTAAGAAGGTAGCAGCAGAGGTAATACTTACTAATTTCTTCAATGAGATCAGCATCACACTAGCAGCAAAACCAGACAAAGACATTACAAGAAAAAATGTTATAGACCAATATGTCTCATGGAGATAGATGCAGAAATTCTTAACAAAATTTGGCATCAAATGCAAAGGCATAAAAAAATTGTACTCCCTGACAGTAGGATTCATCCCAGTTATACATGGATGGTACAACATTTGAAAAACAGTTGATGTAATTCATCATGTCAAAAGACAGAAAGAGAAGAATCACATGATCAAATCAATAAATGTATATAAAGCATTAAAAAAATCTAACACACAGTCATGATCAAAACTCAATACACTAAGAACAGAGGGGAACTTTCTCAACTTGCTAAAAACTATCTACAAAAAACCTACAGAGAACATTATACTTAATGGTGAAAATCTCAAGCTTTCCCACTAAGATCAGGTACAAGGCAAGGGCGTCCCCTCTCACCACTCCTTTTAACATCATGCTGTGAATCCTACCTACAGCAAT
Organism: Vicugna pacos; assembly: GCF_048564905.1. Lineage (NCBI taxonomy): Eukaryota > Metazoa > Chordata > Mammalia > Artiodactyla > Camelidae > Vicugna > Vicugna pacos. The sequence goes on from NC_133001.1 coordinate 57,463,691, forward strand.
AGGCAAGGAAAGGAAATAAAAGGTGTACAGGTTGGGAAGGAAACATAAAATTGTCTGTTCACAAATAATGTGATCATCTATGTAGAAAATCTGAAAAAGTCTCCTACAACAAATAAGGGATAATAGGAAGGCTGCAGAATAAAAAGTCAATATACAAATGTCGATTGCTTTCCTGTATAGCAACAACGAATAAGTGGAATTTGAAATGAAAAACATAACACCATTTACAGTACTACTCCTCTTAAATGAAATACTAAGGCATAAAACGTGTACAAGATCTATGTGATGAAAACTACAAAACTGTAATGAAATAAAATAGAACTAAACAAATAGATATTCCATGTTCATGGACAGGAAGACTTAACATTGTCTGTATATCAGTTCTTCTCAGCCAGTCCCAGACAAAATCTCAAGAAGTTATTTTATGGATATGAACAAACTAATTCTAAAGTTTAGATGGAGAGCCAGCAGACCCAGAATAACCAACACAGTGTTGAAGGAGAAGAACAAAGTTGGAGGACTGGCATTGCCTGACTTCAAGAAAAACGATAAAGCTACATGGTCAAGACAGCACAGCACTGGTGAACGAACAGAGGAATAGATCCATGGGACGGAGCAGAGAACCCCAGAATCGACCTCCTTAAACAGTCAGCACAACTTTGGCAAAGAAGCAAAGGCAAAACAAAGGAGGGAAGACAGTCTCTCCAGCAAGGTGCTGTAACACCTGGAGATCCACATGCAAAAAAGTAAACGTAGACACAGACATCACACCCTTTACAAAAATGAACTACAAATGAATCATGGCTCCAAAACCTCACATTATAAAACCCTCAAATACCATATAGTATCACTTTTATGTGTAATCCCCCCAAAATGACACAAATGAGCTTATTTACCAAAGAGAAACAGATTCACAGACACAGTCAACAAACTTACGGTTACCAGAGGGGAAGGCGGGCGTGGAGGGATGACGTTGGAGCCCAGGATTTGCAGATACACACTGCTATGCCTAAAACAGATGAACTGCAAGGTCCTACTGTGTCGCGCAGGGAACTGTATTCAATACCTTGGAACAGCTTACCATGAAAAAGAATATGAAAAGGAATATATATATATATTATAACTGAATCATTGAGCTGTGCATCAGAAATTAGCACAACTCTGTAAACTGACTATACTTCAATAAAAATAAATAGATAAAAATATTTTAAAATAATAAAACCCTTAGAAGTTCATATCAGATAAAGCCTCGATGACCTTGGGTATGGTTACGCTTTTTTAGATACAACTTACAAAAGACACAGTCCAGGAAAGAATTGATAAGTTGGACAATTAAAATCGAAAATGTCTGCTCTGTGAAAGACAATATCAAGAAAATTAGAAGACAAGCCACTTAGAAAACTGGGAGAAAATATTTGCAAAACACACAAAAGATAAGATGTTTTCATCCCAAACATACAAAGAACCCTTAAAATTTGACCATAAGAAAGCCAAAAACCTCATTACAAAATGGGACCAAGACCTTAACAGGCACCACACCAAAGAAAATATACAGATGGCAAACAAGCATGCCTCATATCCTACGTCCTCAGGGACATTCAAATTAGAACATCAGTGAGACATCACTGCGCACCTGTTAGAAAGGCCAAAACTCAGAGCAGCGACACCGCCAAGCAATGATGAGGGTGTGGAGCAGCAGGAACACTCATTCATTGCGGCGGGAATGCAAAATGATGCAGCCACTTTAGAAGACAGCTTGGCCATTTCTTACAAAACTGAAAATACTTTTACTATCCTTTCCAACAGCTGTGCTCCCTGGTACTTACTCAGAGGAGTGGAAAACTTACGTCCTCACAAAAAACTGCACATGGATGTTTATAGCAGCTTCACTCATAATTGCCAAACTTGGAAGCAACCAAGATGTCCTTCAGTAGGTGAATGGATCAATAAATCACGGTGCATCCAGACGGTGGAATATTATTCAGCACTAAGAAGAAATAAGCTATTAAGCCATGAAAAAATACAGGGAAACCTTAAATGCATTTTTTTAAGTGAAAGAAGTCAAGTTGAAAAGGCAACATTCTGTATGATTCCAACTCTATGACACTCTGGAAAAGTCAAAAGTACAGAGATGGTAAGAAGTTCAGTGATTGTTGAAATGCATTTCAAAAGATGAAAGGCAGAGTACAGGGGATTTTTTTAAAGCAGTGAAAATACCCTTTATGATATTGTAATGGTGGATACGTGCTGTTAGAAGCTTGCCAAGACCTACAGAGTGTACAACACCAAGAGTGAATAATAAGGTGGACTCCCGTTGTCTCAACCCCGTCATCCACGAGCATGTGAGTCAGCTCCCGGCTCCCATGGCTCTTCCTGTGCTAGTCCTTATGGTTAAGTGTGCTTCTCCCACTAGCCTCGCTAGTCCACGAGACAGTAGCATCCTTTCAACCCGAGATCAGGTAAAGTACCCTCCTGGGAGCTTTCCCTAGTCTCCCAGAGAGATGAATGCTCTTTTTGCAGCATGCGTCACACAATACGGTGATTTCTTGGCTAATGTTTTTGTCTGCCTTGTGACACAATCTCCCTAAAGAGTGGGGCAGGGAATCTCGACCCTAGCAAGGAGTCTGACCTCTCTGGCGTGCACTAGGATCTCAGCAGCGTCTGATGAAGACAGTGATACAACCAAAGGATATTTGGTCCTGGGTCTGCCATTATTTATTGGCTCTATGAATTCCGAAATCTTCAGAACATTCCTGAAATCTACTCTCTTCATTTGCAGAACAGAGATAACAACCATACCTTCCTGGCTAGTTATTCTGAGTATTAAGTTCATTGTTCTTTTTAAGAATGTTTTACAAATTATGTTTATTAAACATGCAATAACATTTTCAATGTTTCCTTTCTCAGCTGGGTTTGATAATTATATGATGCGAATGACACAGCCATGTCCCATGCAAATTTGTCCCAAATTACATGTGACATACTTACATTAAGTAAGTAAATGAAATTTATTTATTGTGTATTGGAAATTCAAAAAACAAACAAGCAAGAAAGGCTGACGGAGCCTAATGATTTTCCTTTTAAATGAATTTCCAGGCAGGATCTGTAAGAACGTGTCCACACGGCTGAAGGTCATTTTACACCGTTGGAAATTTTAGCAACATATTCCCCAGGAAGAAGTGTGTCCTTAGATAAAGTGGTAAATGGTGCTTGAAAGCAGAAAGATTAAGAAAGTGCCAGGGCCACGCAGCAATTATGATGTCTCCGCCTCATGTCAGCAGATGAGTCCTGATGTCTGTCAATCTAAAAGCCAGGAGTTCTGTCCCTGCATCTAAAACTCTGTGCTCTTTGAACACAACAAATATAGGAAAAGAAGCAAAAGTGTCAAAAAAAAAAAAGAAAAGAGAGAAAAACTATAGCTCGAAAAGCGTACAAAAGCATACAGTTCTTCTGCTGTCATAATCTGGCCAACAGGGTAAACAATTTGGATCCTCTAATCTCTCTGAAAGGTCTCATGATGAAGTATCTTTCTCTTTGTGTAGAAGTCACAATTCAAATCGTTTGGGACATCTGTGCCCCTTACAATAACACAGGTAATCATGTTGCACAAGCGGGGATCTGAAACGTGCATCCGAGCTAAATTCAGTGAGAGAGTTCTCAAGTGAGGGCGGTGTGTTTTATTTGCTGAATGCTGAAACTAGAGCTTTGAACCAGATGATGAAAGGGTTTTATTTAGAACAGGGCAGAGTGGATACCACACAGTCGTCAAGGGAAATATGCTTGAAGATTATCCCTGTGTTTGCCTCCAACGATTAGATTAAAACATAGTCATTACTAAAAGCGTTGGGATATATAGAATTTTTCAGTGTAAAATTGCCTAATATGACATATATCTGTCTATTACAGTTCTAGTCACCACCTAACGTTGGGCCAATCTAACAAGGTAATCTCTGCCCCACAGTCTCCCGCACGCGAGTCTCTGGATGCTGGAAGGGGAAGAGAATCCCGGCTGAAGAATGAAGCCCGGGGAAGGCACTGCGTCTGGAGCCCCGGCAATGGGGTCTAGGACGGGGGTGAGTGTCAGAGCGAAGTTGCCACGGCAACCTGGTTTCTTATGCGTTACCGTGGAGTAACTGGGATTCAAACTTAATGGGATTTATAGGTGGAAACCATCGCCTCATATTAACCCCTCAGCACAACGTAGGTGAGGCCGGCACTGCCCTCCAGAAGCCTGCGCTTCAGGCATAAGTGCGTCTCAAAACGAACCCTGCACGTTTGCCTCCCGGGATGGCTAGCAGCTCCAGCAGGCGCGGGGCGTGCGTGCCCCTCCTCACGCCCAGCAGCGGCTGCCCTTCGCTGAGTATGTCCAAGCTCTTCACAGACCCGCCCCTGCCCCCGCCTCTCACAGGAACCCCCGAGGATACTGTCGAGGAAACTGAGTCCCAGAATAGAAGCAACTTACCCAAGGCCACAGGGGCTCAAAGCCAGCTCTCCTTTTCAAGACATCGTGTTGCCTTGTCTCGCTGGTAAGACTTCCACCTCTGGGGATGTAAAGACAGGCCCAAGTTGGCTGGATCTCTGGGACCTCAGGGATGTGTTCATGTTCAGTAAAGCATCTGAGCTCGGCACCTGCTTGTATTGGGGTGCCTTCCTCCGTTTTTCTGAAAACTGCCAGGACTTTGAATCCCTCAGTTTCACCTTTCTCATCTTGTCACATTTCATTCTGTGCACGAGCTCCTGGCGTCACTCCTGCGAACTTGCCCCTGGGGACCCCCCGCACCCGGGACACAGAGCTGCCGCCTTCTCCAGGGGCCTCAGGGTCGCTAGGCGGAAAGGAAGGGTGCGCCTTCCCGTGGCCTTGTCTCAGGCACGGACGCAGACCCATCCTCTCGCTCTGCTCCACAAAGCTGGGATGCTACAATGATTAACAAAGCTGCACTTCATAGCTGGATTTTAAAAATTAAAAAATAAAAAATGAAAAAGCAAAATCTGTCGAGCATGCTCTTTCCTTGAGGGTCTCCAGGGGCTGACATCTGACATCCTTCTTGGCTACCAGTCTGCGGCTTGGATTCCTTCCTCAGAACAGAGACCCCATTCCTGCCTTCACTCTTTCCCTGGCTCCAGGTCCCTCATCCACCTTCTCTCACATATACCAGAGGAAGACAGGAAAATCGTTACAGACCAAAATAGAATCTCTGCAGTGATGTGTCTGTCCCCTCGCTCCTACCCCTCAGGAAAGAGTGATCTGTGCAATAATTGCTCTTTCTCTTTTCTTTTTTCTTCAGTTGCCTTCTATGCTTGGCTCAGTTACTTAAGATCTTTATATAACCAAAGGCCGTTAAAGTATTTTCCCAAATGAACGCTCAGTCCTCCCACTGAGATAAATTATGTTGTCACCCCTCACATGCAGACAGTGAAGCTGAAAAAATAGCTAGCTTTAAAGTAATGTTCCCAGAGTTCTGTAACATGTGTATCTGCCTCGAAAAATTATATTAACATCTTAAAGAATGAACTCAAGGGAACCACTGGAGGTTTTAGGCAAGGTTTTGAAAACGATGCGTCTACGTTCACCACATTTAAGAACTGGCACGTAGCGCTGGATTAGCTCTTACTTCGATACCATAGTGCTCTGGGTACACTCTCAGTTTGCATCTGAGATATTTGAGGCCCAACAATATTAAATATATCCCCAGGCCATAAAGTGGCCAATCTAGGTTCTAGAATCAGCTTCTGACTCCCAGTCCACTGGTCTTGCCACTGTATGAAGTTGGTGGCCAGAAGCCATCAATTGCCAAGGAAATCTAGACATCAGAGAAGACAGAAGTGCAGTACCTTCTGGGGAGTAATTAGGTGTGTGTGTGTGTGTGTGTATATGTATTTTTTAATGGAGGTCCTGGGGATCGAACACAGGACTTCTTGCATACTAAGCATGTGCGCTGCCACTGAGCCGTGCTCCGCCTCTGCAAGTGCAGTCATTTGAGGGTCTTCTGTTTCCCCAGTTATTAGTGGTGAGGTGGCTTCCCACCGAACCGCCCAGTGCTCCTAGGTGTTCTAGGTGTGTGGCGGTAAATGAATCAGAACCTTAGAGATCTTCGGGTCCTACCTTCAGCACACGCGGGATGCAGGAGCTGCTGGGGGATGTGTCTGGTTCCTGGTGAGGGACCAGGTGCCCAGGTTGTGTGGAACGTGAGCATCTCCAAAGAGCAGCCTGGGGGAGCGGAGAGCAGGCGAGCTGTTTCTTACTCTAAGAAACTCAGTGAATGTGGCACTGCTGGGGGACCGTGAGAAATGAGACTGAGAGGAGCCAAGGTCGTGACCAGAAAGAAACCGATAAACTCAGAATTTCGTGGGTAACATAGAAAACTTGACCTTGTTGTAGAGATAAGGGAAAATGAGGAAGACTAAACCGGCTACACGTCTGGGGCGTGACCTGGAGGGAGACTCAGGGTCCAGCTGCGCTGGTGGTCTGCAGCCGCAAGGGGACGAGGTCTTCCTGGGGCCCTGATTCTGCTGCCTGGGACACGGACCCACAGCACAGGTCTCCCCTTTAAAGCTTCTCACTGGGACTCCTTCATTTTCTGCCCTGGTTACAAAGTGCCAAGGTTTAGGCAGACGTCGTGAGGGCGGATTTGACTGATGCTCTGAATCGCTGTCAGCGTGACTGGACTCTAGGCTGGTGGCCACTCTGTGGACTGACGGCCTCCGGGTGGGGCGCCGGCCCGTCCTCAGGGCCGCGGCTGTGCGGGCACTCTCACACGGCGGGGCGCGCTGTGCGTCTGACGTCCTTCTCACGGGCTGTGCTCGCGGTCCTGGAGGAAGGTCGCAGCAGAGCGCCTGGCGCACCCCGTCAGGCTTGGGCAGTAAGCAAGGTGAGGCCAAAGGCAGGGAAGTGGCCAGCAAACCGCTTGCTGCTCACGCTCAGAGCAGAACAAACAGAAACCCAAGGGATGCGTCGGGCGAGTCACTCAGAGCCGAGTCCCAGCGCACTGTGCGCGGCGGTCACCGCCCCGGGATGCCCCACAGCACGGAACCACACTGGGTCTTGAACATCATGAGTTTTTATTCAATGCATCATGTGTTATCTTTTCCTTTTTAGCACAATGAGTGGATGAACAAAAGGCAGAGATTAACCTGCCTCAGTCCTCATTTATGAGAGAAGTGAACTTGTGTTCCAGGTGTGACCTACCCTGCTGGCATCTTTGAGGGCTGCCAGCTGGCTTCACTGTGGTGCCCAGCCCAGGGTCTACAATGACACTGTGGCAAATGTGGGCAGGACGGGGGCTGCTACCAATTTGTGTACACCTGAAACTCATTATCTTGGAACAAGCTTTCACTGAGCTGGGCGCTCTGGAAACAATCATTTGTCAAAGGAAATGTCACAAAACTCCCGCCTGCAATTCCCTTGTACTCTGAAGCATGTCGAGACAGTGGGGTTGACGACCGAGAATCAGGGGAAGACTCATTCACTATATGAATCAAGGGTCTAATGCTCTTAAAATGTGACTATAGAATCAAGTGGACTGGATGCCATAGTCCTGCCAATGAACAGGGATTAATGTCCTGCCTGCGCTGGCAAGTGTAGGCTGTCACACCCACAAGCTGTCTTGAATCACTTTTGGTATTTGATCCAAAGGGTTTTTTTTTTTTTTAATATTCCTCCCTCCCCTAGTTTTTCAAACAAGCAGTGCTAACGTAGTGCCTATAAAATACATGCCACATTCTCCTTATCCATTCAAATACAATGAAACATTCAGCCATGAAAAAGAAAGGAAATCCTGCCATCTGATACAACACAGGTGAAACCGAGGGGCATTATACTCAGTGAAATGGGCCAGAGAAAGAGAAATTACTGTATGTGTATAGGTGGAATTCAGAAAAAGCTGAGCTCAAAGAAACCGGGAGTGGAATGGTGGCTTCCAGGGGCTGGTGGGGAGGGTAGACGGGGAGATGTTGGTCAAAGGGAACAAATATAAGATTAATAAACTATAAGGATCTAACTTATAGCTTGATGGCTACAGTTAACAATACTCCATTATATACTTGAAATTTGCTAAGATGGTAGACCTGTGTTCTTACCCTGCAAAAAATGTAATGTGAGGTGATGAATGTGTTAAGTAACTTGATTGTGGTAATCATTCCACAATGTACACATGTATCAAAGCATCACATTGTACACTTTCAACATATACAGTGTATTTGTCAGTTAGACCTCAGCAAAGTTGAAGAGGAAAAAAAGAAAATAATCTGAGAGTTACATCCGATTTAGCTTGCCTGCATTGAAAAATCCCTCCACATTTTAACATGGATTTTTTAAATCCCTGTTTTACAATGAAGGAGAAGAACTAATGTTTTTGATCTACTGGTGTCCTACTGTGGATCTGGACCTCTGTGTGAGCCTTCTCTTTGAATCTGCTCAGGATCTATTTTACAAACTGGGGCGTGAGAGTGAGATCGCACAATTAGCGAACCAGGGAAAAAAACCAGACCTGTTTTTCTCCAGAGCCTGTAACCCTCCTACTGCAAAGCAACATTTCCTTTTAAAGAGAGTTGTGTATTGTTGAAACGACTATATTTTAAGGTGATATTAGCAAATTGGTCTTGATATGACTGAAAAAAGCAGCCTCATTGGATACATGCCCTCAGAAGCTCCTTGTAGGGTTAGCATCAGCTGCAGGCACACTTGCTGCTCACCTACAATACTCACCCCACCTTTCGTCCTTTGGCAACAGAGTCTGGAAGGGAGACTGGCTGTCCAGGACCTGAACTGCCTCCTAGGTTCTCCTGTAGCTGGAGCCGGCCGTGAACCTGGATAGCGGCCACTGAAATGGGAGCCGCCGTGACGCGAGCAACTTCCGCGCTGGCTCCTGAAGAAGACGGATGTGTCCCCCACAGGCAGCAGGCGCCCTTTTGAATTACCAGGCACTTTCTTGGCCATTGCTCTCCGTGTTTGATTGTGCTTCCCTCTAGGCCCAACCGACCGCCAATGAATAAGGAACTGAAAGGAGAGGGACCAGGAGCAGTGACAGTATCGTCCCTGGCAGTGCTAACAGCTCTGCGTCCAAGGTTTAATCGCGCCCCAAGCCATGAACTTATTTTGTACCTACTACGCACTAGGAACTTAACAACTGCCAGGGAAGCTACAAACCGAATAGCACGCAGATCTTTCCCTTCAGGAGTCTGTCTTCCCGTGAAGAGAGAGAGAGGAGGGAGGCGTGATAAATCCCGTATGGCTGGTCGCTGTGATTTCATGTAACGGACAAAGACAGGGCTATTTTCGCTCTTCCTGCTACTTAACAGTTGCATGACTAGGGAGAGCTGCGTAACTTTCCCAAACCTTGATTTTTCATGCATAACATACAAATGTTAACAGTGCTTCCTTCCACAGGGTTATTGTAAGGATGAAATAAGATAATCCACAGAAAGGAGTTGGCGTAGTGCCTGACGGCGGCAGAGCACTTGAAAAATGCAAATCACTTCCCCTATCTTTGCTTCTCTCTATTCTTACGTCAGCCAAGGCTGTGACTTACACGAAGCCTACCAGACTTCCAGATGCCCCTCCCTCCACGTCCCCCCTTGACAATGAGTCACCAAACACCACACGTCTCAGAAATCCCTGGCTCCTTCATTCCACGGCACGTCTCAGTCCCATCGGCACCATCAGCTGGGGGTAGGCCTGCTTGCCTCTGAGCCCTGCGCTTCCCCCTGAGCCCTGCCCTTCCCCAGTCCACGCTTCCAGGGCCGCCAGACTGACCCTCACAACTGAAACCGGAGCGTTTCCTTCTTGGGCTTTGAAACATCCCACCGCTCTCCATCGTGAGAGAATAATTTTCACATTCTGCAGCTTGGTAAACGTGTCCTCAATCCAGTTGCTGCCTGCTTTCCTAGCTAGACACCCTGTTACTTTTGTCCACACACCTGGTGAGTACATAGCATCACTTGGACCTGATGAGCACGGACAGGCTCTTAACTTGACAACTCAGCACACAGAGCCTCCTCTGGACTCTCACAGGGCAGAGTTTGTGGCTTCTCATTCTGTGATCACGTACCCTGCCCGGGTACAACGTGGAAACAAACATTCTCTATATCTCTTGCCATTTAGATTGTGAATCTTCTGAGACTGGAGAAAAGGTTTGTTTGTCTGTGATTCTTCAGTGTCTGACTCATGCTTGGTACTCATTAGATGCTCAAGGCATGCTGAATGAGTGGAAAATGAGAAAATGAATTCTATATCAAATGTTGTCATTAAAATTCCTAGGTCATCAACACCCCAGTACACTTAGGCAAACAGTCTGATTTCACACTGAGACACACATTGACCTCTGCCCCTGGTTCAGATTTTCCTTGGTTATAGAAACATCTTCACAGTCATCTGCTCTTCAAAAGTTTCCCAAGCACGTGAGCTCCTTAACCTGATGTTACATTTGTTTTCTCCGAAATCGTTGACTGTTGGTAACACGTACACACATCTTGGACAATGCAGCTCATAGAATTCCCAGGCCCCTGTGTTTAGCATCGTATTATGAAGTATATATGCTTTTTGACACACCCTTTTCAAGCACTTCCCTGCCTGTACCTAAATCACTAATTCAGAATCCATTCTATCTTTGACCTCTTTTAAGGTTCTAATCTAATCTCTTGGAAGAGCTGAAAAGAAAAATGGGCAGAGTGTTCCAGGAGATGACAAACAGCCTGGGTGTTCAGATGTCACTGCCAGAAAAAATGTCCAAACTGTTACCCACCCCTCCTTCCGCAGAGCAGGGAGGTAACCAAGCAGCCTGGGGTAGGTGGGATTTTGAGAGCAAACAAACAAAAATGATCGGGTTTTCTAACAATACGTTCATAAATTATCACCTACTCTCTGAAGATGTTAAAAAGAGGATTATTTCCTGGTTAAGCCTCAATAGCCCGAGGTTCCACTTGGCAGTGGAAATGTGTCTGATTTTTAGAATATCTCAGGGAGTTGGTGCGAAAAGAGCCACATGGCTGTGTTCCAACAGTGCCTTCCTGCAGGGACCAGGGCTCGGCCGTTCCCATGATTAATGTGTCTAGCATGCTTTCGGGAACTCATTGGATCCTCTGTAATCCTTTTACTTTGATAAGATGTTTTAATTGAATCCCTAACGTTACATCAAGCTCCCCAGTTCAATATTCATCTTCTTGTCATCTGAGCTATGCCCACGGATGCCCAGACTCTGGTGACTCCGCGTTATTACTCATGAAAATCACCTGTTACAGCCCAGCCATCTTTAGCTTATATCCGACACTGAGCCAGCTCTCCTTCCGAGCAAACAGCTTCATATTACTGAGAGCTTTTAGTTAAAGGGTCAGGCCCACTGAAAGCTCAGGAGTCCTTTTGGAGTCCACTGTTCACATCATCCATCATTCTCAGAAAGATGATCATCACTGACAGGTGCATCAGAGGAATGAGAATTACAGCCTGTCAATGTCCCTTGTCCAGACGAGTCAGCGGATGCAAGCACTTGTTTGGAAGGATAATGAGGAGAGAGCACTTAGCTTGTGCAGACAAGTCCACGGAGCTGCTGCAAGATGATTATCCACTTTGGGCACATTAGTGGTCAAAGACAGATACAGCCAATCCTCTTTCATCCGGCAGTTACTCACCTGGCCATCTGAACTGTCTGGAACACTGAGAGGAACCTTGGAAAGAGGAGGATCACCTCGTGAGACTCTGCACTATCTGAATCCATGCACTAATAATGCTTGTGCAACTTCCCTATAAGAGAACCCATTAGGCTGATACTGTTTACCTATTTGCTCTTACATTAAACGCCAAATTCTCAATTGTTCCTTAGCTCTCTCAGCTAAGCTGTTGTAAGAAGACATGGATGCAGGTAGCAGTTTGCTAGAAGCAAGCGCGATAATGAAATTCGAAGAGACAGCATATAACACGACGTTCACAGAGAAGATACAAACTCTCCCAAACAAATAATGAAAGGCCACAAATACGTATGTCCCAATAAGGGAAAACAGTCGTACTCATCTTAGCTTCGGTGCGATGCTGTGTTTTGCATAGGCCAATGCACGTATTTACCTTCATCCATCAAGAGATTAAGTCAGTAAAAAATAAAGAAAAACATTAGACTATTAAACTATTAGCAATGATATTCTAACTTACAGAAGGAGCATATGTAACACATTACAAAATTTTCTGCAAAAAATGTTTTAATTTGAAAAATAATTTTGGGAATATACAAAGATATTTTCTATTGTTTGTGAAATTATATTATGAAAGTGTTCCTGTATTTGGAAATACTGAATAAATGAGGAAGTCTACTGAAAAAGTAAATGAATTCTCTCGACTTCTGTAGCTAAAACATCAGTTTTGCTCCACTGGTGACACAATGAATGAAATTTTGATCTTTGGGATAAGAACAGGAATATAGGAAGAGAAGTAACTGTATCTGGGTCCAACATCTGAAAAACAATTAAGAATTGATACAGCAATATATTTGGAAATCTTGCTTTTGTGGGAAAATCACGTACGACAATTTTCAAGTTGTTCTGGAGTTACAAAACCGCCCATCTAATTTCCTTTTTTTTTCAAGTATAATCACAAAACAGAAGCGGACTCACAGACGTAGAAAACAGACTTCTGGTTACCAGGGGGAAACGGGGAGGAGGGATAAACTGGTAGTTTGAGATCTGCAGATACGCACTATGATACATAAAAGATAAACAACGAGGTCCCACTGCACAGCACAGGGAACTATATTCAATATCTCGGGGTAACCAACAATTTCTGATGACACAGTGACAAAGGTGTCAAGAAGAGGTCCGAGAGAAGAGAGGACCGCCACGTTGAGCGCTTCACAGGCGAGATGCTGCCGGGCTGGGGTGGGGGCGGGTCTCGGGCTCAGGCCGCCTCGCTTTGAGTCCCGGCCCCCCACGCACAGGTGCTACCTGGAGCAACTTCCTGTGCTCCCCACACCTGAGTCTCCACGTGTGTGAACTGGGGCAGTAGTAACAGCTCAGAGCCTCTGGGTTTTCGTGATGTGATGTGAGTTAGCGCACGTGTAACACTTAGTGCGGGGCCTGAAGCCCCGTACACACTCAATCAGCATTAGTGCTTGAGCTCTTAAAATAACCCGATCAAGCAGGCGTTGCTGCTCTACTTGACAAAGGAAGAAACGGAGATGCAAAGAGATTCGAGACCTTTCCCAGGATCGCAGTGCCCAGTGATGGGCTTTTACTGGGAGGGTCTGATAGAGCATCTGCATTATGCACGTCTGGAGAAACGTTATCCTATCTCTGCCAAAGTTTGTTTCAAAGACGTTTCTTACTCCGAGAGAAAAAGAAGGCCCGAATCAAAGAACACGTGCGGAAAAACCAATGGTACATTTTCACAAATGTCCCTCAGACGTCCACTGGTAAGAAGCCTGATGGCCAAGCTTCATACCTTGGCAGTGATGTGTTGAGAGACTGAGAAGCCACCTGATACTTGGTTCAGAACCTCACTGTATTTGCTTAAATGTTTTAAAAGCTCCAAAATAATGAATTTGGTTGTCAGTCTAAACTGTTAGCAGACAGATGTTAAATCTAATCTTTTCTGGGCTCTGATTGCTTTCTAGATCTGAAGTTACAAATGCAAATGATTTCTGGGTCAGAGCTGGTAAGCTAAAGGCAAGGTAGCCTAGTGGCAAGGTAATAGGGAGTTAGCTTGTGGCTAACTGCGTAAGCTGGCAGTGGCATGGTCAAAGCCACATTGCTCTGGACAGACTCAATCTTCAAGTGGTCCTACTGCAGCCCCTGGTCCAAAGGAATGACCCACAATGCTCCTTTTTAACTATATTGCACTCCTCACCTTCTCCCAGTCCTGAGGATGAGAAAAGTGCGTTTGCTTTTCCCTAATTCTTTTTTTTTTTTACCATTTTTTATTGATGTATAATAATTTTACAGTGTTGCTTCTCCCTAATTCTGTTTAGCAATAGATTCAGATTCAGCAAGCATTTATTTAGCACCTGTGAGCCACGAGGCCCTGGATTAGACCCCAAGAGCATTGCAAAGACGGATCCAGCAACAACAATAACAGAAGCATAAGAACCATCCCTCACCTGTGCAGTTTAGTTCTGCATTCAGATGTGCTCAGACATAACTGGATATTGCGTGGTAAGTACCGTAATATCAGTAAATGGTGGTGAGGGAATTTATGCAGAACATAAGTGCACTTTGAACCAAGAGCACTTGGAATTAGTATCTGTACTTAATCGACTCCAGGCTACGTTAGCTGGAGAGGGTTCTTATAACTCAGAGAAGTATTAACGTCGAGGATTCAGAGTTGAAACTTGTGTGGCATCACACATCAGCATGCTTCCCAAGCCTCTGCTCTTCCTGCCTCACTTTAGTATCAAATCCTTTCCATCCGCAGGGGCCAGCTCAGCCCTCCCCCGTAACGTGAAGTCTGCTCGGCCCAGACTGTAGATTTTAGAGCTGAGGAGGCATTGTGACGTCTTAAGCAAACCCCTCCTGTTCCGGTCGAGTGCGGCGAGGCCAGGGACAGAACGTTATTGCTCAGGATACATCAGGGTGAACATTGGAACTCCTTTTCCTATCTCAGGGTTCTTTCCCCCTGTTTTCAACATTAAACCTCCTAAAAATGTCATTATCTGAGTTACTCACTGTGTTACTATACATGCTGCTTTTTGCTGTTTAAAACCTTTCATTGAAAAATGCTTTTTGCATCATCACGTGAACTCACCGCTCATTCGAGCACGGAGGCCCTGGTCTGCGTCAGCTGTGCGTCTTTCCCCGGCCACCTGGCCTCCCCGCCTGCCTCGTGGGTGCTCCTAAGTCAGTTTTGGACCTTGAGGGTAACTTTGCATCTTCAATGATTTGAAGCAGCAATTCAAGGACATGTAGCCTCCAGATCAACACGTGCACATGAGGTGACAAAGCCATTTCAGTCCTTGCCGGGAAACTGATGAGAAATAAGGACCCAGAGGGGAGGGAGGGGATTAAACGTGGCGCCCTATGTAAATACACTCCGTAAGTCACAGCTCATTGCATGAGTGTCCGTGGGTGTGACAAGGCTGAGATGGTTTTAAATGAGTGACAATTCTGAGTATCTCTTGGGCTCTTTCTTGTCTCATGTGAGGAGGGGAGGCCAGGGCTGGCAGACGATGCTATGAAAGATCTTTAAGAACAAAAGGAAACCCTCCTCGCTGACCTAGTGACCTTTCAGGAGGAGGAAACCGTGAAGATCAGCACCTGACAATGACTCTGGTGGCTACGGCTCCAAGCCACCCGAACTGCACCCTCTTCAGCTCGCCTGCATCTGAGGAATCTGAGTTGATTCATTCAACACTCTGCCTTCTGGGGCCAGTCACATCCTCTGACCTTGAATTCGACAGACTCAAGGCCGTGATGCTCTGCCAGGGCTAAGCTTTAGCGTGTACTCAGAGTGTTAGAGAGAATGTGGTTGTGAAGGGAGCATTTACTTCTTTCTTTCCTGCCTCTCTGAATTTAAAAAGAAACGTTGGCCTAAGATTAGAGACCTGGTAATACGTTTTAGCTTAATTCTTCCACTTGTTAAAAAAAAATATGGAAACAGTTTTTGTTGCCTGATGAAATGAAAGAGACAGACCCCGGATTAGGTACAGCAGTGAGAAGTACCGCTCACAGAGGGGGCACTGAGGACCGTCAGAAGAGATCTGTCGTACTTCTCTCACCAGCAAAGCCTCGGTCTGATCTCATGGGTACGGAGGAAAGGAAGGAGCTGGCCCATGTGCACGCAGGGTGTACAGCCTAAGTCTGTCCCCAGCCAGGGTGCAGGCAGCACCCTGAGCTCTGCCGCCCGACTCGCGGGAGAAGACACTCATCGCCTTGCCAGCACACAGTGGGAGGACAGCCTTCCTTCTTTAGCATTAACAGTGTCATTACCAGGAAGAAGTGGGCATTGGTTTCAAGACACCAGTGCCCAGGCTCCACCCCTAGAACCTGACCTCATGTCTCCGGGGTGGGAACCCGGAATCGCCCAGACTGTCGCAGTTGCTCCCACTGGGCAGCCGAGGAGTGGAACCTAAGGCATCTCAACATTTCCTACCAGTAGGCGTCACCTTGTGATCGGTCCCTCATGCAGATTCTTATTCGCAGAACTGGGCATGTCTGCCTTTCCAGCAAGCGTCCAGTTGGGGCCAGAGCTGCTGGTCAGAGGCCCACGCTGGGGGAAGTGAGGACCTACACGCTGCTCTGTAGGAGCTGGGCTTCTGCTGTGCACATTTGGACGGGGTGGCTCATGTCTCCCCACTTTGCCTTAGCTAACACCCACTGCAGAATGACATGCATCTGGTTTCATCGCTTTATGTAATGATTATGAAAGCTTTTAAATAGGCTTGCTTCCACGGTTGGGGTACTTTAATTTGGTATTTCCAACGCTTTTGCTGATCATCGGAATCATCTGGGAGCCTTAAAAATCTGATGGGCCTTCTCCCCAACAGAGGTGGGTAGGCATGAGAGAAAGGAAATTCAGGTGGGTGGCTTGAAAGAGGAACTTTTAAGTTAAGATGACATGGTAATTCTGATGTCTTCACCCTGGAAGTTCATAAGCGTTTACAAAAGGTAATGGATGAAACAAAATCATCATTTCTTTCACTTTCAGTGTGTGTTAAAATAAAACATGCATCCCTCGAGTACGAATGTAGACTCCCTATGAAAACTAATAATTTAACTCCACAATTTGGTGGGAGGAGGGGAGGGGGGCGCTTACTGCCATCTTTCCTTCACGATCTTTTCTTTAGTCCCTTAAAAGTAAAATTTCGTGCCTGAGGAGAAAGCAGCTTAAAGGGTTCTTTTGAGGCACAATGCACTGTTCTTTGGGCTAATGTTTCAAAGAATAAACTCCAAGCCTTGAGAGAATGTGTTAATACAGCGAAAGAATCTCAGAGGGGAATTCTGAAGGTCTGTTTATATGTAAGACACAGACTTCAGAAAAACACTTTCATTTGGTCCTTTATTTAGTAAGCAGGATTTTCACAGCATTAAGTTTTTGTCTTCCTTTATTTTCACTTTGTTAACATGCTACTGAAGGCTTGGTGGTGCGTTTGTGGAGTGTGTTGACTGTGAGCACAGTGCGAAGAACCCTAAAGAAGAAAGAAGTCTGTGCATTCATGTCCTGTAAGCAAGGTGGCTCAGATGGTTTTGGACAAAAGTGTTTAATCCAGAATCTGAATTAAAGTGGTAACGCAGGACCCACTCAGTCCCGACATCTGCCTCAAATTGTGGGAACAGTGGAATTTTTAAATCTGAAGTTTAGAAACACAACTGAAAAATCAGGTACGAAAGGCTGGGCTCACCTTGCGGAGCGACGAGCTTCACGCAGCGGTCACGTGTCTCCCGTCCACTGGCCGGTGTGGGAAGTCAGGTCAGTCTCCTGAGCTCCAGGTTGAACGACTCAGTCTGCAAATGGAGAGCCTACTTTTCTTTTTTTCCCTCGAGTTCTCCCCTTCCTGAGAAAAGGACAAGTAAGAATTCAATCCAGAAATTCGGGGGGGGGGGGTGCCAGCACCTCAAAGAGGAAAATGAAAACCAAAAGGGGTAAGTTAGGAGTTGGGATCAACAGAGACACACGACTATGCATAAAATAAACAGCAAGGTCTTACTGCAGAGCACAGGGAACTATAGCAACATCTTGTAACAACCTCTAATGGAAAAGAACCCGAAAAAGAATCCGTGTATGTTTATGTGTAACCGAGTCACTCTGCTGCACGCCTGAAACTAACACAACACTCACTGTGAATCAACGAGACTTCAGTCAAAACCACCCAGACAAACACAGAAGCAAAAGGACAGCGGGGGGCGGGGAGGCCGGCCCTCCCGCGGGAGGGTCCCCGGGCTGCTACACCTGTC
This sequence comes from Vicugna pacos, assembly GCF_048564905.1. Lineage (NCBI taxonomy): Eukaryota > Metazoa > Chordata > Mammalia > Artiodactyla > Camelidae > Vicugna > Vicugna pacos. Next base: position 57,481,553 of record NC_133001.1, read on the forward strand.
CCCCCCCACCCCGGAGCCCTCGCGCCGTCCCCGCGGGAGGGCTGCGGGAGCCCAGGTGGGCACCGCCTTGGGCAGGTGAGCAGGAAACCTCCAAGTTACTCTCGCGGTGTTTCCCGGGGGAGGAGAACGTCCCTCTTCCCGAAGTCAGTCTGAGCCCCCACGAGGCTGCTTTTTAAGGGTGCCCCAGACACCGCGCTCCCCAAGGCCTGTCCCCGGGAACCGAGGGCCGGCTCGGGTTCCCGCAAACATGGACACGCGTTCCTCTCCTATTTTCACGCTTACTACAGTCAGTCCGGGGGTGCGAGAGAGGAGGAGAGGGGTTCAGGTTAGTGGCCCTCCGAGCGTCTCCCTGTCTAGCCCCAGGCATCCCGTTCCGGCCGTGGTATCTGAATTTCCCCCGGAGAACGGCTGTCACTCTCAGCGCTGCGTTTTGGAGAGGACTCGGGTGGAGCAGTCAGCGCATCGCATTGCTGTGTCCACAGAGCGCGTTCAGGAGCAGGCGTGCAGCGCGTTCCGCGCGATGGCCTTCGTGCCCACGGCCTGCGCTTGAAGGGGTGCGTGTTTGGCGGGGGGCGGTGCTGGAGGAAGGGGCAGGTGGCCTGGAGCTGGCATCCGCCATCATGTCACCCGGCGGACCCTGAGAACAAAGACAGCGAACGCGGGCTAGATCTGAGAGGAGAGGAGAAACGCGGCTATGGGGACGTTTTTGTCCTGAGCCCCACTGGCCCTGTGGCCAGCAAAGCCAGTGCACCCTGGACTTTTCGGTTACATCATGTTGAAGTAGCTAAGCAGGAGGGGCTCCCGCGCCTCGGAGCTTATGAAGGCGAACGGAGACCCAGGCCACAGTCAGCACACTGGAACCCGAGACAGTGACGCCACCACACAGACGGCCGCGGGCGCTTCCCCGGCGAGGCAGCCGCCTCCTTGCTCTGCTTCCGGGGCTTCTCTGTAAAAAGCCGTCAGTGGAGCGTTCCCGACCACTTCGGGTTTGGCGCTGCCCGGTTCTAACCTAGGACTGCCCAGAGGGCCTTGAGCCTTTTAATGCACCTCGCTTCGCCGTCTTACGGTGATGCGATCGTGCCGTGGCAAGTAGCAGCCACGCTTCTTCCCTCCGGGGGCGCCCAGGCTGTGTGATAACCCTCTTTCACTGCTGAGCGTGGCGGGAGGAACGCACAGGGAGCCGTGCTCGCCTCTCCCCTCCCTGATTCATGAAATCCTCCTCTTGACACGCCCCCTCCCCCTCTGTCTGTCTGCCAGCCCGACCGCACTGGGGACTCCGAGGTCCTGCAGGAGGGCGACCACGTTGAAGGCTACCTGCCTACTAGTCCACTGGGGGCTTGGTGTGGGTGGGGAATAAATGTTTCTTGGGCTACACAACCCAACATTTGGGATTCCTTTAGTGACTTTTTAATAGGGACAGTGCTCCTTTTCTTTCTGTCATTTTCAACCAAAATTTAATGAACTGTTGGTTTTGTATCTTTCCCTCTGTTTTTAAATAGCAGCACCAAAGGGGGAAACAAACATGAATGACCTGGTCCCCATTTGGCGACATGTGAAGTTTGCACACAGACTTTAATTTGACTTTTCAATGTGACCCACGGACTTCACACACCATATAAAGGAAGCAGGCAAAAGAATAAATGATGACATTATTTCCTGGCTTCAAAGAAAACATTCTGCATGCCAAGAAAATTTACTGGTTCATCTGTAATTTGAAGACTTAAAAAGTCAGCTCCTGCTTCCTTTGGTATATGCTGGAATCACTACTATTTTTTAAGTGGTAATAAAAATAAAACTCTTCTTGATTCAATTATGTATCGTATTACTTTCTTCCATAACTTAAAAAATTTCAGCTTATTTTCATACTAACATCTCTGGGATGTAGGTAACAGAATGCTAGCCTCATTTTACAGATTGTGTAAATTCAGTCCCCCAAGGCAAGACATTTATCCATGCTTATTCCACAATTCGGATCTGTTTCCTAATCTGTGGTCTTTCAATTTTGCTGCTTATTTCTTAATGGTTTTAAATGATGCAACAATGTTAGCCCTTATATTTCTGTGGGTGAGAGATTAGAGGGCTGTTTGGGAGAGCTCTTAATGAGTCCACAGGAGAAGTCTCCAGATAAACGTGTTAAGTAGCTAATATTTCATTCCACTGGTACAACTGCCGCATGTTAAACCTGGAGGAGGCTTTCTGGTGAAAAAACTGTTACTAAATTCTACTCAATGGAACTTGTAAGTTCTTTCCACTCACCATACTAGAATTGTGAGAATTCAAAAACGCACCGCAAATTTTTAAGATGTTTTTATTGAAAGATTCCCATGGAGATTTCTGCTGTGGAGTACATGACACACTTAGATCACTAAGACGTTTTTACCACACACCCCACCCTGAGCTATTTCTGGATTTATAGCAGTCTATTTCTTTGACTTACCACCTGGTTTTAAATGATTGAGTTTGTTCACACATGAGTGGACACAGTCTTATTAGAGTAAGTATTTGCTTCCTTTCTTCTGGACAAAACTATGTGCCTCTCCCTCCTAGGTCATCCCAAAAGGTTTTTCTCCCCAAGATTTTATCAAAATCATAATTGTTAAAATACATAATTTTTTCAATTAGATTTTCTTTGTTCCATGTGTTCACACAAAATTTAATTCACTAATAACTTATTCCGTACCTACCTATGGCCAAGGAGTGAAGTGCCTGTGTAATTCGCTAATCTGCGTGTCAACAGTCATATTTGATCTTTTAACAATGCTTGTTAAGCAGTTTTATTGAGATATAATTGGCATATCATACAATCACCCCATTTAAAATGTAATAGTTCTTTTTTAGTATTTTCACAGTCAATTTCAGACTTTTTTTTTATTGATTTATAATCATTTTACAATGTTGTGTCAAATTCCAGCGTAGAGCACAATTTTTCAGTTCTACATGACCATACATATATTCATTGTCACATTTTTTTCTCTGTGAGCTACCATAAGATCTTGTGTATATTTCCCTGTGCTGTACAGTATAGTCTTGTTTATCTATTCTACAATTTTGAAATCCCATCTATCCCTTCCCACCCTTCGGCCCCTTGGCAACCACGAGTTTGGACTATTTTTATCACCTCAATAAGGGATCCATAGATTTTTGCTCTAACCTCCCATTCCCTTACCCCAGTCACCCCAGCCCTGAGCAATCACTGACCTACTCTCAGTTTCTCCAGACATTTCATACAAAGGGAATCGTGTAATAGGTGGTCTTTTATGACGGGCTCGTTTCACTTCATGTAGTGTTTTCCAAGTTCATCCGTGGTACGGCATCTGCCAGTGCTGTATGCGCCTGACCTTCCGGCAATTCTGAGTCCTGCTGCTGTAAGCAGGTGGGTGTGCATTCTGTGTAGACACGTTTTCATTTCTCTCGGGTACATGACTAGGTGTGAGATTTCTAAGTCATATGGTAACTGTATGTTTAACTATTTAGGGAAGGAGCTGCTGGACTGTTCTCCAGAGTGGTTGTCCCGCCTTGCGTTCCTGTCGGCAGTGTGTGTGGGTTCTGGTCTTTCCTCGTCCTCATCAACACTTGTTATTATGTTTTTTGTTTTTTGTTTTCAGTTGTTCAAGAGGATGTGAAGTGCTCTCTCATTCTGGATTTGATTTACATTTACCTGATGGCCAATGACCTTGAATATCTTTTCATCTGCTTACTGACCATTTGTATAACTTCCTGGGAGAATTACTTACTGAGATCTTTGTACATTTTCAATTGTGTTTTTTTTTCTTACTGAGGTATAAATAGTTTTTTAAAAATCCATTCTAGATAAAAGGACATTCTCAGGTGTATAATTTGTGAATATTTTCTCCCATTCTGTGGAGTGTTTTTTTTTTTACTTTTTAGGTAGTGTCCTTTGAAGCACAAATGTTGACAAAGTCCAATTTATCAACATTTTTCCTGTGTTACATAGGCTTTTGGTGTCATATCTAAAAACTCATGCCAAATCCAAGGTCATGAAGACTTACCCCAATTCTTTTTGTTCCCTGAGAGTTTAACTCTTACATTTAACTCTTTGATCTGTTTTGAGTTAGATTTCTATGTGGTACAGAGTAAGGGTCCAAGCTCATTCTTCTGTAGCTGGCTGTCCAGTTGTCCCAGTTACCACTTGGCATCCTTGTCAAAGGTCAACGGGCCATAGACGTGTCAGTTTATTTCTAGACTCTCAATTCTATTCGACTGCTGTATATGTCTGCCTCCGTGTAAGTATAGCGCTGTCTTGGTTACTGTAGTAAGTTTTGTCTGTCTTAATTACTGGAGTAAATCTAAGTAAGCTTTGAGATCAGTAAGTGTGAATTATCCAACTTTCTTCTTCTTTTTCAAGAATTTTTTTTAAGAGGCAGCTATTCTGGCCCTTGGCGGGTCCCACCCTTTTTCTCTCAGCTTCTGTAAGAGACATTAAATTACACACAAGTGACTCTCCAAGCCACAGCCCTGCAGCTGTGGGCAGGGACAATGACAGGGTCCCACTGAGTGACCCGCTTGAAAAGCTGAGCACTTTTCAAAATTGATGTTTTGTTTCTTGTTTTTTGTGTGTGTGCCTTTTTGGATCTACACCCAGGAGTGGAGCTGCTGGGTCATATGGTAGTTCTATTTTTACTTTTTTGAAAAGCTCGCATTTTGTTCCCCTTAGTGGCCGTGCCAGCTTGCGTCCTCACCAGTTTTCACTGGCCTGGGCTTGAGGGCCCTGTCGCTCCACCGTGCTGGAACTGGGACTCCCTAGCAAGTTGTTGGATGGTCCTTCTTGCTGAAGAGATGGGGAGGTTTTGGAACATGTCAGCCTTGCTGCATCTCAATTGTCACATTTGTTGTAACGATTAGATAAGATAATGCTTGAAAAAAGAGGTAAATGCTAAAATATCAAGCACACCCGTCCAGCGTACCCCTCACTGGCTACAGCGCGCTGAGGATGGCCGAGTTTCCAGCGCGCCCCTGGGCCTCCCGCCTCTGCGACCAGCCTGGTGTCGGGCACCTCTCATCGGGGGCACGGGCTCAACCCTGGGACCTGGCTTCCCAGTCTGTGTGGTGACTCGCTCAGTTTGCAGGTCAGACTGTTCAGTTCTGCCCATCTTCCCTCTGGTTCAGTCACCACTGGAAAACAGGAAGCCATTGCCCTCCTACCTGGGACCTGCTCTGAATGCGGGAGGGGGGGGGATGTGTGCGTTGCCCTCGCCGCTTCTGTCCCGGTTTCTCTCCTCAGGATGAAGACCCTTTGCCCTTCTGCTGTTTGAATGGCTGCTGTTTTCCAGGCCATTCTGCTAATTTGGGGAGGGACTGAAGACGATGTCTTAAGATTTGACTCTTGCTTTCCAGCAATTAACCATCTAGATCGGAAGGCAGACTCGCACAAGGTAAATAGGGTTTTCAAGCTGAATGAAGTGGAAAGAAAAAGAGATGCAGTAAGAGACCCATCAGGCAGAGGAAAGGAGTTAGTATCAGCGCTCAGGGAACCCTAACTCAGCTGTGGCTCCCAAAACCTGTGCTGGAAAAGAGCAGCGGCGACAGCAGGTGGGTTGGGGGGCTGCGAAGGGCTCGGACGGCCTGCATACGCCCAGGGAAGAGAGGCGGCCTCAGGGGTTTTTGAGCAAGTGAGGGACATGAGGCCGTCCTTACCTCCCATGTGAACTGTGGAGCTGTGTGAGCGAGGGAGTGGTGGGCCACGAGGGGTTGGAGGGGGCACAAATTAAAAACAATTCCTACTTTGTCCCCAACTGGTTGAGGGTTCCTTGCTTCCCTTTAGAGCATGACTTTGATAGGAAAGCACTGAAGTGGATGACAACCCAGGTCCTTTCCATCAGTTCTCCTGCTCTTTCTGGTCTCCCCGAGTCTCTCACCAATGTGACGTGGTCGTCCCCCTTCATTGTTTAACACTGATCTTAAACACATGCATCCTGGCTGTTAGATTTCTAAAATGCTGTGTCCAGGGCTACTGCCAAGCACATTTTCTTACGTCTAAGAGGTATTTGATATACTCAGGATGCTGGCGTTAAATGGTAACTATTTAAATGCAATCTTTTTTTAAGTTGCCCTGTTACATGTTAGCCGTTACCATAATTCATTAGCCCCACTGAGGGGCTCGATGGGTCAGTGGCAAGACGACAGTTGGGGTGCACCACCTTGTCGGCACTGCGGATTAGAGGCAGACCAGCCATGGAAGTGAGGATGTGGGTCACACAAACATGGCTTCAGGGGGGATGACTGAGGACGGAGCAGAGAGGCTTATCAGAGGCTGGCGGCAGCACCCCCGCCCGAGGAAGGCTGCAGAGACAATATCAAGATTTCTAAGGAAATGGTTCAGTAGTCATGGCAAAGCCAGAAATGGTGTTCTAAGCAAAGGCTTGATGTGAGATTGGCAGCTTGAAAAGAGCAAGGGATTTTTCCAATGGACAAAATGAACAGCGACCTTAATCATGACAAGAGGCACAGCTTGGGGAGGTAACAGCACGCGGAGACTCGGCGCCCTCCAGTGCCAATGGGCGTGATGTATCATCAAGTAATTGGGAAGGTGAAGGTGGTTCATAAAGAGTGCCTATCGAAGATAAATTTATTACTATCTTAATAACTGTGGTGAACCTCTGTTTCAGAGTTTATAGAACCATCTTCATCTCCAATACCCTGTAATCCTCCTACCCCAGTTCACACCTGTCAGACTATAAATCTCAGTTTTCTGTTGGAACAGTACAGCATGCGTGAGAGGCTAGGGGAAGTTTTGGGCGTGGAGTGAACTCAATGGATGGAAACACAACTTCAGTATAAAGGCAATGAATAATGGCTTTTGAAAATCAAATGATGTTAAAATCAGGAGGCAAAATTTGGGGTCCAAGTTTAAAAACACCCAATATGTGTATTATAAGGAAGAACGCACAAGGTAATGAACAGGTGTCTCTTAATGGTAAATTGTTTCGTACACACACATGCATGTATGTGCATACAGTCTGCATTCATTAAAAAGAGAGGAATTCGATTAAACCAGTAACCCGGAGTCACAGCATGTGGGTGGCCGTGTCTAGAACACTGCAAGGTCCCATGAACAGCTGAGGCCTCCAGGCCATCTTTCTGCTCCTAGCTCTTTTGTTGTTGAAGACAATTTCAGTGTCGGCTGAATAATCCAGCCAGCAGGTGGCTCCTAAGGGACAGCATGGATCACACGTCCCTGTTGTTTGCATGCCTCTTTTTTTTTTTTTATTAAAAAGTGGGCATCTTAGATAATATATTTTAACAACAGGGACATTGATTCCCACCCCACACCCTTCTCAGGGCTCGTCCTTGTCACTTGCTCATGTCTATGTCTTGTGACCTGAATAGGCGATTTCAGGGGAGCCTCTTTCCTAAGCCCTGTGAGGTGTCTGAGGTCACTGCCCTGCAGGCCCTGCCCCGGGCGTGTGTTCAGGACCGTCTCCCGGAGGTGACGGTGGTTTCCGTGGACTCCTCGTGACTGTCCCTTTCCCTGGTCTTTTTGTTAAGTTCACTGTCACTTTTGGTATCACACCCAGCTCTTGGGCTCCACCAATGCTGACTGCGTATTGTCTTCAACAATGTCCTGGGGCATGAATTACTCTGCCTTCTAATCTGACTAAGCCTGCGCCCTTTTTGCAGAGGTTTTTTTTGAGGGCAGTACTTGGGATTTGTTCTGAAACATCTTCCTGGCTTTCGTCTTGGCTGGTTCTTTCTGGTAAGTTGGCTGGACTACCATTTAGCTCTTCGCTCTCTTGGGGTTGCTGGCTTCTTAATTACTTACCGCCAGAATCTCCATTGTTTTTGAGAAAGTCTCTGGGCTTGAAACACACCATATTCTGTCCTGAATAAAGGCAATTTCTTTGGGGAGAACTGACCTCCATGTTATGTTGGCCTGTGTTTCTCTCTCCCCTTGAGCAAAGTCTCTGAGCCACTCCTCCAGAGCTGGGGACTGGAACAGTGGCCTGCTTCTCTTGGAATGCCATCCCAGCTCCATAAGGTGATCTCTGGGTGGAGGTGACAGTCTGCGGGCTTCTTGACCCTGGTATGGGACCTCTACCCTAAGGGGAACTGGAGCAATGGCTATTGGATTAACAGGTTTCTGCACCTGGGGTGGAGCCTCTGTCCCATGGGGCTAGGGTGAGGGAAAGAGTCCCCAGCCTCTTCCCAGCCTCTACAGGTTAGCAGGAATGGGGTGAGAAATGGTGCTCATCTTGTCTTTCAGTACTGTAAGCTGCTTCCCTTTGTCTCCTCCAAAAACTGAAACATTTTCTGCATGAGACAACGACTTGTTGCTAATGGTCTGTCAGGCAGGTGAACAAAAATGTCTAAGGCATAGTTATGTTCACGGCTTCAGCCTTGGCATTTAAGTTAATCTGGAAAACACTCGCTTTCCCAAGAGCTCTTACCTAACCGGGACCAGGGCTCAGCCACGGCTCACTGGCAGGCTTTGTGGTACTCATATTTCAGCCGGGAGTGTCACCTGACAACCGTGAACACGTTGCTTTGCCTTGTGTCTGCGGGAGGGGGAAGCTTCACAGAGCCTGGCGTTTGTCAGGTGAATCTGCTAGCAGAGGAATCTCATTTCAGGTCGTGTTCACAGCTCCGTAGTTCCGTTTTCACGGCTTTTCATTACTATTCTACCTTCTGTTTCCATAGAGGCGAGCTTAAGGATTGTTTCTTCAAACTGAGAAAATCGATGTGCTCCCTCAATATCAGCAGTATCGGGAAAGTCGACAATTCTTTCATTCACTTATTTACAAATGGTTTATTGAGTCTTTACTACATGAAAGTCATGTGCTGGGAGCTGGGGATCCAGTGGTGACCCAGTCCAGATCTGACCAGCACTCCAATGGAGCTTACAGTCTGGAGAGCAAAGTGGACATCAGTGAAAAATATCACACAGAAAACAGATCTTTCTGGAAATGCAGAGACTATGAGCGTTTACTGGTTTGCCATCTTCACACAAGACTTTTAGTTCCAACCACATCTTCTGTAATAGTGTAGGGGGATTTCAGATGACCACTCTTGGTTGCTGTTGCTAAGCCTCGGATGCTGCATTAAATTGCATATGGTAATATATGTAAGGTGCACACAGAATGCCTGGCGTTTAGTAGGTGAGCCACAGGCGTCAGTTTCCTTCCAAGTCCTGTTTTCTTTGCCAAAAGGGAAAGAAAAAAAAATCTGATGTTCTAGCCGAGATATTGCTTATCTCTGGCTATTAAAATGCTGCATTGTGTCCAGCCTTTCAACTTAGACTCTTTCAGCTTTGCCAAGAAGAGGCCAATGTGCAGTTTACATTTCTCACCATCTTGGAAATGCTGGATTGCTTCACTTCAATGGAATTAAGGCAGAAATCTTCTTGAGTCATGCTGTAAAAGATCCCCCAAACTGGAGTCTACACCTGAGGTTCAGTAGACGTATTTTATGGGGAGTCAGGAAGTCTTTACAAGAATTTCAAATTCTACACTGATATTATATCTGCCTGTGTCTCTGTCTATCTGTCCACCACCATCATCATCCTCGTCTGTCTATCATCTGTCTATCACTATGTACGTGCGTATATCTACACCCATCTCTCTGTATGTCCTCATATCCTAATCGTTCAGGTAACCTGCATTTGTGTTCATGATTACACTGATGTCAAAGGATCACAGAAACTGCTCACCTTTAACTTCTAATGCATTTTTTTCACCCAGAATCTATGGCTCTGTGAGCTTTTTCCACTTCTCTCTCCTTGCAACAATCTCCCTTTTATCTTGTTTTGTTAACTTCTTCTGTGTGGTAATATTACTACTTTTTAGGAAAGAGTGTGTGTGTGTGTGTGTGTGTGTGTGTGTGCTCGTGCACACTCTTGCCCGCATGCTTCCTGTGTGGATGTTAGTGAACACATGTTTGTTTGCTGGGGGGCTGTGAATGTCTTTGTTTTTTTCTATGCTGGAGAAACACAACTTGGCAGGCCAAAGACTGGACAATCTGGACTTTGGGACATAAACTCTTAAGATTGTCTGACTTGGTTGGTAGAGCAAACATCACACTGGCTCATTTTCTCCTAAATACCATGGGCGATCTTTCTGAGCCTGCTTTATCAAGGGCGGATGTTAATCCTGAAGCTTCTCTTGCGCAGAGGAGAGGATGAGGGTAGGAGAGGGGATGTGGGATGAGGGGAGAAATTTCCTTTTTTGGGGGGGCTGGCGGATCGTTAGGCAAGGCTCTAAGCCACAGAGATGCACGAGGGCATTTCTAAGAGCAGGGGGACACTTTTGTCCAGCTGTTTGGACAGAACCAAGAAGCCAATGCAAAAGGGACCTCCAGGGCTCTAGAGGAGGGCATAGTGACCATCACAACTGGCACATTCCATCAACCCAAAAGTTATGCATTCCCTTTGTAGTCAGTCCCCCTACCTTGACTCTGACCATCACTGATCTTCTTTTTATCTCTACATATTAGTTTTTTTCCTTAGAATTTTACAGAAGTGCGTTCATACAGAATGAACTACTGCATATCTTTTTTCTCTTGTTCAGTATAATGGTTTTGATACTTGTTCACGTTGCTGTGGACATTAGTAATTCAATTCTTTTTATTGCTGAATAATGTTCTATTGTATGATTGCAATTTAGCTGCTCAACTGCTGATGAACGCTTGGGTTGTTTCCCCATGTTTGTGATTATGCGAGAAGCTGGTACGATTTTTCTCATACGAATCCCGTGTGAACATGTTTTTATTTCGGGGGGATTGTTAGGTCATATGCTAGCTGTATATGAAATGTATATGAAATACGACACTGTCAAACTCTTTTCCAAAGTTGACCTACCATTTTGGAACCCCCCCAGCACTGGAGGAGAATTCAAGTCGTTTTCTATCTTTGCCAATACTTGACATTGTTGTCATTTTCAGTTCCTTTTTTTCTTTTTAAATTTATTGATTATTAATTTAATGGAGTCATTCTTGTGGACGTCCAGGGGTATTTTGCATTTCCCTGCAAATTTCTACCAGTTGAGCAGGCCAGTGGGGACTCCAAGTCATAATAATTTCAGGATGAAGAAAGGGCTGTTATCACTTTTTGTAATCAGAGGATGATGAAATGTGTGACATATGGAATACATAAAACAATGATGTTTCTCTTAAAAATCAAGACCAGGAACAATATGACGTGGAAAAGAGACTTCACAACCTCCTTTCCTTACTGCCAAGCACATGACTGAGGAGGAGCTGGAGCATTTTTGCCAAGAGAGAGTAACCGTGCATACTGTAAGGCTAACTCCGCTCCTCCTGGTCTTGGGATTCTGACACCAAAACTGGGGAAACTGCTATTCCTCTTGGTTGTCGCTGTCACTCTGGACTTAAACTGTGAGATCTTCCTGGACAGCGGTCCCCAGGGTGCTGGAATTACACACGTGCAGGCTCTGTAATTGCTGCACTTCTCATTAAGCAAGAATTTATTAGCAGAGAGAGTTGAAGGGATTTTTGGCTCCCTCAAAAGTGTATGTTTCTTGCCAGTATTTTGAGGGAAGACTCTTAGAGAATTATTAAACATTAATTGTTTGGATGTATTATTATTACTATTATGTAGGATTTTAGTTTAAATGAAAACCAGATTCTGTCACCTGTGTTTTTAGTTAGAGTAAATATGCATCCACTCTGCTCATCAATTCTTCTTTTTTTTTTTTCATCCAACACTGGTGGGAACTAAAATCTTAGAAAACAATGTTTGGTATAGCATTGCAAGTCTGACTTGGTTTAACGCACTGTAAGAAACCATTGTTCAAAATGAGAATCCTCAGTGACGCTTGCACTGTGAGGTTTCCCACGCCAGGTTAGATAGAACTCAGATTTTGCTGCGCCTTGCTCTTCTGATCTACATTCATGTGACTGGAAGCTTACCCCTCAATAGGTTTATATAATCAGCAACTGTGGGGTCTTGAGAGACAGTTCCATGCGAGCGGCATCACTTGCAGTCAGCCTCGTCCTTATCCTAATGAAATCTCACCGTGGAGAAATGAGCTGGCTCTCTCTGAAACAGGACCCCCACTCTCCAGCAGCAAGCTCACTTTCCAGAGCCCGGCTCGGTCAAGGCTGGAGACCTAGGGTAACAATAGGCAGAGGTTAGAGTGAGGAGGCGGGAGTGAGAACACTGAGTGAGCAGAACGGAAGCATGAGAAAGCATCTGAGTTTTCCACTATATTTTGAATAATCCTTTTGGCCTAAAGACAATTGGGTTAACAGGCAGGATGGTCCAGACCGGAACGGCAACAGGAATCAGGAAACCTGAGGGATTTACAGGGAAGAGTCAAAAGATCTGGGGATCTGTTTCTCTCTCTACTCCCCCTCTTCCCACTCCACCAGGCTCAGCTCCTAGCAAGCCTCGGACCCCTGAGCCCTGCTCTTTAGGAGACGGGGTGGGAGGGGGTGGGGTTCATTTTCCTTGAGATATCAAGATACAGCATCAGTCCCTCCCTTATTAGTTCTATGATTTAATTTCTCTGGGCCTTGCTTTCTTCACCAATAAAACAGATTATAATCACCAGTTGCTCTGAGGATCAAATAGGAATGAATGCAAAAGTGCTTTTTAAACCATGGAAGAAAGAACAAATATTAGTTACTACAGAGAGACACCAGTCAAATGAATCTTCGTAGGTACTCTGCTCACCAGCTTATCTCACAGATAAAGAGATCAAACACCTAGAAATGAAACGCTTTGTCCAACCTCCTTCCTCATGAAGATTGTCTTCCCTCCTGTATTTTGGCCTGTCCCTTGTTACTCTGGATCCTCTTTGCAACCCAATTTCTGTAATTAATTTATCTCCTCCCATGACTTTTAAGTATCACCGAGTTACTGGTAATGCCAAACTCTACCAGCACCACCAGCATCCTTCCTCTCGCCTCCTAGTTTCAGCAAATATCTTGGCAGGAGAGGGTGATGAGGCGGGACTAGGAAGTGGGCAGTCACGCTTACCGAAGAGGTCAGCTGCCCAAGCCGGAATGTTTCTGCAGCTCCTCCTGATGCCCACGCAGGGCCGTCAATCTCACTCCAGGGGCACTACCTCCAGACATCTCTTCCTGTGTAGTCAGTGACTGCCTACACTTGAGACAGGGTATCTAATGAAGGAGCTTAGACCCCCCGCCCCCACCCACCTGAATCTGCAGAGTCAAACTCAAGAAATAGAACCTTTTACGAGAGTTAAAATATAATTATTTTCATATTAATGACAACCCTAACAAAAGTTTTGCCAGTTGTAAAGGTAAAAGTTCCATCCTGAGCAGTCATTTTTAACTGAAAACTATTTTCCCGTAACACGGCTGCTTTCATATGAGCATGTTTTTTAAAACAGGCCCATGGAATCCTGAGGTCCATGAATATATTTCTAAGGGGTCTGAGAGAACTTCTTCTCTTTAAAATGATTATTTCCATTATTCAGATTTTAGAGACACTGTTAACACATCTGGGACTGTTTACTTCAGAATTTAGAAATAACAAAAATATCTTGCCTTACTATTATTATTATTTTAATTTTTACAGTGTGGTCCAAGTCTCTCTTCCCCAGAGCACCAATCATAGATTATAACTCTCCCCTGTGAAAACTCAGAACCCCTCTTTGATGAGTGGCAATTCCTTTGTAAACTGTAAAGGGCCCCATAAACATTTGGCGCAGGCAGAGCAAACCAGTTATTGAAGTTATGAGCCCCCAACACAAGTCTAAAATCTGGCTTAATTGCAGCGAGAATGTTCTGATTCATTTAATAGTTTGTGTAAGAAGTGCCCTGTGATGTTATTTCCTTTAAATCTAGTTCGATCAGACGCCAGGCCTCCACCGTGCTGAGATGAAGGGAACATAAAATGGAGCCGTCATTGGGCTCCCATCATATAGCTGGGCTTCCAGTACTGCACAGGTCTTGGGTCTACACAAGGCAGATCATTCCGGAAGGCCCTTCTGGGACCCCTCCACCTCCAGGTGTCACTGAGATGCTCTTGGTCCAAGAGGCCCGGACCCTTAAGCCTGGAAGCTCTGGCAGTTCTGTGTGGCTTACAGCACTGGAATATTCACGGTGACCTACAGCGCGTGGCCTGGCCTGGCCTGACAGTCACGAGCGCCACTTTCCTTGGCATCTTCTCAGCAAGGGGTGAGGGAGCCGACCGAGAAGCCTTCCTACCATGGCAAAGCTCACCGAGGGGCAGTCCTTCTGCGGCGAGACTGCAGCTCCTGCCAATCTCCCGTGCTTTTAGCCCGCAAAGCCCTTCTTCTTTCCCCTCCCTTTCTGAGATATGATGTGTATTCTCTTTAATCAGCTTCAAATCTTTGAAATTTAGAGGACTCAATTTAACATGTTTAATTTGATTAAATTCATTCAAACTCTGAGCATGAAGCCTGCTAGGGTGAATTTTGGGGATGATTGGGGTTCTTCCACTTTATTTGCATTGCAAAAGAACATGGCAGCCACCAAATTTTGGAAGAGTCTCTGATCTGTGGTCCATGGTGGTCACCATGGACATCTTGACCCAGGCCCCCTAGTTTCTTCCAATGAGGCAGCTCAGCTCTGTGGCTCTGTGGCTCTTGTACTGGGTTTGGGGCCGGGAACCCAGACCCAGCTACCTTCAGAGCACCATTGTCCATGCCATCACGCCATCACTTTTTTGGGTTCTGAGGGCAGAGCCAGCTACAGGGCCGTGTGACTCACAGGATCCCACGTCTATCCTCCTTCTGCGATCTGGAGATCCTTCCTCTTTCTCTCATTCCCTTCAGCAGATTTCATCTCTTTTCCTTTCCCCCGGTATAATTTGAGGCAATCTGCTTGGGATGGAGCGGAAAAAAAAGAAAGTAAAAATAAACAGTAATTAATATTTAGGGCAATTCTCCTGCTAGGAAATTCTATAGAGTGCTAGAGAGCTCAGAGGTTTGTTTTCATGCTGGAAATGTCAGGGTCAAGGTTGAAAATGGATCCCAGCAAATGCACATGAGGTGGTCTATTCATTTCATCACTTAACAAACAGGTATTGGGCAAAGACGGGAAGGAGCACAATGCCATGGGAGGCAGGTAAGGGAACATCAGGTTGTCATGTGAGCCGTGGTCTGCACAGTGGTAAAACCTGGACTCTGAAGCGGTTGTCCTGGGTTAGAACCCTGGCTCAGCTGCCTTCCAGGTGTGCGTCGCAGTACTTCCGGGTCAGGGTCACAGAGCCCACCGGTGTCGATGCCCGGCTCGTCGGAGTTCTCACGTACGTGAGTGCTCGTCTGCTACTGAGGGATCGAGACTTTAATTTTGTGACATATTTTCTCCCTCCTAGAAATGTATGAACAGACACTCTTTATATTCATGGTTTTATTATCATTATCTCATTAAACTTCTAAAACTTGTTTACTTTATGTTTCTAAATGCTCTTTCTCTAAAGCTGTTTGCAGGGGCCATCGAAGCTCATGGGTTTCTTCTTAGAGAAGAGAAGGAAGATCCAGGTGCTGAGTAACACAACTCTCCCCAGTTGTCGTTTCAGAAGTGACTTATGAGCAGGCCAAGCATGAGACGTGAAGCCCCCTCCTTTTCAGACATCACTATCTGATGAGGGAGTAGGGCGCACAGACACAGTGCAGCCCCCTCAGGTCAGCACCCAGCGGCCAGATCCGACGTAGGACCCGGGAGCTTCCTTGAACATACGCTGTTCCCTGTCCGCACAGCATCCCCAGCTGCCCCAGCCCCAGCCCGGCTCCAGTCTGTACCATCCAGGCTAGAGTCCAGGTCGGGAAGACCCGGATTCTTGACAATGGCTGCTTCTCCCTGTGTGTGTGTGTGTGTGTGTGTGTCTTTGTGTCTGTGTGTGTGTGTCCATGTGTGTGTCTGTGTGTATGTGTGTGTGTCTGTGTGTGTGTGTGTGTGTGTGTTTGGATCTTGCTCTTCTTGGCACCAAGTGCTATGTGAACTATTTGTTTTACTGTAAAATACATAAGTCAGTTCTTCCTTGGCAATTCCATAACATGTTTGGAGGCAACTGGAGATGCCCTAAGACATCATTCATTTGGGTGGAAAATAATCATCATTACATGACGATAGTAGCAATGAATTGAGTGCTGACTATGTGCTGGTTCAGGTCCAGACACTTTACAAACTCTTTTCCTAATCTCCGCCTCAGTCCTACAAGGGACCAACCTTACTGGCTTTCTTTTGTAGGTGAAGGGGTTGAGGCTTACGGAGATAAAGTAGTTTGTCCAAAGCCTTGTGTTTCTTCATTAGAGCCTCCTCAGTGAAATGTCTTCTGGCTTTGTCCTACTCTAACTGCTTCATTATTTTCCAGTTTTCGCTCCCTGTTCTATAAGAACTGGAATCGGAGAACATCTCTAATTGAAACACATACACAGTTATTGTCTAAAGTGCCTAGAAGAGGTGAGATGCTTGAAAAAGTTGGGAGGAACTAGCGACAGGACCCCTAACTTTGCATTGAACTCATTCTCACGTCTGTGGTGTTGGAAAGGCAGTTCCCAGGGCAGAGCTGCGTGAGGGCAGAGGGCAAGGTGCAGGTGAGCGTGCACCGTCTCCCTGCCTGCAGCGCCCTGTCTCCTCCAGCTTGCCTTATAAATTAGTCTTTTTAAAGTGTTACGTGTTCCCCACTCCCCGGATTTTGTCTTATTCCTCTCTGTACCCTCAACATACAATATAGCACCTGCTGGCATAACGGATATTAAAAGATCTTTGCTGACATTAAGGAAAAAACATGAGCTGAATATCACAAAATCTGTATTTTCTAATCAAAATGCTCCAGTATTTAGTGTATCTTTAGAACATATCTGTTATCACTTAGTCTTGCTCCTTTAGCCAAATCGATTAAAATCCGTTCTGTTCTCCTACTGATTCAGAGTTTGGGTAATTTTCTGCTTCATCTATTTCATAGAGTCCCTTTTGAGCAACTCCTGACAAAGCATCCACTGTGAAAAATGTCTTAAAATATACTTGGGTTACAAGGAGGAATTCCAGTTGCTGCTGCAATGTTATCTCAGTTCTTTGCCAGTGGGGAGGTGTCCTCAAACGTGTTTTTTGGCATCCTTGGAGGGTAGTTGAGGCTGGGTCTTCAACCTAGGCCTATCAGTGCCGTGCTGGTGGCCCGCGGCCAAGCCAGCAGTGGACAGAGTCGCTGAGGACTCTCACGGTGCAGAACCATCCACCCTCCCAGCCTCTGCCTCACTCCTCCCCCACGTGCATCCTTTGCCCTCCCCTCCCTGGACCACAGCATCTGACTCTGATTTTCCTTTTCTTCCTCACATAGTCAAAGTCTGATCATTCCTCAAGGTCCTAAGGTCTGATTCATAAGCCGTACCTTTAGAGAATTTTCTTTGATTTCTCAGCTAAAATTTCTCTATCCTTGGAACATCCCCCGAATCAGTTTCCACTTCCATTATTGTGCTTTTAGGTGGAATTATGTGTGCACCTTTCTTAATTAGAATATAAACTGTGTACGAAGGAGGGCACCGTGTCTAATTCTGACTCTCCTCCTCTCACTGTACCGCCTCCTCTTACACGTACAAGATGCTTAATGAACGATTCTGTAAGAATTAAAGAACGTGCGTACTTTGGCTCCCTGCGGGGGTGGCGGGTACAGTGGAAAGAAGGTGCACCCACATCCCCAGGAACTGGGCTCCGGTTTGACCATTCATAAGGAATCTTGGGCACACATACTTCAAAACTTCTTTTCATCTTTTTGGTCAGTGAGAGTAAAAAATGCCTGGGGGGACACTAACTCAGCCTTTTAGCTGCTGCGTCGCCGCGCGCAGGACTCAGGCTCGGGGAAGCTCCCTGCGGTCTCCCTTCTGCTCTTCTGTTTCCTTCCTGGTAACAGTAACGCATCCTTGACTTTGACCGCTTTTTTAATTGTCCTTTTCTTCTGATCAGAGACAGTGTCTCTCCTGTGTTTCTTGAATCACTGGTACCTAGTAAGATACATACACACACATCGTACTTTATATTTATGTGTATATATATTTGTAAAAAGGTTGGTCTGGTGGATGGATGCACAGAAACTCTGATATCCTGTTAATTGCTGCCAGTGACATTTGCTGCTGGGAAATGCTGGAAACTCCTTTTAAATCTTATCCCCCCCCCCCCGCAAAATGGAGCTCACAAAGTCTCCTCTCTCCTTTAGACATCATTTCCCTAATCAATATTTCCCAAAAGTGATTCCATAGAAGGAATCATGGGCACCAGTCAAAAAAAAAAAACAAACAAGGAAGAAGAAGAAGAAGAAAAAAGAAAAGATGCAAAGTCAAATAAGTCATTTGACCAATAAACTTATTATTTCTGACTTATATCTATTGATATCGAAGTTTAGAAGGCTCTCTTCGATATTTTGATCATCTCCCAGTATGTAGAAGTTCTTCTCATTTGAATATTTTCCTGAAAAACTCCCTAAAATACAGAAATTTTCGATATGAAAATTCCAGGTATGGGGGATAGCCTTGGCGTCCTTCCTCCTGATGGACGGAAACTCCTTGTGTGATGACGAATGGAAACAAAGTCAGTGACTGGGTGTTGCCATCCCTCAGATTCCGCTTCATGGGCCACTCCTTTCCAGCGCCGCTTTGGCATGGCACAGGTGAAGGGCCCCAAGAGGTTCGGAAGCCTTGTAACGGAACTAGTGACTCTTTCAAAGATATTCCTTAAGATATATTCAAATCCTGCAAAAAATAATAAATGAGGGAATAATCAGGGACATTTATTTCTCAGGGTTTAACTGTAATGCTGCCTCTCCACACGCACAATTTATGACGAGTGAGAATTTTTGGTGAGTGGAATGCTTATGCTAGGAGAAAAAATTAATGGCCATCTGTAAAAGAGGGGATGGCTGGCAAATCTGTTACGCATGTTGTAATAAAAATGGTTTATTGGGCTATCGTGGTCAGACACAGGAGCCAAATGCTGCAGACTCCTCTGCAGAACATGCTGGGACTTAATTCTGTTTTCCCTGACACTGGTACTACCACTCTCTGAAGCACTGCTCTTCTGGCCCATTCTGAAGGGTTTTTATAAAATGGGCTCTTTCTGGACTGCTGGGCTTGGACCCACAGGATCTGCTTTTGAGCCCCAGGATTCTAGCTGAAAACGAAAATTTGGCTCAGATAAACTCTAAGGTCCCATGCAAACAGTGCTTCTAGGATACGAAATCCCTTCTCGTGAATAAAGTCTAAAAAAACATCTAGTCAGCCTGCACTCAGCGCCACTTCAGTATGTGTAAGAATGATGTGCGCACCAGCTTTCAAAAACGCTACGTTCCGGGAAGTAAGGAAGTGCTCAGGGAACAAGGACCCATGTGAAAAGGCACAGGAGTCAGCCTGAGGGAGAGGCCGCTGGCCAAACAGGTGACATCGAGCATCAAAGACCCGGGAGCAATGGCAGAACAGCTGGCAGCACCCCTGGATCACATGAGCCCGCGCGGATGTGACTCAGTCAGCCGGGAATGCGAAGTGCAAACCCTTCCAGTCTCGACAATGCTGGCCGTGCTCGCCTGGCTAAGGTGGTGTCTGCCAGGTTTCTTCCTGCCAAGGTACTGTTCTTTTCCCCTGTGTTAAACATTGCTACCTTGGGTTGAGGTGCTTCTCATCAAAACCTCTCTGTTAGCACCTTCAGCGATTCCTTCCTGAGTAAGTCGTTACTGCGACGGCAGGACAGAGCGACTCTAATCTTACCGTGCTTCTGCATTCCTAACTCGGCATCCTGTTGTAAGTCAGAGCCCCACCCGCCCCTCCGTTTGTTATTTATTTGTTTGTTTATATCAGTGTGGACCCACAGACTCCACGTGGAGGTTATACAGAGATGCTTTACACTGTTCTCGCTGGTTTTCTGTGTCTGGAATTATTTTCAAATCTAATGTTTATGAAAATAGTACACACGTCCACCAGCAAATTGGAGATGAGTCTTCGGCCTCAGCTGCTTTCTTGACTCACACTGCCCCGGGCTGCCTTTGCTTTTGCAGTTGTCACCACCGTCTCCTCAGGACTCGGCAACGCACGAGCCCAGGCTGGCCGCCGGCGTGGTAACAGAGCAGCGCTTCTCGGCGACAGCCACGTCTCCCCCAGAAGCCCGGCCTTTCAGAGTCACCAGGGGAGCGCGAAGGCGACTCGCGTGGTTGTCTCGCGTCCCGTCCTGCCCTCCACGTGGAGCAGTGGGGCTCTCTGCACCCGGTGCACCCCGGGGTGCGAAATGCACCTGAGTCGAGTTCCTTGCTTGTTTTCATGGGCTTGCTCTTGGTTCCAGCAGGCACCATCCGTCTCCTTGAGACGGACACCCTTCATGCCCTTGTTCCTCTCCTGTTACGTGACCACAAGACGAGCCCGCTCGTACCCTCCGTGTCTTGCTGAGATTTTACTGCCCAGCTCTTCTCCTTCCTGAAGCTCGCGCACAGGATGCGGCAACGAGACGGAAATTAGAGGGCTCCCCGAGTGGTCCTCACCTCTCACCCAGCCCTGGGCCGGGGACCTGGCGTCAGCTATGTTCACTTAAACTCTCACTTGCCACAGATTTTCTCATTGTTTCCTGCTTAAAAATTCTTGGGAACCTCTCCTCCAATTCCCTCCACTAGACTAGCTCGTGCGGCTCTGCATTCTGTTCTTCTGGGAGGGTAGCAGTTTATGTCTGTTGTCCCCCTTCACTCACAAAAACGTCTCTGTGCCGACGACGTATTTATTATCGGTCAGCCTGTCCACAGGGGCAAAGTCTGGATTCAACCATACGCTGCTGCACATTGTCGGTTTTCCCTCCAAACTTCAGACCAGCTGGGTAGGAAGATTACGATTTCAGACCATACTAAGGGTTGCTCTGTGTGTGTGTGTGTCTGTGTGTGTCTGTGTGTGTCTGTGTGTCTGTGTGTCTGTGTGTTGCTGGTGGGGTTGAGGGACCTCTATCCCCATTTTGTTTTCATGGTTCTGCCTGAAGACAACCAACTAGGTAAGACGCTGAGTGAAGGAGAAGGCGTGAAGAAAGGTGTCCATAGGTAGATTTCTCTATGGCCGGACTAGGGCTTAGGATTTTAGAGAAAACAGACGTGCGGGGAGATCGTGGAGAGAAACGCGTATCCAGCCTACACCTCTGCGCAGCCCCACCCCGGTCAGGGCGCCACGCAGCCCGTGATGCTTACATGTGGCTGTGATTTAGGGAAAGGGTGGGGGATGTTAAGGCCCATGTGGAGAATCTAATTTAACACAGATGGAGATGCGTGCGGGGCCTAGGAGCAAACGCAGCCCTGGGGGAGCACAGAGGAAGGGCCACTGCAGCAACCAGAGGGCTGCCAGCTCGCGGCCCCGAGATGGGGGGCCTTCGAGCGCGTCTCCCGGGCGTGTGTGATGTGGGAGATGTTCCAGTGTGGCTGCGAGAACCAGAGTGCGCGGGGCCTTGAGAGTCAAGCCGGGGACAGGGCTCCACAGAGGCCAGACTGTGCATGGAATGGACAGCACCGTCTGTCACCTGAGGGTTAAAATGGGACTGTAGGAGGATAGACACGTCTTCCTAGACGTCTCAACGTGTCCGCTTCCCCATTGACCTCTGAGGAGCCCGTTCCTGCACACCGGGACTCCTGGTGGGTGATGGGCACCTGGGGGGACTTAGCCCGGGGGGGTGCTGCGCCGGGGGATGGGCGGGGCTGCAGTGGGGCTGGGACTCGGGGATTTGTCTCAGTTCAGAATGACAGAAAGTCGAGTTCATGGTTACCCCAGGCACGCGGGAGCCTAATCCCTTCCAGCTGTGTAGCCCTGACCTGTTTCTGAGCCTTTTTCCTCCTAACTCCTCAGGCACAAGGCCCTGGAGCAGGAATCAGCCCGGGCTTCTGATCTCAAGTCAGTGACTTATTCTGCAGCCTCAGAGGAGTCACTGACAGGAAGGGAAACTGACATTTCTGCGCATATACTGTGTG
This sequence comes from Vicugna pacos, assembly GCF_048564905.1. Lineage (NCBI taxonomy): Eukaryota > Metazoa > Chordata > Mammalia > Artiodactyla > Camelidae > Vicugna > Vicugna pacos. The sequence goes on from NC_133001.1 coordinate 57,503,430, forward strand.
TTGGCCACAGCCGTTCACATCCATCGTGCACCCACATGCATGTCTGAACTGCCACCACGTGGCAGGCGTTGAGCTGGGTGCTGGGTCTACAGGCATCAGCACATCAGAAATGGGACGCTTAGGACTCACTCTGTCCCCTGGGGAGGTGGTATTTACCTCCATCAGCCAGTTGAGAACAGTGGCATACAGATAGGGTAAGTATCTTGCCCGAAGTCACACTGGAATACGGTAGACCAGAGACTGACGGACTGATCTTTCTGATATAAAGCCTCAATTTTTTCTCACTCACAAAAATATGATGGTTGACCTAGAGTTGCTTCTATGAGCCTTCATATCTCTAAAATTCTACATTCCAATTTTTTTTCTTTTTTTAATTCTACATAACAGCTTTGTATGATAGCGAGGCCAGTTGTTTATCCTTTCAACATCCAGATTCTCAGAAGCCATTGTACATCAGTTGTCCTGTTCACTTTCCAAGATACGATGTATCACTGGCAGGCCGAGACACGGTGCCAGGATGATTTCCATGTGATTAACCTTTTGAAGCTACATTGAGGACAGACCTCATTCTGTAAGTCAGAAAAATGGAAAACGCTGCTCCTCATCTTAAAGGCGGGTCTCTAGGGACTTGGTAAAGGAATGAGGGGGATGAGATCCGTGG